>NC_081415.1:574654672-574989672 GCF_030272615.1 Cryptomeria japonica
ATTATCCATACTACAATACATGCATTCAAATTTGTAACATGATCATTTCCTTCATCTTGAATCCTAAATGTATTAATGAAAGAGTCTTATTTCTTTCATTTAGCCTTATATCCTATGCATACTTCCTAACTTCCAACACAACCACATGAACAACATCTTATTTACATGATATCATTAATTATCCACAATTCTTACTTTATTCATTCTATTTCTTAAGGTCTTTGCACATACAAATCTACCTCTAGATAATAACCATGGAATCTAAGATAGTACAATAATAACATGAAACCACCCTATTAAAAATATAATTTCCATTACAAAGTCTAAGTACATTAAGTTCATATACACTCATTATACAAGAATATTACCATACATCTCATGGTCACAATAATACAAATCATGTTATAATCCTAGGGTATCAACTACAATACAATTACATTCATATGAATAATACATCATGAGTACAACTCATTCCTAACACATGATTTCATCTACTTTTACAAGGTGATATATTACATGAGTCCAAGATATCCTTTACATAAATCTTCTACAAAAACATCCATAAGATACTATAATGAGAAGAATCCACATCTATGTATGAAGAATCCAAGAGAACATCCCAATAGTTGAAAAGAACCAACCACTCGACCATGTGGAACCAAAGGAACCACCCCTCATGATAGGAGATGGCACAAGGTACCAACACACACTCTACATCTAGGCTAGCACTCAACAACCAAAGAGACCCAACACAACAAGGACTCTCAAGCATGAACTAATCACAAGTAAGAAACAAGTCATAAATGTACATCCATAGGGCATAATAATAATCATCAAAGGGACACATGTAGGAGTGGAGTGTCATCACATGCCATTATATAACAAATACTATACATAAGGCACAAGCCCAATGGACATGTGGAGCCATCTCAACCTATGAGAGACCAAGGGAGATTGACTTTCCATCGCAATGGCCTTCCCAAGATTATCATAAAACATCCTCCCTAAGCTCAAATCATGGGGCTCAACTATTAATTATCTTGTTTGATAAATATAATTACCCATCCCATTAATTTATTATTAATGTTATCACTTGATTACAATCATGGTAAACTTCCAATGTGCCCTAGTGACCTAGACTTCATGCATCCTTACAAGTAACCTCATGGAAGCCTATCTCTCATGATCCTAGTCATTAAAAGTAAGCCCACTCCCCTTAGCATGGACCCAAACAATAATATTCACAAGAGGCTCTAAAACCATATGCAAATCTGAATCATAAATAGTCATCATGTAGCCAATAATCTTTTCACACGTGCAAGAGCATACTAATGGCTATAAGAAAATAAAACCAAATGAGCCTCTTGGAAAACCAATACATCAAGGGCCATAAAAAAGAGCCAAAAAATATGTCCTTAACAATAAAAAAGTCACATCAAGGCCTTTCACTTGTTGGCCCAAAATCACAACCCAACACTTCTCTAACATGGCGCTTCAACATGAAAGAGATCCTATCTAAAACAACAACCATAAAATGATAACCACGCACAAGGAAAGCCATAAGAGGACATCAAAACCAATCAACCAACACTAGAAAACATCAATCAAGCCTTCAAAATGCCTCTAGTATAGGTCCAAATTGAGCAATTATCAAATAGACAGCAAAACTTGACAAAACCCTAAAATATTGTAGATTGGTGTATATGACCAATCTTGTGGCACATCCAATAAGTCTTGTGGAACATTTGCATTATCTTGTGGCACATTTACACTATTTTATGGCACATATGCTCACTGTAGTGGTGCATATGCCACAGAGAAAAATTGCAGAAAAGAAGCCAAGTACAGAATCCAAAATGGAAAATGCACAGGTAGGGTTAAATGAAGAAACCAATACCACTGAGAACACCCTGAAGAAACCTCCAAGAAGATGAAAAAAAATATAAACAACAAAAATCAAAGCACGAGATCTTTCCAAGAAACATATCATAGTCCTGGGAACAAAACTCCTTCTAGAATACACAAAAAGGCTATCAATACTCAAAACTTTTGCATAAAACTTCCACAAAAGATAACAACCTCTTATATAAACTTGAAGCTTCATTCAAAACATAGAATAATATCCCAAAAACATCACATAAAGAATTTATGGAGGAAGGGAAGAGGTTATGTGAGTTTCCCTCATGGCAATGGCAAACTAAGGGGCTCATAGGAAGCTCCAACCTTATCCAAAACCTCAAATCCAAAATGAAACTCACAAAAAGGAGATAATATCCAAGGCAAAAAGTGTTGGCAATTAACACTCATTCAATAAGGTTCATGGCATTATGGGTTGTCATTGATGGCAACTCATAATCTCGGGGTAAATGGTTTCATTGTTTGGTTAATCGATATTCATTGCACTTAACCGGTATTGGGATTCACATTGCTTTACACCAACACTGGCATTCACTTCCTACTTGGCTAAGTCCTAATCCTGATAACTTGGTATGATCCTAGTAACGCGTATATGGAACCTAGTAATGGATAGGACCTGGCTAAAGAAATATTTTGATCCTAATTATGTCTTCATGGATTCTGGTGGTAATGTGTGATGGCCAACATGGTCATTGGATTTATGTTTGATTTTCATTATGTTCTAGTATCCAGCTTGTTTATATTTCTTATTGAAGCCAACATGGTTAAGTTAGAAGGATATTTAAGAAGACCACTTCAGTGATAGATCATATGTGTTAGATGGAATGCAAACTTTTGGTTGTTAATATCTAATGCAAAGCCCTTCTCACACCTAGGGATGGGTCCCAAAAGGTTTGGTTTAGACCCTTCAAAATATAGCAAGATCCTACAAAAAGGACTCCACACCTTAAGGGTTTGAACTAATCTCAACTCTTCAAAACTAGCACCTACTCAAAATGAGTAAATGGCTTCAACATCTCCAACATGCCTCTCCATGACTCTTTCTCTTGGGGGCCTTCGATTTGGTCAATTCATGACACCTAGGAACTATTCCAGACATTGGTTTTAGGCTTTAGCACCAATGTCCTATACTTCCTTTGGAAACCTACCCCCTTGGCTAGTAGCCCTTCAAAACAGGTATTTTTCCCTTAACTCCAAACTATTGAACTCAACTTGGCAAACTATTTACCATTCTAGGTACCCTTTATGAAGTTACACTTATCCCCAAAAGGAATTGGCAAGATCTGAAATCTAAGGGTCTGAACCCTTTAGAAGCCTAGAGATGTAATTAGGGCTAATAAGCCTCAAGTTACAAAGCAACTCCAATTTCTAGACCCTCAACCACGAAAAAAACTTTAGGAGCCTATGGGGGATCATAAATAATCTCTAATTCCGGGGCTTCATGCTTGTAATCCACTGCTATAAGATTTTAGGGTGACTGTCCTAATTTTGTCCAAGGTAGTCACATGGAGATGCCTATCTAGGTTTGCTTCATACTCTTCACAGTAAAGCCTCTCTTGCAAAGACCCATGGGAATCTTAAAATAAACTAGCCAATATTGCATTCAAAAAAAGGAAATAGCTTCTAGATGGGTGAGATGCAAGATATGGCCATTATTTGGCGAAACCCTAGTTTTCCGGGTTACAGTCAGAAAATCAGGGGGTTCTCACTGCTCACAAAGGACCAAAACCTCAAACCACTTCCAAAAAAAAGGTAACTCAATCCTCTATCTACTCCATGAACAAATCTATCAGAATCAATCTATAGAATGATGTACAATTAACAACAAGATCAGATTTTTTAGGGAAAAACTCAGATTTATGTCTTATTATGCTTCCAAGCTTCAATCATCAACAACTCCTCCCTTGGGAATCATGTCCACAATGTATCTAGTCCTTCTCCAAATTGTTTCCAAACAAATTTTGAAGATGTTGGAGCCATTGAGAGGCTTACATCAACCAAAATTCAAAATGTTGCACTTTTGCTTACAAAAGCTGCATTTTCCAAAGTTGCACTTTTGACAAAAGTTGTCAACCAAAACAAGTTTGGGACCCACACAACTAGGATCAATCAAACACCACCTACATACCCTAAAATCCTTCGAAACATCAAAATAAACATCATTCTACCCCTATTTACCAAATTGTCCAAATTGGCTTATCAAGATGCCTAATTTGGGACATTGGTTTACAAGGTGGGGTCCTTATTCAAAACATTAAAATGCATAAACAAAAGACATTCAAAATGATCCTATGATCCTAATCCTCATCCTCTAATCCATGAATGGCTTGTTGAAGAGGTGCCCTTGCACCAATATCTCTGTGAGTTTTGGTATGTGATTGGAAGCGACTGTGTGTAGTTTCACATGCACGGCTTAACCGATAGCTGAATAGAGTATCAGAAAAATGGTATACAAAGGAAGATATCAGAGCATTTACTAGAACTTAACTTGCATGGTCAGATGTTATTTATAAGTTCATTTCCATTTGTAAACACTTGTAAGTGTTTTGTAAGTTGGTGAGATTTCCTATATTTTGTGTTTGAGCAGTGAGCTATAGGCGGTTGGCCTTTCTGCATGTGCAGACCCTCTTATATATTTGTATACCTTGATCAAGTATATAGATATTGTGGGTATTATCCCCACAATGGTTTTTCTTGTTGCAGGGTTTTCCATATATAAATCTTGGTGTTATGGTGTTGCCTTTCATTGTGCTATTTGGTATATGCATTCTAATTTTACTTACTGTTAATCGATTAATAAGGAATAAGTTAAAAACTAACTTTACTGATAAAACACTGATTCACCCACCCCCTCTAAGTGTTCTTGGATTCCAACAATTTCTATCAAAGATTGGTTCCTCAGAAGAAGTTTAACCACTTTAGGAAGATTGAGAATTTAAAATCAATAGAAACTAGTCTGCAGTAGCAACTTAGACTTGCTCTTGAGGATCTTGATAATGAGAAGATAGAGAACAGTAAACTTAAAAATGAATTGAAGCAAGTCCATGAACACATCATTTCATTGCAAGGAAAGCTTCTAGTTTTCAAGGCTAAGAGAAGTTAACTTTATGATCAATTGCAAAATCAAAGCAATGATGAGGAATATGCTATAAAGGATCATTGTCAAAAACTTACTCAGGAGAAAACTGTCTTGAAGAATGAGATGAAAGCCCTAACCATGAGGATGTGCAAGGAGATTGAGGACAGAAAGAAAAATGAAGAAAAACTAGCTCAAGCATTGAAGGATATATTTGAGGAATATAACATATTGACTCATGAGAATGATATGTTGAAACTTGAGTTGAACTAGTCTCAGAACAATGAGCGTAAAATTGAAAGACAGATCATAAGGGATTATTTGGTTATTGCAAATGAGTATAAGGACAAGTTCAAGGATAGATTTGCTAAACTTGATGAACTACTGGAGAATCAGAGAGATGCTAACGACAAAAGAGGTCTTGGTTATGAAGAAGGAGAAAGCTCTGGTACTGCACAACAAGATCAATCAACTAGACAGAAGCCAAATCATGTCAACCGGAACCAAAAATCACTAGTAAGATAGCCTAATGCTCACAAATTCAATGGTACATGCTTTATTTGCAATAAATATGGTCATATGGCTAGTCAATGTAGAAATAGGAATAATCAAAACAATGCACCATTCACCATTCTTGGAAATGTAAGATATGCATGTAGTAGATTTGGACATATGGCTAACCAATGCAAATCAAAAGGAAATCAAGTAAATCAAGGAGTTAACAAGGTAGTATAGAAAAACAATATTTTCTGTTATGCATGCAACAAGATTGGGCACATTGCTAAATATAGCAGAAGTAAGAATCCACGGGCAACTAATGGAAATATAGATGAGAAGGGAAAAGAAAAAGTGGAAGACATCTTGAAATAGCATGAGATGAGATGGGTAAGAAGATCTTATACACCATTGGCAGAACAATCGGCAGAGTCATCAGGTCTCCCACTGGCAGTAGATACAATCAGTAACTAAGGAACTCGGCCTTAGGGGTAGGAAAATCATTGAAGATCATGCAGATACCCCAGATTAGGTCTGTAGTCAGAGGATTCTAATTGTGGATTGATATTGAGGAGATTTCAGTGGTTTACCAAAATCTACTTACAAATCATGTGAATCGGTCAAGCCTAACCAGTAGCATTTATTACAATAAAGAATTAGGGTTAACGGTGATAAAAAGAGAAGTTAAATTATTTTCTTCATACAACGATTGAGTATTCAAGCGAGTGAATTTCTAAAGAATTTCAAAGTTCAAGAGTGAATTGATCAAGCACTTTCTTTCAAGCAATTCGATCTCCCAGCAGCATTTTCAAGGTATTTTTGTGTTTGTATAGACCCTATCTTTCATGTTTGGTTGCAATGGCTTCATCTTCATCCTATATTGATACTCCCTTGGTGGTTGAGATTAAGAACATCCTTTGTCCCATTTTCAAGAAGCATCCATACAAATCTCTTTTGGACGAGCCATTAGGTGCATTTTCACAAGTTTATCATGGAGTTCTTCATATGGAGGATATTAGGGCATACATTCAATGAAACATTGAAGAACTTGGAGATTATGAGTTGTCCTACATTTCCACTGAAAACCTAATTTCTGACAACTAGCTAAAACTAGAATTTTCACATTTGCAGAGGAAGGGTTTCACATGCAGTTTATGGATTTCCTAACTATTAATGAGGTAGAATGGATACACTATGTTTTGAGCCACAATCATAGAGAATTCATCTGGTTGGACCGGCCTTACAATATTACTGATGCAGGAGCATCCCTGGTTCACAGCATTCTTGCATCAACCAAAAACATTTTTTCTTTTCTTTTTTTTTTTTCTGTTTGCAGTTTTAGTTTACCTTTCTGTGTGTCCCAATTTTGGCTCACTGGTTCTTGTGGAGTTGGATTCTACTTGAAGACTTGATCACCCTTCTTTGTTTATAATCGCATCTCATTTGGATCACTTTTTGGAAAGATATCACTACCAATTTCCATGATAGTTTCTTATTACTGGTTGTTCCTTTGTTACCGGTTGCCTGAGACCTATTCTAGTGATCTACCAGAACCCATTCTAAAGCTTGTGGAGGCTTAGATGTTGATCTCAATGTTGCTTGGTGTGTGGCCGACGTTCTGCATTTCATCCTTTGGATTTTTCAAAGGAATCTCTTGGCGGAGGTCGACCTTGTTCATTTTTTCACGTTAGGTCTTGTTCTTCGGGTTTTGATCCTTTTGGGCCAACCATATCCTTTGCATTGATATATATATAGTTGTAATCATGTTTTAGAATCGATCAATCAAAGAATAAAGGAGTATCAGATAGATATTTTGATTCAAGGTCCCAGCATGACCTATTCTACTAGGCCTATGTGTCGGTATGTTGTAACCCAGTTGTTACCAATTCAATGTAATTAACTTTCATGTAACAAAACTATCTGTTATGCATTGCCTCCCTCATATCTGTGTATTTATGTTGTCTTTACTCTTGCTGATCGGTTTAGACTGATCTCCTCAATACCTCCTCACTAGTGACTGCACCAAGTGGTATCAGAGTGAAGCTCATTTTAGAGGTTGCATGTCCTAAATCTTGTTGTAGGGTGGCAGATTGTGGATCCAACCTTCAATTGCAGAGGACTAGCATGGATCAATGGCATGAAGAGGAACTAGGAATGGTGGAGTGCGTGGAAATGCAGACCTTGTTGTAATGGAGATGTTGCAAGGAATAACAGCCTGGTTAGAAGCCATGGAGACAGCCCAGAGAAGAGGCTGACATGTTGAGGATGTGAGAAAAGATGAAGGAGAAGAAGCCCCGATAGAACAAGTGAACCTACCAGCAATTGATCTAGAGGAGGAAAGGTTTTTAATGGTTTTGCGTAGGGCGAACACTAAACCATATTTTACCCCACCAGAGTATGATGGGAAGTTAGATTCAAATGAATTGATGGATTGGATCTCAGAGATGGAGAAGTATTTTGATTTTGAAAACATTGTAGAAGAGAGGAAGGTGAAGTATGCCTATACTCGATTGAAGGGTCATGCATCTCTTTGGTGGGAGCACTTGCAAGTTGATAAGAAAAGAAGAGGTAAAGAAAAGATTAAGATATGGGATAGGATGATTACTAAGTTAAAATCAAATTTTGTCCTGGGAAATTATCAAGTAGATTTATTCTGAAAGTTGCAGAATCTGAGATAGAAGGAATCTAGTGTGAAGAGTACACCGAAGCATTTTACAAGTTGAACATCAGATCTAGACATGTTGATGATGAAATTGAACAAATTGCATGATATTTGAATGGATTGCGGATGTCTATACAAGATGAACTCAATATGATCAAATTAGAGAGCATTGAAGAGGCTTACCAGTATGCAATAAAGGCTGAAGAGAAATTGAATAAAAGGCATGAGCAAAGATGGAGAGGTAGAGTTGGAAGGTTTACCGGAGGAATATTTCAAGAAGGAAGAGGATACACCAGAGGAAGAGGAACTAGTACAGATCAAAACAAGGACAAGGAAGTGAGAAAGGAAGGTAATTCATATCAGAAGGATGATAGAAATTTCTACCGAATGGTTTCCAAAATGAGAACTTTGGAAGACAAGACAAAAGGACATTCAGAGGAACTTGTTTTAAATGTGGAGGAGAAGGACACCATGCATTTTAATATAAGAAGTGAAAGGCTATTGGAAGAGAAGCAATGGTGGAGGAGAACCCCACCAGATCAGACAATAAACTAGAAGATGGAGAACTATTGATGGTAAGGAGAGCTTTGTTTCATACCGAAGGAGATAAAGAATCCTTGCAGAGGAGGAACCTGTTCAAGACCAGATTTAAGGTACCTGGTAAGTGTTATAAAATTTTTATTGATAGTGGTAGTTTAGATAATCTTGTTTTAGAAGAGATGATGAATAAGTTGAAATTGGAGAGATCGAAAAACCCTAAGCCTTACTAGATAGCATGGATTTAGGATGAACACAAGTTATTAGTGAGTGAAAAGTGTTTAGTAAAATTGAAAATTGGGAATTATCATGATGAAATTTTGTATGATATTATGCCTATGGACATTTGTCATCTTTTGTTAGGAAGACCTTTGTAGTTTGATAGATAGGCAATACATGATGGGAGGAAGAATACATACATCATTGTGGCCAATGGGATGAAGTAAACCTTGTTGCCTTTGGAGGAACCTTTGAAGAATGAAGTCTGTACAAATACCAAAATCCGTCTAGTAGATGGAAGAAAGTTAATGGATGGGCTAAGACATGAGAATGTGTGTTTTGCCTTAATTCCTAAGAAGACTGGGAGACCAGAACTAGAAGGAGAACACCCAATAGAGTTAAGATATTTGTTGACAAAGTATGGGGACATCATTTTAGACAATGTACCTAATGGATTGCCACCTGTTAGAAGTATTAGTAATTGCATGGACTTAGTTCCCAGACCTAGCTTGCCTAACAAAGTTGCACACTAGTTAACACCAGCAAAGAATAATGAATTGAATAGACAAGTGTAGGAGCTATTGGAGAAAGGATTGATCAAGGAAAGTCTAAGTCGTTGTGCAGTACCAGTAGTATTAGCACCTAAGAAGAATGGAGAATGGAGGATGTGTACCGATTCAAGAGCAATAAACAAGATCATAGTGAAATACCGGTTTCCCTTGCCTAGGATGGATGACATAATGGACTATTTGAGAGGAGAAAAATACTTTACAAAGATAGATTTGAAGAGTGGATATCATCAGATTAAGATTAGAGAAGGTGATGAATGGAAGACAACATTTAAGATAAATGAAGGATTATATGAATGGTTGGTGATGCCTTTTGGACTGACTAATGCACCCAATACTTTCATGAGGCTGATGAGCGAGGTTTTGAAGAAATTCTTGGGTAAGTTTGTTATTGTGTACTTGGATGACATTCTTATTTTTAGTAAAACAAAAGTGGAGCATCTGTTGCAGTTTAGACAAGTTTCGCAGAGGTTGAGAGAAGAAAAGTTACTGATCAATATCAAGAAGTGCACTTTCATGAAGGATGAGCTAGTCTATTTGGGCTTTGTGATATCTGACGATGGTTTAAAGATGGACCCTGGGAAAGTGAAAGCCATTTTTGAGTGGCCTACACCAGAAAGCATTGGAGAGTTAAGATCATTTCATGGATTGGCTAGTTTTTATCGGAAGTTTATCAAAAATTTCAATTCAATTTGTCATCCTATGATTGAGACCATGAGGGGAGATACGAAGGCATTCAAGTGGACCACCTGAGCAAACAAAAGTTTTGATTTGTCCAAACAGAAAGTGATTGAGCAGCCTGTGTTGGCTTTACCAAATTTCAATAAGGTATTTCAAGTGGATTGTGATGCAAGTGGAACAGCAATAGGAGCAGTTTTGAGTCAAGGGAGAGCAATAGCATATTTTAGTGAGAAATTTAATGATGCTTGGAAGAGATATTCAATATATGATCAGGAATTTTATGCCATAATTCAAGCCTTGAAGAAATGGAGACATTACTTATTGCCTAAAGAGTTTGTGTTATACATAGATCATCAAGCTTTGCAATATTTGAACAGTTAGAGTAATTTGAATTGGAGACACATGAGATGGGTAGAGTTCTTATAGAGTTACAGCTTTTTGTTGAAACATAGAAGTGGGAAATATAACAAAGTTTTTGATGCATTGAGTAGGAAGGAATTTGCTAACAAAGACGAGAGTGATAGTAATAGGTTTTGAAGATTTGAAGACCTTGTATGATAAAGACCTAGATTTTGCATAACCCTGGAAAGCAGGTAGAGAACTGGTCATGGTTGATAGGAGCAAATGGTTGGATTGCTTCACTCAGGATGGGATGTTATTTAAGGGAGTTCAGTTGTGCATACCTAAAAGTTTCATGAGAGAGAACTTGATAAAAGAGAAGAATAGTGGAGGTTTAGCTGGACACTTTGGAATTGATAAAAGAGTTGCATTAGTGAGTGAGTAGTAATTTTGGCCTTGGATTCATAAGGATGTTAAGAGATATGTGCAGAGTTGTAGAGTTTGTCAAGCTGCAAATGGTATTAGTCAGAATGTGGGATTGTACAAACCTTTGACAGTACCGGTAAGACCTTGGGAGGATATAAGTATGGATTTTGTACTTCGCTTACCTAAGACACCAAGGGGGAATGATTCTATATTTGTGGTAGTGGATAGATTTTCAAAGATGGCTCATTTCATACCTTGCAAGAAGACATCAGATGCATCGCATATAGTAGACCTATTTTTCAAGGAAGTGGTAAGACTGCATGGATTACCTAAGAGAATAGTTTCAGATAGAGACACTAAGTTTGTTGCCTATTTTTTTAGAACACTTTGGAAGAAGATGAAGACAGATTTGCAGTTCAGTTCTACTATTCATCCACAGACTGATGGATAGACATAAGTAGTTAACCAGAGTTTGGGAAACTTGTTGAGATGTTTAGTGGGAGACAAAACCAGAAGTTGGGATTTGATCCTTGCACAAGCAGAGTTTACCTATAACAATTCAGTGAATAGAAGTACCAAAAAAACACCTTTTGAGGTTGTTACCGGATTGCATCCTAAAGGACTAACATAATTGAGAGACATTAGTAGTGAAGACCGGAAGAGTTCTAAACCAGAATAATTTATAGATCAAATGGCAGCATTGCATATTCAGGTTAGACAACATTTAGAAGACATCAATAGAAAATACAAGGAGAAGGTAGATGAGAAGAGGAGACATAAGGAATTTGAAGTTGGAAATGAAGTGATGGTATATTTGAAAAAAGAGAGATTCCCAGTTGGAACTTATAATAAGTTATAGATGAAGAAGTTTGGACCCTATAAGATCTTGAGAAAGTTCAGTTCTGGAAATGCACATGAGGTGGAGCTACCAGATAGTCTGAGTATTTCACCTATATTCAACATTACATATCTTCATGAGTACCATGAACCAAAATTCCGTGATGACAGTATTACAGATTTGGAAAAACAATTTCCCCAGAAGGAACCAATTCTAATTAAAGAGATTTTGGACAGTAGGATTGGGTGTAGTACCCAAAGCAGTCAATACAAAGAATATCTTGTGAAGTGGAAGAACAAACCAATGGAAGATTCATCTTGGATTTCTCAAGTAGGGGTAGACTGCCTTGGTTTCCCTCTAACCCAACAAAGTGAGAGCCTCACTTTTTATTAACCCCAGATGTCTGATGCAAGAGCATCCCCGGTTCACGGTAATCTTGCATCAACAAAAAACATTTTTTCTTTTATGTTTTTTTTTTGTTTGTAGTTTTAGTTTTCCTTTCTGTGTGTTTTGGTTTTGGCTCACCAGTTCCTGTGGAGTTGGATTCTACTTGAAGACTTGATCACCCTACTTTCTTTCTAACCGCATCTCATTTGGAACACTTTCCAGCAAGATATCACTATCGGTTTCCTTGATAGTTTCTTGTTACCAGTTGTTCCTTTGTTACTGGCTGCCTGAGACCTATTCTAGTGATCTACCAGAACCCATTCTAAAGCTTGTGGAGCCTTGGACATTGATCTTGATGTTGTTTGGCATGTGGCCAACCTTATGTGTTTCATCCTTTGGATTTTCTGGAGGAATCTCTTGGTGGAGGCTGACCTTGTTCATTTTTTTATGTTAGGTCTTGTTCTTTGGGTTTTGATCCTTTTGGGATGACCAGATCCTTTGTATCAATATATATATATTTGTAATCATGCTTTAGAATTGATCAATCAAAGAATAAAGGAGTATCAGATAGATAGACTGTGCCTAGAAGATAGATATTTCGATTCAATGTCCCGACATGACCTATTCTACCAGGCCTATGTGTCGGTATGTTGTAACCTGGTTGTTACCGGTTGGATGTAATTAACTTTCATACAATAAAACTATCTTATACATTACCTCCATCATATCTATATATTTCCATTGTGTTTACTCTTGCTGGCCGATTTGAATTGATCTCCTCGAGGTCCCTCCTCACCAGTGACTGCACCAATTTCTAAAGAAGTTATCAAGAATTTCAAATGTCTTCACAAAATTAGAGGTGTTCCCAATACTAGATGTAAGTTATCTCACACTGAAATGAATAAACTTGCTGGCACAACTTTTGATGGAAGGTCTATGAGGGTAGATGATGTCAGGGACTCAAATTTTAAATTTGCAGCAATGGTTATTGGTTATAAGGTATATTAGTAAAACCGATTAAACTCTGTAGCTGGAAACAACATTTTGGTTGCTTATCAGATGGTAAAGGAGGATGTCCATTATGATCTATGCAGTGTAATGCTAAATAAATTCATGACTAACCTGCACAAGATCAAGCAAGACAAAAAGAATACTTTCCGGTATGGCTCTTTCATCAATTGTTTAGTATTTTACTTTTTGGGCATTGTTCCCAATTTTGGAAAGACTCGGTGGGCTTTTGATCACCTAGTAGCAACCCAGATGTAATTTTGGATAGACAAGGTGATAAGGATAAGAAAGCCAATCTATGGGAATTTTTTAAAACATTTCAGGAGGAAATGAAGAATAGGTCCCAGATTCCTAAATCTATAGTTGAGAAATATAAGGACATAATTTGCTTTATGGTACATAAATATGAATGTATGATGGAGGTCGTACAACCCAGGACTATATAGATAATGCCTATGGGTTATGAGGTTGAGGAAGCTACTCTAGTTGCCTATGCACAACACCTTTTCTAGGCAACGGTAGATGAAAATGAAGAGAAATTTGTAACTACTAAGGAGAAAGGACTTAAAGTTCATCAGGAAAAGGTAGCTCTAGGAATCCAAAAGAAGATGACCTAGCTAGTGGAAAAGTCATTGATAAGTGAAGGTGCTGATAGATCTAAGGTTGAGGAGCATGTTAAAATTTTGGAAGAACAAAGGATATCCCGACAGATAATGTACAGATAATAGGGGATAAAGAGGTAGATGTAAATAAGGATATAGGTGAAGAGGATACTCATGTTTTGGGTGAGGCACCAAGTGGTGAAGCCACTAGTGCACAAGAGCTAAAGGATACAAAGGTTATCTCTCCGGTTGATAAGGATAAGGAGACTGTGATGGATCTCTCCTCTAGCTTGGCAATTGACATGGCTACCATAGCTAAAGAGAATTTACCACAACTTCCATTAGTTTTAACAAACCCTACCATAAGATGTCACCGATAGGGAATATTTTGGCAAGGCCATCTCTTCAAGCACAGGCTACTTAGGAATTGGACCAGGCAGAGTCAAAGAACAAAAAACTAGTTAAGCACAATTTGGAGGTTCTGAACTAGTTAGTCCCAGAATTTCAAGCTCCGGATGGTGCAAGATCTTCAGATAAATTAGAAGAAATCATTGAATTTATCCCTTAGAATTATGATTCCTTACTGAATATTTCACTAACCGAGACTAAAGAAATTTTTGTGATGGCCCGAAATATAACATTTTTTCAAATGATTGAGATGGATAAGGAGAAACTTTAGACTTGCTTGTAGTCCATTCATGTAACTTTGGCTAAAGGAGGTAATGTTTATAAGACTTGTCTAGATTTTGATAAGCCAGGTGGCTCCATAGACAAGCAACTGTCGGATTGTAGGAAGAACTTAATTCAAATTTTGAACTCCTACAACCCAGTAGTTAATTTGACAAATTCTTTGGATGGTCCAATTTTGACGGTTATGGATCAAATTTTTAAAGTGGAGAAGGATAGGGACAAAATAATAAGGAAATAAAGTGAGCTCTGGAATCTGATTGGTCCCTAGCTTGATAATCTATTATTTCATAAAACAAAGTGTATTTCTAACTTGCAAAAGGACGATTCCACTACTTTGGAAAAAATAGAATATTATGCTAGCATCTTGAATGGATTCATCTCCATTCTTAAATCTTTTAAGAATGGTTGGGATACCTACTTTTCATTTTTAAAGAATATGTATGCAGATATTTTAAAGTTTGTATAGAACTGGCTCATGTTTTTTAACTGTACAAAATTCTTTGTGGGCACCCCGCTTTGTCATTGATGCCAAAGGGGTAGGAATAAGTGAAACATGTATATACTTCTCAGGGGGAGAATCAAATGTATATAGACAACACATGTATAGATCAAAAGATTCAACTTCAATGGAAATTCTCACGGATGGCATCATTTTGCACATGAGTGTTGCCATCAATGCCAAAGGGTGAGATTGTTAGCAATTGACACTCGTCTGGTAAGGTTCATGGAATTTTGGGTTGTCATTGATGGCACCTCATCATCTTAGGGTAAATGGTTTCATTGTTTGGTTAACTGGCATTCATTGCACTTAACCAGGATTGTTATTCATATTACTTTACATCAATACCAACACTAGCACCAACACCGGCATTCACTTCATACCCGGCTAAGTCCTGATCCCAGTAACTTGGTCTGATCCCGGTAACGTGTATATGGAACCTGGTAATGGATAGGACCCAGCTAAAGAAATCTTTTGGTCTTAATTATGTCTTCATGAATTTTAGTGGTAATGTGTGATGGCCGACATGGTCATTGGATTTTGTAATGTGGCAAAAAGTGAATGATGGAGAAATCAAGAGGAAAGGTTTTCTTCCCTTCAAGGAGAGATGAAAGCTTCACTGCGGATTACCCTTCAATAACCTCACACACATTTTATTTAAAAGAGGGGGGAATTCACTAGATCCAATCTCTAGGGAGAGATATTTAATACTAAATGAATTGATAATGAGGTAGAAATGACAAGCTAACCCCTCTTTTAAAATGGAAAATGATTGAATTATGTATTTTGAGACGAAGTGTAAAAGTAGCAAAGAACTGATGATGAATTTTAGGAAACATTGTCAAGACCATGTTGAAAGTGCACACGGTCCTCCAAGAAATCTGCAAAAGGAAAAGGTTTTTTCCACCTCTGTAAATGGAGTCCAAAACTGCAAATACAACTATGCACCTACAACCTACACACAGAAAAGAGAGGAAAATGGATTAGGATTGGAGGTTTACCTTCAGGTCAAACCCTAGTTTTGGAATTAACCAAATGATGAAAGAAAGTACTTTCAAGTAAATGTAAATGAAAAATTGAAATGTAATTCACCTCAAGGGAGGCTATGACAGAAATATAGGTAGATTTTCTTATATGGAATTGAATGTTGAAAGGTATCTCCTCTTCAATGGTTGAATCCTTGACTTGAATGCAACACCTAGCCTTGAAGGGAAACTTTAGAATGGTCAACTCTTGAAAGGAATGCTTGAATGCTCTTGAATGCTTGAATGCACAATCTCGTGTATTTGAACTTATGCCAAATTTTCACCCCTATGCAAATAGGAGGGAAAATTTTGTTGGTATCATGGTATAGTTTTGTCATTGATGTCAACACCTACAAAAACACTAGCACTTTGGAGATCCAGCAACATTCACTGGCAAACAAGTAACTATTGCACAGTTACTGGTATATGGTTCAACGATAGGATATAATGTTCACCGGCACTTGGAATGATATGAAAGACACTTGGTAATGTTGAAGACATCATGTAGACACTTTGTTTTGAAGAATTAATCATTGGTATATTCATATTTGCATATTTGCTTTTACCGGCAAATAGGTTCAGGGTTATCTAGGGTTACACCGGCGGGTTTATCTTTTCTAGATCAGCATGGCACGCTATGGAGATGATTTATTGTTGTTGTAAATGCATTAAGCCAACATGTTCAATCAGTTATTGCATTGGATATTATATTTTGTAAAAATGTTTTTATTGTAATATCTTGTAGAACCGACCTACTAAAATTGGTCTTAGGTTATGGTATAAATGTAAGATCTTATTTGTAAGATCGAATGTGGAAGGTGAAGAAGAATTGTGAGAAGGTATATGTGAGATTAAGCAGAGGTATACATGAAGACATCATTTGAAGGTGAAGCTAGGTTTTTGTAGAAGCATATCAGCATTACACCGGTACTAAATCCATCATATGAAGATGCTATTTTGTATAGTACATTCTTATTGGATTTAACCATCCAACTATAGTCAGTGTGACTCCCATTTTGTGATTGAGCAGGGAGCTCTAGGCTGTTGGCCTTTCTGCATGTGCAGACCCTATTTATGTACACATACTATTTGCAGTAGTATCATCTGATTGTGGGTAAGGTTTCCCCCCGTGGTTTTTCCCCTTACAAGGTTTCCACATACAAATATTGGTGTTATGTGTTGTGGATGACTTTATGTTTATGTTTCATGCATTAATCTTTACTAGTATAGCAATTTATTGTTAACACTGTCTATCGGCATACTTAACTGGTTTACCGGTATTAAGCATTAAGTTGGTTAAATGGTTTTTGGTTTGAATTTATTAGACAACCGATTCACCCCCCCCCCCCTCTCAGTTATCTCCAGGACCTAACAATTGGTATCAGAGCCTAGTCCTCTTTTATAGAAGTTTAACAACTTGAGGAGATCCAATGTCTACTAATTATTTCAGGAAGGACAGTCCTAAACTTGATGGAAGCAACTATGGGATATGGAAGATCAGGATGGAGACACGTCTGAATTGCATTGGTAAAGACATTTGGGAAGATACAAAGAATGGTTATACTATTGCTATAGCTAGTTAGATTGCTCCAACTACCTTAGCCAAAGATGAGGAGATTGATTGCAAAGCAAGAGAAGCACTTTTGAGCACATTATCAGATCAGCAAATCTTGGGATTATTAGATAGGGCTACTACTAAAGCTATTTGGGATCATTTGGAAACACTGAATGAAGGAGATTCCACAGTCAAGATTGCAAAACTTGAAAGCTTCCGAGTCAGGTATGAACATCTGAAAATGGAAGAAGATGAAAGAATTTCTGCTTTTATGGAAAGAGTAAATGAAATTATTTTGGGTATTAAATGTTGTGGAGGAACCCTGAGTGATGATGAAATTGTTTCAAAAATCTTAAGAGGATTTACACTAGCATATAAAATGAAGGTTACTGCTATAAATGAGTTGAGAACAATGCCTAATACATTAGTAACTAGGGATACATTGATTGGAAAACTTTCAGCCTTTGAAATTGAGGAATTTGGTCCTGTTGCTACTATAAAGACAGATTTGGCCTTTAAAGCATCAACATCATCTGCTCCATCATTTGACAAATCAGACTGGAAAGCCTTTTATGCAAGAGAACTTGAAGAAACTAGGAAGGAGAATGAAGAGCTTGAAGAACTTGAAGCACTATTTGCAAGAAAAATGCCAAAAGGTCCAGTTGGAAGTAAGTATGAAGGTAAAGCACCCTTTAAATGTTTCAACTACAATAAAATTGGTCATATGGCTTTGAGATGCCCTAATAGATATGCTAGACTAAGAGAAGAAGCTAGAAGAACATACAAGCCTAATCCTAAATATCAGAGATACAAATTTAAGAAGAACAAAGACAAATCTTGTTACATTGTTGATGAAGGTGTGACTAATGATTCTAATGAGGATCCAGCAGACAATGGATGGGTTTTTGTTGCTATAACAGAAGATCAACCAGCACCTGCTGCTCAACCGGTAGAATAAGCCCTAGGAGCTAAAGTTGAAGTAAAGGATGAATGGATCATTGACTCAGGATGCTCACATCATATGATAGGAGACAAAGGTAAATTCTTGAACTTTCAAGAATACAATGGAGGTTTAGTAAGATTTGGAGATGACAAAGCTTGTTCAATCAAAGGTAAGGGTTCAATATCTCTTGATGGTAAACATAACACTAACAATGTCTACTATGTTGAAGGACTAAAGCATAATCTTTTAAGTGTTGGTCAATTAGTTGAGAAGGGATTTTAGTTACAGATTAAAAATGGAAAATGCAAAATCATGAATAGAACTAGTTTGGAAATTTCAACTGGTAATCAAACTAGAGGGAATATCTTTCATTTGAATAATAGTGAAAAGGCGTGCTTGATTGCACATATAGATGAAAGTTGGTTATGGCATAAGAGACTATGTCATGTAAACTTTGATTGAATGGTAAAAATCAGTACTTCTAAGGCAGTTAGAGATCTACCTAAAATCGTGGAACCTCATAATACAATTTGTAAGGAATGTCAATTTGGAAAACAAGTTAGAGCTCATTTCAAAAGTATTCCAGAAAAATCTAATAATTCTCTTGATTTGATTCACACCGATTTATGTGGTCTAGCTAGAACTAAAATCTTACAAGGTGATAGATATTTCATGCTAATTATTGATGATTATTCTAGAATGTGTTGGGTTACTTTTCTCAATAAAAAATCAGAAGCACTTGGAAAGTTCAAACTATTCAAAGCAATGGTTGAGAATGAAACCAGTAAGAAAATCAAATGTTTAAGATCGGATCAAAGAGGATAATTCACATCTAAGGACTTTAATACATTCTATGAAGTGAATGGAATCAGAAGATAGTTATTAGCACCTCGGACACCACAACAGAATGGAGTTGTTGAAAGAAAAAATAGAACTATCTTGGATGCAGCAAGAAGTATGTTGTCTAAAGCAAATATACCACATGTGTATTGGAGAGAAGCAGTTAGCACTACTGTCTATACATACAACAAAGTTCACATCAAAGGTGAAACCGGTAAGACCCCTCATGAACTATGGTTTGGTAATACTCCTACTCTTAAGTATTTCAGAATTTTTGGAAGTAAATGTTATATTAGAAGAGATGAGTATATTGACAAATTTGATCCTAGAAGTGATGAAGGAATATTTCTTGGTTATTCATCTAAGAGCAAGGCATATAGATGTTTCAATAAGAGATTGCAGAAAATTGTTGAGAGTACAAATGTAAAGGTTGATGAACAATTCAGAGGAACTTCAAGGTATATACACTCTGAACTGGCAACAAAAATTGTGACAAATGAACCTACACTAAATCCACCGGTATAGAATGAAGATCCAGTTACCCCGGTACCATCAGAGGATTCCACAGTAATTGAAGAACAATAGCAAACTAAGACACCTCGGTATGTAAGATTGAATCATTCTGAAGATCAGATAATTGGAAACAAATTTAAAGGAGTTATGACAAGAGGAAGATTGGCAAATGAAGAGGTATGTCTTATTTCTCAAATTGAACCATCATCTATCAATGAGACATGTGAAGATGAATTTTGGATTAAAGCTATGGAAGAAGAATTAGGACAAATTGAGAAAAATAATACTTGGACATTAGTTCCTCGGCCTAAAGATAAAAATGTAATTGGAACCAAATGGGTTTTTAGAAACAAACTTAATGAAGATGGTAAAGTTGTCAGAAATAAAGCAAGACTAGTGTGTAAGGGATATTCTTAGAAAGAAGGAATTGATTACAATGAAACCTTTGCACCAATAGCTAGAATTGAGGTAGTCTGATTGTTCTTGGCTTTTGCAGCTCACAAGGACTACAAAGTTTATCAAATGGATATTAAATGTGCATTTTTGAATGGAGATCTTGAAGAGGAAGTATATATTGAACAACCTGATGGATTTTCTTTGACAGATGACAATGATATGGTTTACAGGTTAAGAAAAGCTTTGTATGGATTGAAACAAGCCCCAAGAGCTTGGTATGCAAGGTTGGATAAGTATCTTTTAAAGATTGGTTTTACTAAAGGAAATGCAGACAACAATTTATATTACAAAATAACTAATGATGACATCTTGATTATAGAAGTATTTGTTGATGATATAATCTTTGGAGGAGAAGATGGATTATGTAAGGAATTTTCTATTAAAATGCAACAAAAATTTGAAATGTCTATGATTGGAGAAATAATATTCTTTTTAGGATTGCAGATTTCACAGACTGATAAAGGTATATTTTTGAGTCAATCTAAGTACTTGAAAGAATTACTAAAAAAATTTGGGATGGAGAACTCTAAACCGGTAAGCACACCTATGACTACAAATGACAAATTATCTCAAAGGGGTGAATCTACACCTATTAATCCAACTAGATACAAATCTATGATAGGAGGTTTACTGTATTTGACACAAACCAGGCCTGATATTATGAATGCAGTATGTATTGTTTCTAGATTTCAAAGTAATCCTAGGGAAAATCATGATTCAACAGTAAAAAGGATTTTCCAGTACTTACAAGGCACAGCAAATCTTGGATTATGGTATCCTAGAGATGAAAATTTTGATCTATATGCATACACAAATGCAAATTGGGCAGGAGATGTGGATGATAGAAAAAGCACCACTGAAGGAGCATTCTTTCTTGGAAAGAGATTAGTTTCTTGGTTGAGTAAGAAACAGAGTTGTACATCTTTATCAACAGCAGAATCAGAATATGTTGTAGCAGCAACTAACTATACACAGGTACTATGGCTTAAGCAAATGTTGAAAGACATAAAGGTAAAATGCAAAGAACCTATTACTATATATTGTGATAACACTGCAACAATTGATATATCTAAGAATCCGTTATTACATTCTAAAAAAAAACATGTTTCTATCAAACTAAATTTTCTAAGGGAAAAAGTTGAAGAAAAGGAGATAAAACTTGTTTATGTGAATACTAAAGAACAACTTGCAGATATTTTCACAAAACCTTTGCCTAAGGAAACTTTTGAATATCTCAGAGATCAACTTGGAGTCACACCACCACTGGTAGAGACTTAGATAGTTGATGATTGTCATCAACCGATAGAATTGAAAGACAAATCTTTTACTCTGGTCTTTGATGAGGAAGCTACTTCTCAGGGGGAGTAGTTGGTATATTGAATTGATTGGTATTTTGTATATGAAATTGATTTTTGTAACTTTGGCATTTGATATCAAAGGGGGAGAGATATCTATGGAAAAACACATTATCTTTTGAGGAGAGATTGGTATTGAAAATAAATCTTTGGATAAACACATGTCGCTCCCAGGGGGAGAAATTATTGTTTAAAGGAGATTGCTGGTTTTTGGTATTTGGCATTTTTGTTTTGACACTTTGATGGTTTTTCCATCTTGTGTTGCCATCAATGCCAAAGGGGGAGATTGTTGGTATTTTGGTATGGTTTTGTCATTGATGTCAACACCTACTAAAACACTAGTACTTTGGAGATCCAGCAACATTCACTAGCAAACAAGTAACTATTGCATAGTTACTGGTATATGGTTCACCAGCAGGATATAATGTTCACCGACACTTGGAATGATATGAAAGACACTTGGTAATGTCAAAGATATCATGTGGACACTTTGTTTTGAAGAATTAATCATTAGTATATTCATATTTGCATATTTGCTTTTACCGACAAATAGGTCCAAGGTTATCTAGGGTTACACCGGTAGGTTTATCTATTCCAGATCAGCATGGCACGCTGTGGAGATGATTTATTATTATTGTAAATGCATTAAGCTGACATGTTCGATTGGTTATTGCATAGGATATTATATTTTGTAAAAAAAAATTTATTGTAATATCTTGTAGACCCATCCTACTAAAATTGGTCTTAGGTTATGGTATAAATGTAAGATCTTATTTGTAAGATCGAATGTGGAAGGTGAAGAAGAATTGTGAGAAGGTATATGTGAGATTAAGAAGAGGTATACATGAAGACATCATTTGAAGGTGAAGCTATGCTTTTTAGGAAGCATATCAGCATTACACTGGTATTGAATCCAGCATATGAAGATGTTATTTTGTACAGTACATTCTTATTGGATTTAACCATCCAAGTGTAGTCAGTGTGACTCCCATTTTTTGATTGAGCAGTGAGCTCTAGGTTGTTGGCCTTTCTGCATGTGCAGACCCCATTTATGTACACTTACTATCTACAATAGTATCATCTGATTGTGGGTAAGTTTCCCACCGTGGTTTTTCCCCTTACAGGGTTTCCACGTACAAATATTGGTGGTATGTGTTGTGGATGACTTTATGTTTATGTTTCATGCATTAATCTTTCCCGGTATAGCAATTTACTGTTAACACTATCTAGCAGCATACTTAATTGGTTTACTGGCATTAAGCATTAAGTTGGTTAAATGGTTTTTGGTTTGAATTTATTAGAAAACTAATTCACCCCCCCCCTCTCAGTTGTCTTCGGGACCTAACAAATTCCACTTATATATTCGTCAATTAGGGTTAATAGGATGATTTTTCATCATAGGCTGACATGTGGAAGTTTTCCCGCTTTAAGTACAAAGTTTAATGCATAGTTTGAAAGAAGGGACCCCAAGATAGGGCAGGGATAGGGGTATGAAACCCCTGTCCTAGGGGGGATAAGGGTACCATGCCCCTATCATGCCCTTAACTTGGGACAAGAAGTAGGTTTAGGTAGTGTGGACTACAAAAAAAGTGCAGTTTTGGGGATTGAGCAAGTCTCAAGTCTCCAATTAGGCTTGGAGATTCAACTCATTGATGTGAAGACCCTAATGTGGTCAAAAATTGCAAGGGTCACAATTTTATGACACTAAATTTAGCCCCCACTTTAGCTGGAGTATAAGTGTAAACCAATACCATCGGTAAAGTACAAGGAAACAAGATTGAAAGACTTATACCATGTCAAGGAGGCAAGATACACCAAGCCCAAAGTGGACTTAGGATCTTACAACTTTGATTGACAAAGTAAAAGGGAAGATCAAGAAGGGAAGAACCATGACTGCAAGTAGCAAGGTTCCCCTCACTATGAGTCATGAAAAGCAAGGATACCAAAAATTATAAAGAAAAGTTCAATTCACTGGGTAACTTTAAGTATCAAGAAGGAAAATATGAGCAGAGTGTATGCCCCCATGTTAAAATGATTGTGCACACCTTATCGAGAGTGATTTCTTTAAGGTAGGATACACCTAAGAGAAAAAGAGTGAGAGAGAGCACGTTATCACAAGGATTTAGCCCCTAATCAAGAAATAAACCCAAGGATAATGAACACAAAGCATGAGGTAGTTTCACTTTCCTTGGGGTTAGTATGTTGTATGATAACTCATGTATATCATATGTATATATGTGCATAGAATAATTGTCATTCCCCAAAGGAAGGAAACTACCTTAGAATAAAGGGAATAGAAGATGTGTTTTGAGTCAACTTGAAAGAGACCAAAAGAGATCTCAATACTTTGCATCATCCTCAAGTAGACATTACTAGGGAACATAGAAGAATAGGGATACACATAGAAGGATGATCACAAAAGAGAAAGAAAAGAGAGTGAGGTAGAGGATCTATGGTGCTAATGAAGCTAATATAGCACATCATCCACCTCCCGATCTTGCTGATCACCATTTCGAGAAGGTGGGAAAAATGCTAGAGGAGTAAAATTGAGCACAACAGATGGAGCTATCATAAGATCCAAACAAGGATTATGCTCATGCGCTAAGTCACTTTGTTCATTTCTAGGAGCTAGGATTAAATCTTTTGAAAATTTTGTAGATAAATGTTTGTCCACATCAACATATTCATAGTCACTATCAGAAGCATTAGGAGTTGTATTGCCATCATTGTTGGGAAAAATGGTGTCTCAACCTTGCATTTATGCGAGGTTACTATTTATAGTAAGTTTTCATTTGAGCACGAAATGGTGCAAAACTCTCCCTGAAGCTTCTGGTTGGCTAGATAAGCATTCCGGTAAAGTTGCGTCGCAAGGTCACAGCTAGTTTTGAAGATATTAAAGTTTTCGTCCTGGAGGGGTGCAATAAAATGTTTAAACTTAATTTTGGGGACTTTAGAGGCTCCAAAATGCCTTGAAAAGTTTTCGTAACTGGCAAAGCGGGTTACGAGGTGATAGAGCACTTCACGAGCTTTTCGGCGCTTCAAACGGTTCGTCAATCGGACACCCGGTTCTCAAGTTATGGCCTCCAGAAGTTTGTACTCCTGAAATAGGAAAAATAATTTGTATCGAATACATAAATGAGCTGTAAAAAGGGAGCGACACGTGTTGATGTGTGCTTTAACATGTCATAGGGCATCTAGAAAGAAGATAAGGTCGGCTACACCTTATTGGGTGGCTTTAGCCCATGGTTTTGTAATACCGTTTGACGGTTTCCTGTATTGTATCTCCTATTTATGAGGTGTGTGAGATAGAGGTTGTGTGTAAGAGTCTTATGGCTATTGAGTTGCCTCTGTGGTACTCCTGCGAAGAGCTTGCTCTGCAAGTATGTTGTAATCTGTTTTTGATTGTTGAATAAAATATTGAGCTGCTTTTGGAGGGTGGGGTTTTTCTCCCGAAAGGGTTTTCCCCACGTAAATCATTGTGTTGTGGTATGAATGTTATTATATCTATTTCTACTTTCTATAACTGTTGTAATGATCTGAAAAAGTTTTGCATTACCCTCCTCTCAAGGTTAGTGTAGGAAGTTGTTTCCGCTACTTAACTTCCTTACAAGTGGTATCAGAGCCTGATCACCTTTGGTTTCAATTGTGGGCAGTTGGGTTTTTTGAACTAATCCAGATTTGAGTGGGAGCTTGTGCAGAAGACACTTTTTGATCTTGTTGCAGGAATATTCAGATGGCGAGTTCGTCGGGGAGAATAGAGGTGGAGAAATTTAATGGAAGTAATTTTGAGATGTGGAAGCTGAAGATGGAAGATCTGCTAATAGATCGAGATCTTTGGGATGCTGTTGATGCGAATGTCCAAAGGCCCTCAGATCCTACTGCGGCAGCTCAGTATGATGTTATGGACCAAAAAGCCAAGGGTCTAATTAGACTGTGCCTGGCAGACTCTGTTCTAATCAATGTCCATGAAGAGAACTCTACAAAGAAGCTATGGACTAAGCTTGGTGAGATGTATCAAGTGAAATCTTTATTAAATCAAATTTTCTTAAGAAAGAAATTGTATTCCTTGAAGATGGAAGAGGGCGGACGAATTGCAGACCACCTGGAAGCATTCAATATGTTGGTGGCTCAATTAGTATCCATCGGTGTTAAGATGGACGAGGAGGAGAAATGTCAGATCTTGCTTTGCTCTTTGCCTGATTCATGGGATTCTCTTGTTATGGCTATCGGTAGTACTTCTGTTGTTTTGAAATCTGAAGACATGGTGGGTGCCCTACTTGGTGAAGAGATGCGAAGGAAGGTATCCATCAATTCAAAGGAAGCCCTAACCGTTCGTGGAAGACCTAGGGAGAAAGGCAAGAAGAATGAGAAGCGCGACAAGTCCAAATCCAAAGGGAGATCAAAATCTCCTGGAAAGTCCAAAGTCATTTGCTGGAATTGCGATAAACCGGGTCACATCCGTAAGGACTGCAAAGAAGAAAAGAAGAAGAAGAAAAAGAAAAAGTTTGATTCTGATTCTGAGTCCGACAAGGAAGATGGCGATGCCTTTATTGCGGCTTTGGCGACTCATGCAGGTAATGATGCCTGGCTAATTGACTCAGGTGCATCTTTTCATATGACTTCCAATAGAGATTGGTTTTCTGAATATGAAGGATTTAATGGAGGTAAGGTGTACTTGGGTGATGATTCACATCTAGACATTGTTGGTCGAGGTAAAGTTAGAATCAGGTTTTCTGATGGTAGAATAAAAAGGATTAATGGTGTGCTGCATATCCCTGGATTAAAACGAAACCTATTATTTGTGAGCAAACTGATAGATGCAGGTGTGCAGGTAGTCTTTTCTGAAGCAGGATGTAAGATGATTAAGGGTGCTATGGTAGTTGCTAGAGGTGTCAAGTTTGGCACTTTGTATAAGCTTGAAGCATACGCTGTTGAGTGTAATAGCACTTCTGTAAAAAGAAAATCTGCGGATACTTCACTGGAAGATTTGAAGGTTTCACCTTCAGCAGATGGAAATGGTTTTTGGGTACCTAAGGGTGCTCTTTCGTCTGAAGCAAAGTTACCTGCAGAGAAGACTATGTTATGGCACCAGAGACTTGGCCACATTGGAGAAAAGGGTCTAAGAACCTTGAAAAATAAAAATCTTGTTCAAGGTTTGAATGACTGTAACCTTGACTTTGATTTCTATGAGCATTGCATTTATGGAAAACAAAACCGCGTTCAATTTTACTCGAGTTCTCATAAAACTTGTGGTGTTTTGGATCTTATCCATTCTGATGTGTTTGGTCCAGTAGATGTCTCTTCGATTGGAAAATCCACATATTATGTTTCATTTATTGATGATTTTAGTAGAAGGACATGGGTTTATTTCCTAAAGAGTAAATCTGAAGTTTTTAGTCGTTTTACAGAATTTAAAGCAATGGTTGAGTTGCAGACTGGAAAGAAAATAAAATGTTTGAGAACTGATAATGGCAGTGAGTTTTGCTCTAATGATTTTGATAGATTCTGTAAAGACTGTGGAATTAACAAGCAGAAGACAACTCTGTATTCTCCATAGTAGAATGGAGTTGCAGAAAGAATGAACAGGACACTGATGGAGAAGGCTAGGAGTATGTTGAGTGGTGCTGGTCTCGAATAAAAGTTTTGGGCTGAAGCTGTTGCCACTGCTTGCTACCTGATTAACAGGTCTCCTACATCAGCTCTTGTTGATAAAACGCCTATGGAAGCATGGTCAGGTCACAAGCCTTCATTGAGACATCTTAGAGTTTTTGGTTGCGAGGCATATGCACATGTGCCAAAGGAGAAGCGAACAAAGTTGGAGAACAAGGCTATGAAATGTATCTTCATCAGGTATAGTTATGGTGTGAAAGGATACAAGCTTTGGGACCCTGTTGCACAAAAGGTAATTCATAGTAGAAGTGTTATTTTTAGAGAAATTAAGTCTCCTTCTGTTACATTGCAGCCAGAACAGACTAAAAAAGAAGATGTGATTCAACTTCCTTCTACACCTGAAAGAGTTGAATCGAGACCCCTAGATAGGCAAGAATTTGAGGAGAGCTCGTCTAGCTCTGACTCTTCAGAAGAGGAGGAAGAACCTCCAACTCAGCTTGTTCGAAGGTCTACAAGACATAGACAACCACCTGAAAGGTATTCACCTAGTGATTGGAGATGTATTTTTTCTCTGAATACTAGTGTGGATGAACCAAAATTTGTAGAAGAGGCATTAGGTATGAATGATGCAGAATCCTGGAAGATTGCTATGGAGGAAGAAATGGCAGCTTTGAAAAAGAATGATACATGGGATCTTGTACCATTGCCTGAAGGACGAAAACCTATTGGTTGTAAATGGGTGTTCAAGAAAAAGATTGGTTCAGATGGAAGCATTGAGAAGTATAAAGGAAGGTTGGTTGCAAAAGGCTACTCTCAGGTTGAGGGTGTTGATTACGGTGAGATATTTTCTCCTGTTGCAAAAATGACGTCCATTAGATTTTTGCTTTCTATTGCTACTGCTTATGATTTAGAGGTTGAGAAAATGGATGTGAAAACTGCTTTCCTTCATGGTGATTTGGAGGAAGATATTTATATGACACAGCCAGAGCACTATGTGGTGAAAGGCAAAAGTAATTTGGTCTATAAATTGAAGAAATCTTTGTATGGCCTCAAACAAAGTCCTAGGATGTGGTACCAGAAATTTGATACATATGTGTTGAGTTTGGGATTTGAACATTCTAAATCAGATCACTTTGTTTATTATAAATCTGATGGTGATCATTTCTTATTCATTGCATTGTATGTTGATGATATGTTATTCATTGGTAAAGGGAAAAGTATGATTTCAGAACTGAAGTCTCAGCTGGCTGCTAAATTTGAAATGAAAGATCTTGGTTTAGCAAAGCACATTCTTGGGATGGAAATTAGAAGAGATAGGGTGAACAAAAAGCTATGGCTAGGCCAGAGTAAGTATGTGAATTCAGTGTTATAGAGGTTCAACATGCAGAATTGTAGACCATTGAGTGTTCCTTTTACAGTTGGAACGAAACTATCTGTTTCAGATTGTCCTACATCCCCATTGGAGATGGAAGACATGAGCAGAGTGCCTTACCAAAATGCGGTTGGAAGCTTGATGTATGCTATGGTCTGTACTAGACTAGATATTGCCCAAGCAGTGGGAGTACTTTCTAGATATATGTCTAATCCTGGTAGAGTTCATTGGGATGCAGTCAAAAGAGTCTTCAGATATTTGAAGGGTACTTCAGAGTATTCTTTGTGTTATCATGGTAATTCAGTTGGAGACATGACTTCCCTTGATATCCATGGTTATGTGGATTCAGATTGGGCAGGTGATATTGATAGCAGAAGATCCACCAGTGCTTATGTGTTTACTTTGTTTGGTGGTGCAATTAGTTGGATGAGTAAGCGACAGGCTGTGGTTGCTCTATCCACTACCGAAGCAGAGTATATGGCAGCTACTCGTGCTTGTAAAGAGGCCATTTGGCTTAAGAGACTATGTTCGAATATTGGAATAAAACAAGGTACGGTGACAGTTTACTGTGACAGTCAGAGTGCAATTAGCCTAGCTAAGAACCCGACATTTCATGCCCGGACCAAACATATTGATGTTCAGTATCATTTTGTTAGAGATATGGTCGAAGATGGTAGGGTGATGCTGGTTAAGGTGGAAACTTTGATGAATGTTGTAGATGCTTTAACTAAGGCTATGAGCACAGAGAAGTTCAGATGGTGTTCAGAGTCTATGGGCCTTATGGCCCCTAGCAATTGATTCATTTTGTTGACATTCCCTTCCGCTCATGCAAGGTGTTCGACAAGTGGGAGATTTGTTGGGAAAAATGGTGTCTCAACCTTGCATTTATGCGAGGTTACTATTTATAGTAAGTTTTCATTTGAGCATGAAATGGTGCGAAACTCTCCCTGAAGCTTCTGGTTGGCTAGATAAGCATTCCGGTAAAGTTGCGTCGCAAGGTCACAGCTAGTTTTGAAGATATTAAAATTTTTGTCCTGGAGGGGTGCAATAAAATGTTTAAACTTAATTTTGGGGACTTTAGAGGCTCTGAAATGCCCTGAAAAGTTGCCATAATAGGCAAAGCGGGTTACGAGGTGATAGAGCACTTCGCGAGCTTTCCGACGCTTCAAACGGTTCGTCAATCGGACACCCGGTTCTCAAGTTATGGCCTCCGGAAGTTTGTACTCCTGAAATAGGAAAAATAATTTGTATCGAATACATAAATGAGCTGTAAAAAGGGAGCGACACATGTTGATGTGTGCTTTAACATGTCATAGGGCATCTAGAAGGAAGATAAGGTCGGCTACACCTTATTGGGTGGTTTTAGCCCATGGTTTTGTAATACCGTTTGACGGTTTCCTGTATTGTATCTCCTATTTATGAGGTGTGTGAGATAGAGGTTGTGTGTAAGAGTCTTATGGCTATTGAGTTGCCTTTGAATCTCTGATTAATGGTACTCCTGCGAACAGCTTGCTCTGCAAGTATGTTGTAATCTGTTTTTGATTGCTGAATAAAATATTGAGCTGCTTTTGGAGGGTGGGGTTTTTCTCCCGAAAGGGTTTTCCCCACGTAAATCATTGTGTTGTGGTATGAATGTTATTATATCTATTTCTATTTTCTATAACTGTTGTAATGATCTGAAAAAGTTTTGCATTACCCTCCTCTCAAGGTTAGTGTAGGAAGTTGTTTCCGCTACTTAACTTCCTTACAATCATGAATAACATTTTAACCTATTTCCTCATCAAGATTTATAGAAAGAGGAGCTCACACATTAATAGAAGTAAAACCATCACATGTTTTTTGCAATTTATGATTTGGTGATTTAGGTTGAACATCTTTCTTAGGAGAAAAGGGAATCATGTCAACTGGTGGAGTTCTAGGAGATTGAATATTATGAGGAATAACTTCACGAGCTCGAACACAACGTCTTCATCGGTGTTCTCTCATGCAATGCTTTCATAGAGTCTTAGTGGAAGGCTGGGAAGAAGAAGGAACATTTGCTGAAGGAGGAATATTCTCCTCTTTGATAGTTGAATGTTCAGTTGAGGTCTTTTAGGTTGGAAAAGAGGAGAGCTAGACATCTTTTCTCTATAAGAAGAAGGAGGTGAAACTGTGCCATATAAAGGAGGAATATTAGGTGTCAGAAGGAGACCAGGTCCATCATGAGGAGGAGGTATAGATCTAACCTTAGGAGGAATATTTGTGTTCTTCTTAGGAGAAGGCATAGTCACATCCATAGGAATAGGTAGAGGATCTTTCATAGGAGGAAGATTAGTTCTATCCATTAGGGGAAGAACTTCATCTTCAAGAATGATAAGAATGTCAATTTTTGGAGATCTAGGTTAACTCGAGGATAAAATCATATCTTTCTTCCATTTTTAATAAGATTGGAAAAGATCATCACTCCTTGATGGAAGAGATTGAAATTACTTAGGCCAAAATAAATCAATAGGAACACATGGGCTTCATTCAGATGGTCAAAATAAGCTATGGTTAATGGTTATGATTTCTCCATTATGAGGAAATTCCAAACACTTATGAATTCAAGAAGCAATAGCCTTCATGGAATATAGCTAAGGGTAGCCCAACTTCACATGGAATTGCTTGGAAGAAGGAATGATAACAAAGTTGGCATCCATAGATTTAGTATGAACTTCAAAAGGAAGAGTAATAGAACCAATGTTAGGACCAGAGAATCCATCAAATAACTTCACAACCACATTAGTATCATCATAGATTGGTTTATACAAATGTAAAGTGAAAAGATACTCCTCAGTGATGACATTAACCATGCAAGAAGGATCAATGAGGGCACCGCAGCAAGGTATGTCCTTAACCTTCGCAACTATGTATAAAGGGCCATCAAGTTCTCTAATGGTCTTACTAGGATCAAATGTAATGCAAGGATCCTTAGGTGTTTCTTGTTTCTCTACCATGTTCACCAAATTCTGAGTTGTGGTAGTAAGATCAAGAGAGAAAGAGGTATGTTGAGTCTCAATCACATTAGAGGTCTGAGAAGGCAAAGGATTAGTAAAAATTTTAAGATTTTAATTAGAAGGAGCTACTGATTTGTTTCCCTTATCATTCACACCTACCACAAATATAGTATTATTATCAATCAAATCTTGAATATTACTTTTCAATGCAAAACATTTATTAGTATCATGACCTGGCTAACAATGAAATTGACAAAAGTAATTGTTATAAAAATAAGGGGATGCAAGCTTAGAAGGATCAATTGGTTTTATAGGAGGAAGTTTGATAACATTTCTTTGTAATAACTGAGACATAATACTATGTAAAGATTCATTCAAAGGAGTAAATTGTCTTTCTCTTTTAAAGATGTTAGAAATAGGAGGCACACCTGTTGTAGCATTCACATTGTTCTTGTTATTGTGTCATTGAACTTGATGAAGCCTTTTGTTGGTTTGAACTTCCTAAACAGTTGTTGAACACTCTCCCCCTTATCACTCTGAGCTATACGAGTAGATTGCTCCATTTGATTCACAACCAGTTGATAATTGTGGAGTGTTGGCACAACTGTGGAAACGAAGTAAACTCAGACAAAAGAAGTTTTTCCCTAATATTTTTTTGTAAATTAGAAATGAAAATTCCTTGAATATCATTATAAGGTATAGGAAAATAAATTTGAGTACACAAATGCTTATAGCTACCAATGAAATCAGTCACTTTTTCTTTACTGCCTTGTTTACAATGCATTAAATCAGTCAAAGTGATTTTCGGACCAATGTTATTTTGAAATTGTTGAATGAAAGAATTTGCTAATTGTTAAAAATAAGTGATAGAATAAGAAGGCAAAGAGAAATACCATTGTAAAGTCGTATCTCTTAGTGTTCTTGTAAACAATTTTGCAAGCAATCTTTAATCATAAGAAAAATCAGTTCACAAGGTTTGAAATGTTTTGACATGCATTAGAGGATCACATTTTTCATTATAGAGTTCCAATTGAGGGACCTAAACATTCTTAGGTGGGATCATTTTAACAATATCAATGGAAAGTGGGCTCGCAACATCAAATGTGGACACACTAAACTTGGATTGGCTCATCGAAGCAATTTGTTGTTGTAAAGAAGACACAGTTTGAGAAAGATTGTTAATGGTCGCTTCGGTAGAAGAATTGATGTTAGACATGGTTGATTGAGAAGGTGGTGTGATGTTATTGAAAGAAGGCATTGATTGAGAATAAGGTGGTGGGACATTATGATAAGTACGCATAGGTGATGATTGAGTAGGAAAAGGGACACTTAAAGGAGGAATAAAATTGTTGAATGAATTACCCCCTTGTGGCACATTGATTGGTTGAGGGATAATGGGAATGCTTATTTAAGACATAGGTAAATATGGAGGATTAAATGAGGAAGAGGGATTTCCCCCATGACTAATGGTTGTAGGGATGACATTTTGAGTTGAAGTAGCCATGATGTTTGAGGTAAAAGTAGGAACACTAGTCATAGGAGTAGTCAAAGGAATAGAAGGATTGACTTGTGTTGAAGGTTGTGAATAACCTAGGGTTTTGGCATAACTCTTTATAGGCATGACATTGGAATCAACAATATGATAAATGCCATGTAATATATCAATTCCATTCTTATCACTTTGAATCATGAATTTAAGTCCGTTAATTAATGGAACAGCTTCACTATTAGGGTATTCTTGGGACATCCATTGTTGAAATTTATCAAATTGATTGTCCAATTTTGAAACTTGATCTATCAAAACTATAGTCAAAGCTTCTTCTTTATCATGGGATTCATCAATTGGATAGATAGGGGCGTGACTAGGATGGGAATAATTAGCATTATCCTCATTAAAGAAGTCACCCAATTTCTGCTCAATCTCCTCGGTAATTAAACCTAAGGAAGCCTTAATTCTAATGCTTCGTCTAACAGGGATAGTATAGGTAGGACTAATAGTGGTAAAACTCATGCACTAGAGGGAAAATTTGAAATTTTGATTTTGAATTTTTAATTATAGGAACAAAGTTTACAAAATTGAATAATGCAAAATTTGAGAAAATAATGATTAAACAATTTGAACTTTGTTGAAAAAAGAAAATAACACAATTTCCAAAAATAATTTTATGATAAATGAAAGGAAAATGTAATTTTAAAATTAGGGCCAACGGGATACCACTTAATCTTAAAATTGACAAAATCAAAAAATTTAAAATCAAGGCAGATTATAATTAACCACTTAAGTTTAAAAAATTTCTTGAAATTTGAAATGTTGAATTTTGAAGGTATTTTTTATGTTAGAGGAATCAAAAATTGACAAAATCAGCCAATCTTCTAGATTTAAGCTATTAAATACAATCATAACAGTCTCCCGAAATTTTGGGAAAAAAGTCAAGGACCGTGTTGAAAGTGCACACGGTCCTCCCAACTTTTTCAAAAATTTTCAAGGATGAAAGTTACGATGATTTTAAAGATATCCCTAAAAAATTGGTGGATTTTACGATCTCTAGATAGACAAAATTAAGGTTTGTGTAACGTCATAAATTGTACGCACTTGCTAAAAGCGGTACAATTTAACACTTAGTTTAGCACCCGCCTTGGCGCAGTTGCATTTTGCATTACATTTCCCCTTTAGCACTTAATTAATCGAATTAATTAGGTCTAAAGGTGCTATTTCACCATTTTCCACATCACAAAGTTGGGCCCTTTCATTAAAGCGTGCCCCTTTCATTTTATTCCTCCAATATATCACTTAATCAAAAACCCTAATTAGGCCCTATTCTGAGCTTGGGGGCTTAATTTCGAGGGTCAAAACATCTTGAAATCACTTGCAACTTCGAGATTCTCTCTAAAATCATCATATCCGACGGTCCTGAAAATTTGGTGAAAAGTTGTCGGGACCGTGGCGCCCGGAGTGCACACAGTCCCGGACATTTTTCCCAAAATTTTAGGAGCGCGATCCAATCATAAAATAAAGCTTAACCCCAAGAAATTGGCGGGATATTCAATCTCTAGGTTGGCCAAAAGACAAAATTGCGACCTAGGGTTTCATACATAAGAGCTCTCTTTATTCATTTGAAAGGATCCGGATTTTGTTTTCAGGAACTTCATATTCAGCGAAAGAGCAGATCTTTGAAGACTTCAACATCTTACAACATTCCTCTATCAAGCATTTATCAATTCCATTCATCCATTTAGGGCTTGGAAGACATTGAAGAACAATAGGAAATTACCGACTGAAGATTGGCTTGTACTCCTCCCTTGAGGGTTGGGTATGATTTCATGTTGTTTTCATGTCTTTACATAAGCTTCAATACATCATTTATTCATGCTTTACATCACTTTGCATTTTGATTTAGAGCATTTACGTTATCATTTACAAGCAATTAGGGTTTACTTTCTAGGTTGCTCTAGTTTGCTTTCTTGCATTTTAGGACCTTGCACACACAATAGGTCTGCACACACAATACATTTTACAAAACAACTTGGCTATTCGTGGAGGTGGAAATCACCGAAGTGGGGGTTTGACTAAGGCAAAACCCTATATAGCCGCCCATACACCCTTTTTCAGATATCATTGTAGGTTTCGGGATTCAGACGACGCCACGGGATACAGATCCGAAGAGAGAAGGTCGAGACAGCACTCTGTATCAAATTGCAGAGCAGAAGACTGGGACAGGGGCGCTGGGCGCCCTGGTCCTGCCAGGACAGGGGCGCTGGGTGCCCTGGTCCCTGGGACAGAGGTGCTGGGCACCCTGGTCCTCCGAACAGATAGCTTTCAGACAGCTTTCCGACAGTGTTCCAGAGTGCAGAACAACAGTTTCCGGTGTAGTTTTCAGGACAGTGGCACCCGCACCCCCATCTCAAACATTTTCAGTCCGATTTTGACTCTAGGTACACATTTGCATTCTTATTTCATCCTTGTATTTACAGCTGTTCATTGTTTAATCTCAATTCTGCAATCTTGTTATTAGTTCATACTTGCATTTTGGGATTAGGGTTTGAACTTGCATTACTTGATCTTACAATTTCAACACGGGAATAGAAATCCTAATAGATATCCCGTGGCTCTCTCTTTCACCAAAAGAAGTAGCCAATTGTGTAATATCTCTAGGCTCTTTCGTATTCCGTAATGTGTGTCAAAAGGTAGGATTAGGGCATGTTAACCTAGTCTCACTTTTTCCCCCACACATTTTGGTGAACCCGACGTGAATCTATCATTGCTTCCTCTTGCATTGCATTTGTTAAATCTAGATCTAGATTTAGTGTGTTTTCATTTCATTTTCATTAAAAGGAAAAAGAAAAAAAAAAGAAAAAAAAGTGTGTTTCTTTGCATTGGGTGTTTAAGTTTTGTGTAATCTTTTCAAAATGTCGGATTTTTATTTGCAAAATGTTCGTGCTTTCGATGATTATTATGAGTATAGCCAAGATGAATTACATGAAGCTTTAGATGAGTTTTTAAACCCTAAAGATGCCAAACCTTCATTTTACCAAAAACTCATAAACCTTGTTACTATGCCATTTCGTTGTGATGAGAAAGATAAGTTGAATGAGTCCTCTCAAGGGTACATTCCTATCAACTCTTCCACTAAATCTAGTAACATGGTTGTTTTCACCAATCCTCTCTATGAGGAGATGTCTCCTTTTGAATCAAAAGATAAACCTTTCAATAGATATGATCATGCTTTGTTGGATGATGCTCTTGATGACTTTGTGGCTTTATCGAAATCTTTAAACATGAACAAAACTTCTAAATTAGTTAACATGATAAACTTGAATGAGCATAAAAAGCCTCTCTTTGAAGTCCAAGGAGCTTATCCTTCTCCCACCTTTCAAATTTCTAAGTCACCTCTCCTTACTGTCCAAGGAGGGTATGATCATGATTCCTTTCGTACTCCGAATAAACCAATCATCACTGTGCAAGGAAGAAAACCTATAAGTCCTTATAATTATGCCAAGCAAATAACTAGAGAGAGTTATCATGTAGTTGCCCATACTTATCATACCAGAAATAATAGGCAGCCTAGTCCTCCTCCTATTATCCCAGTTTCCCTTCCGAATCCTCAACCGATTCTTCCACAAGCTCCACGTATTTCACAAGTTCTTGGAAAGGAATATGATCTCATAGAACAACTTAAAGCTACCCCTGCTAAGATATCCCTTTGGGATTTGATTCAAACTTCTTCCGCTCATCATGGAATGTTACAAGATGCCTTGAAAGATTTGAATGTTCCTCCACCGAATACATCTAGTAATATAGCATCTTTGGTTAACTTTGTGATGAATCTTAAAGCTCAAATTGTGTTTACCCAAGATGAGTTGCCTACTAGTTAAATCCAACATCAATATGATCCCTTGATGATTGTGGTTATCATGAAAGACACTGCTATAAGGCGAACACTAGTAGATAATGGCTCTGGTCTTAATGTGTGTAGCATTAATCTTTTGCATAAGATGAATGTGGATACGTCCTTAATTGAACCGGACTCTCATCCTATTCGAGGCTTTGATAATGTGGCTAAAACTTCATTAGGTACTATCACCTTACCCATCACAGTGGGGCCTGTTACTTTGCCTACACCTATCCATGTTATGTCGGGAAATCTAATGTACAACTTGCTACTGGGGAGACCTTGGATTCACAGCATGCAAGCTATCCCTTCTACATTGCATAGACAAGTTAAATTTATTTATAACAATAAGACATATACCTTGATAGGTGATACTAATTTTCAAGCTTGTTTGCAAACATCCACTTCTAAGGGGGGTTCTTCTAAGTCGTCCTCATCTAGTGATGAATCTTTAAATAAGATACCTATTGGTGAATCCTCGCTCCCCGATGATCAAAATTCTTTGGATGAGTCTGGAGCTCTTGGAGAAGATTCTTCTCGACTTGAAACTACACATAAGAAGGATTTTGATCCTGGGAAGATCCTCGAAGACGACGATTGGGGATCCCTTGATTTTAATCCTACCTTTGTGGGTGAATATAAGGTTTCTTCTAGAGAAATTAAAGTTGAAAAGAAAGAAGAAACTAAAAATCAATCAACCTTACCTGAATCTATGAGTAATAATTTTGTGGCCACCTCTAAAACTTCTTCTCCTCACATCTCTAATTATGAAGAGTTTGATTCTTTGTCTTATGAAAAACCACCTTCTCTTCCTAAAATGGTTGATCGTTATGGTTGTGGTTTTCGCATTTTTTCTAAGCATGGGTATCATGGAAAAGGTTGTGGTGCTCATGAACAAGGGATAAGAGTTCCTCTAGAGACTAATTTTCACAATTATGCCTTTGGACTTGGCTTTAATCCCTGCAAACGTACTAAAGCTTCTAAAAGACCATACATTAGTGTTAATGCTATTTCTACATCTCTATCAATGCAACACCCTGAGTATATTGATGGGGATCCTTCGTGTGCCTGTGCTTTGGATGTCTTCCCTACCGACGATGCTTTAGCTGAGTTCTTGGGAGCCTATGACACTCTTCCTCGTTATCATCACAATAGGGGACTCCCTTATTGTTTGAACACTGAAGCCTATTTTGGAAAAGAGATTGATAATGACGAGATTGTGAAAGAATTCCCTCAGTTAAACGATACTCCTCAACAAAGTAATCTTCTCATAAGTGACACCACTGATGTTAAGATGGATCCTTGCAATAAAGAGAAAGTCATTAAAGTTGGGAAATGTTTGGATGAAGAGGAACAGAAACAATATGAAGAACTATTGCATGAATTCCCTGAGATCTTTGCTTGGGCATATTCTGACATGCCTAGTATAGATCCTAAGATCATTACTCATAATATTGTCTTAGTTCCTGATGCTAAGCCCATGAAACAAAAGATTCGAAAAATGAATCCTAAGGTGGCTCTGCTTGTTAAGGCTGAGATTGAAAAATTATTGGAGGCTGGATTTATCCGCCCTATTGACTATTCCCCATGGATTTCAAATATTGTCACTATGGCTAAACCAGACAACAAAATAAGAATGTGTACTGACTTTCAGGATCTAAATAAGGCTTCTTTAAAAGATGATTTCCCTCTTCCAAACATTGACATGATAGTTGATTCTATAGCAGGACATGCCTTGTTATCCTTCATGGATGGTTTTTCAGGCTACAATCAAATTTTTATTAACCCTCAAGATCAATTCAAAACTGCTTTTACCACTCCTTAGGGTACGTTTTTTTGGATAATGATGCCTTTTGGACTTAAAAACAATGGTGCAACTTATCAACGAGCGATAACCCTTATCTTTCATGATTATATGCATAAGATTTTAGAGGATTATGTTGATGATATTTTGGCCAAATCCTTTCTTCGCATGGATCATGTTAAAATCCTTCGTCAAATCTTTGAAAGAATTCATAAATATCACATGTGCTTGAATCCCCGCAAATGTGTTTTTGGTGTGGATAGTGGAAAACTATTAGGGTTCATAGTTTCGCATTGTGGGATTGAGGTGGATACTAAGAAAATAGATGCTATTGTTAACATGCCACCTCCTAGAAATGTGTCTCAACTTAAAAGCTTACAAGGAAAGATTCAAGCTATTCGTAGGTTTGTGTCTCAGCTTGCGGATCGTACCTTTCCTTTTACTCAACTTCTTAAAAAGGATATCACTTTTCAATGGAATGAAGATTGTCAGCAAGCATTTGAAGATTTAAAAGTGTATTTGGCTAGTCCTCCTATTCTTCAACCTGCCGAACCTTCTAAACCCTTCCTTCTGTATACAGCTACTTCCTCTCATGCTCTCACAGCATTGTTGGCACAACATGATAAAGATGGTAAGGAATGTCCGGTTTATTACATAAGTCGTACCTTACTCGATTATGAGACCCGATATTCTGCGATAGAAAGACAATGCTTGGCCTTGGTATTTGCGACCCAGAAATTGAGACATTATCTTTTAAATTCAGAAGTCCATGTCATGGTAAAGTTTGATCCTTTGAAGCATCTTTTCTCTAAAATTGATTTATCAGGACGTCTAGCTAAGTGGGTTATGATGTTAACTGAATTTGACCTTAAATTTGTTTCACAAAGAGCAATTAAAGGACAAGCGTTGACCGATCACTTAGTTGAGGCCCCTTCACCTTTCTCCTTCCCTAACCCTGAGTCCTTTCCTGACGATTTCATTCTTTCTATAGAGAAAGATGAAACTTGGGAGTTATAATTTGATGGCTCTAAGTGTCGTACGGGATCGGGGGCAGGTGTTGTTCTGATATCTCCTACAAAGAAACCCATTCCCTTATCCTATCGTCTAAATTTCCTATGTACCAATAACATTGCTGAGTATGAGGCTCTTATAGTGGGAATAAAAGCAGCCTTAGCTCTGAACATAAAACACATACATATCTATGGAGATTCGCAATTGATTATAAGACAAGTAACAGGAATATATCAAGTAAAACAAGACAAATTATCACAATATAAAGATCTTGCCATCTCTTTATTATAGAAATTTGATTCTTATACCATGGAACCTGTTCCTCGAAAAGATAATCGACATGCAGATGCAATGGCATGTGTGGCTTCTCTTGTATCTTTAGAGGACCCTGTGGTTGATCTTAAATTTGTTATTCACAACCTTATTTCTCCAGCTATTGTAGACAATTCTAGCTTGGTAACATGTTGTGATTTTATAGACTTAGATGAATGGTACTCGCATATCGTAAGATATTTGACCGATGGTATCTTTCCTGATTCTACTAATAGGAACACTAGGGCTAGAATCCGCAAGCTGTTTGCTAGGTATATCATTCTTTCTAATGTCCTTTACCGAAGGGGTTATGATGGTCTTCTCCTTCGTTGTCTTAACAAGTCAGAAATCCCTGTTGCTCTTGAAGAGGCACATTCAGGTGCCTGTGGGGGGCATTTTGGGGGCAAATCCTTGATTCATAGATTGCTTCGTATGGGATACTATTGGCAAACTATGCAGAAGTATTCCTTTTCATTTGTTAAAAAATGTCATCCATGTCAACAACACAATAATCTGATTCATGCTCCTGCCCAAGAACTTCGTTCTCAAGTAGCTTCTTGGCCTTTCTCCACATGGGGTTTGGATCTCATCGGAAAAATCTCTCCTCCTTCATCTCAAGGACACACCTTCATTATAACCGCAACAGATTACTTTACGAAGTGGGTAGAAGCTATTCCCCTTCACTCTACTACTGCTGAAGTGATTTGTCAATTTTTTCTAGAAAACATCATTTCTCGATTCGGGATACCTTCTACTATAATCTCAGATAATGGGTCATCATTTAAGAACAAGGACGTGAAGAAATTCCTCGAGAAGTATCATATCAAACATCGATTTTCTACACCATACTATCCTCAATCAAATGGTCAAGCCGAATCATCCAATAAGATAATTGAACAAATTCTTCGCAAAATCGTGAATAAGCATGGTAAGGATTGGAGTAACCAACTAATCTATGCTCTTTGGGCTTACCGAACGAGTGTACGAATTGCCACAGGAACTACTCCTTATAATATTGTTTATGGTGCTGACGCTATTATGCCTTTAGAGCCAGAGATTCCATCACTTAGGGTTTCTCTCAAAGGTATAGTAGATGATGACTCTTATAGAGAACAATGACTTCAACAGCTTGAGATGCTTGATGAACAGCGTATAAACACTCTTGAGCATATTCAAGCGTATCACAAAACTCTACAACGAAGCTATAATGATAAGGTTATTCAACGTTCCTTCTCAGTAGGTGACTTAGTCCTCTATGAGAATCAGTGCAATGTGAATGCCTTACCTGCAGAAAAGGAAAAATTCAGTCCTAATTGGCTTGGACCATACATCGTTATTGAGGATTATGGATCAGGTGCTTACAAAATAGCGGATGTAGATGGTACGCCTCTTAAAGAACCTATAAATGCTATGCACTTGCGTAGATATTATGCTTAATTCTTCATTCCTTATTTATCTTCTTTTCAATTCTTCAAACATTGGATAATATGTTAGTGTCTCTTAATTAAAGCAAAATAGAATTAAATGTTATGATGTTTTGCTTCGTTCTTGACAAGTGTGTTTCTTTACTTCATGGTTTGTCTTGAATTCATTTATGTAAATTGTGAAAGATTTACATTCCATTATGCTAACATATTATACAGTGTCTTTATGTGTTAAGTAGAATCGTATCATGTTGTGTTTAAGTTTGGAATTAAATCACATTAGTTATATGATTCTTAGACTTAATGCATATGTCTTCCTTATCATCAATGTAGTACTTGATTAAATATTTAATTAAGTCACACATGTATCAATTTAATCATGGAGCATTGAGAAATCAATCACATGGAAATTAAATTCTGAACATACATGTACATTTACCAGATGTATTAGATTTAATCAAAACAAAATATACATTGTTTTAAGCATTAAAGATAACACATTTGAGACAAAAGAGAAGCATGTATATATACATATATATATATATATGTGTGTGGATCGTATACAAATATAGGTCACTGTATATCCAAAATGTGACCTCTCTTTTACATCATAAAATCATCTCCTATCCCTAGGGCTAGTGGCTGGAGAGTGTCGACTGGACGCTCCCTCCTGATCTAGCCGTGAAGGTGGACCCATGGGTGTGTAGCGTGATACAGACTGTAAGTGACTCCGAGAGGAACTCCTACTATCCCTATCCATAAGGATCGCGCGATAGGTGGTAGTCTCGGCCTGAGCCGCTGCTAGATCTCGCTGCGCCTGCCGGAGGTCCTCTGATAGGACTCTCTCTCTTTGTCGCATCTGCTGGAGATCCTCTGATAGGACTCTCTCTCTCTCCCTCCATATATCTACCTGTACTCAGAATGGGGAAAACAAGTCCTCATGCCGACCCGCGTTCCCCTGAGGCCTATAGGCAATCTGTGAGGAACTGGGGATCTGTGCTATCATGGAAATATCTGTCATTGCCTGTTGAATCAGGGAACGCCATTCCTGCACATTAGCTATGGTAGTAGAATAGATTTTTGTTAGTACCATTCTATATCATCAAAACATTAATCAATCAATATAAACCTACTATACCTGGATCTCCCTCACGCCAGTAGGGATCATGATATGGTAGCATCTGTGATTGGGAACCACTAGGCTCCCCTCGCTCGAATAATCTATGCATGATGGGTGTGGGCTAGACGGTACTAGGAACAGGTCTCCGTACCGCCTCATGTTCCCCCTGTTGGGGAATAAGAGGTGGATCCAGAGCTATGGTATCGTCTCCTGAATGGTGGGGAGCTGCATATGACTCCTCCTCATCATCTCTATCCTCCTCCTCGTCCTCCTCCTCATCATCCTCATCCTCATCCTCATCCGCATCATCACCTGCATCTCCCTCTTCCTCCTCTCTATCTGTATCCTCCTCCTCCTCCTCGGCACTGGGCTGATCGCCTGTAGGTGGATCAGGATCTCCTGCCTCCTCTCCCTCCTCTGGCTCCTCTGACCTGGATCCCTGGTCCTCGTCTTGGTCTCCATGTCTCCATGGGCCTGGATAGCGTGTCAGATGATTTGGTGGAAAGATAGGACCTGGATATGATCTCATAAACCATGAGACGTACCTGCGCTATGCTCCAGGCTCTGCAGAGTAGTCAGTGACTACATCCTGATCAGATCCCTCTAAGTCTGTGGTCTCGATGTCATCTATCGTCGGTCTCGCTACTGCTCTAGGTCTGGGAAGGACCCACGAGTGTCAAGTATAGATGGGCACATCGGCTGGAACACACTGCTCTAGCCCAAACTGCCTCTGTACTCAGTCGAAGTAGAAAGGGACTATGATGTGTGCATATCATCCCCGCAGTAGGCGGTTCCTCTATAGGCATGCTAACTGTCTCTCCATCCCATCCCATCTGTGCATCCGTAGGTAAGGTCTCCACACTGTCACCTTGGCTGTCAGTCTGTCAAAAATCACTCTCCAATATAATAAATCTCCAAATCTCCACTCGCTGGTAAGTGGATAAGCGAACACCCTAGGTTGCTCGCTCGCTATACTCAGCGGAAAGCCGATGGGCCTAGTGCATGTGAAGTGCTCTAAAATCCACACCTACAAAAGTGTGCATGTCATCAAACTGAACCCCTGTCCAAATACGTACTCCTCAAGGTCGTGATAGAGATGTGCAAGCATACTCTGACCCCAAGCATACACTCTCCTATGTCTCTCCATCGCTCTGATACACCATGTGAGACCCCCATGCATGTGCGTCCCTCACCCATTAGGGTAGATGGCTAGTGCTATGATGGCTATCATAAGGTGTCTCAGAAGGGGTACCTCCCCTGTAGGATGTAAGAGCCAGCTGACCATGATGCAACCTCTCATCTCGCTCGGCATGACTCTCCCTATGCAAGATACCTGCTCTCTCTGATGATCCTCCACTGACCGATCAGTCGCGTATGTAACAGTCGCTCCTCTAATAGGCAGACGAAGTATACGGTACACATCCTCGAGTGTAACCGTCAGCTCCCCTACTGGAAGATGAAATGTGCATGTGTCAGGATCCCATCGCTCCATCAATGCCATCAGCATCGCAGGATGGAACCGAATGGCTGGCATGAGGATCGCATACCATAATCCTACTATTGACAGTGTGTCTCTCTCTGACTGAGTAAGCCGTGGAATCTGATCTTGTAAACTGCGAAGAATATGTCCCGTTGTATGCTCTCTCATGTACGGAAGGCCCTGCAACACAAAAACATAACCGTAATCAGTACTCAATCATCAAAATCGCTAATGCAAACTATCGAACATCGTGTGCTAGTCCTGAAACCCCTTGCCAAGCCCTGATTGGGGACCATAGTGTCTTGTCAGGGACCATGGCGCCCTGTCAGGGACCATGGCGCCCTGAGGGGACCATGGCACCCTTGTCAGGGACCATGGTACCCTGGGGGGACCAGGGCGCCCCACAGGGACCATGGCGCCCTGGGTGGGCCCCAGGTCAGCCTTCAGGGCCCGCATACGATCACAGAAAAGTCAAAATGCAGAAAATCAAAAGTCAAAGTTCAGTCAACTCACCTCGTCCAGTGGCTCGTCGTCAATCACAGCCTGGCGCAGGATCTCAAGCCTCGTGGGACGCTCTGGTCATCGTGAAGGCATGATGATAGCTATGTGGGCTCCGTTGCAATGAACAGTACTCAGAATCAACAAAGTGACAAATGCAAGTGTCTCTTTCAAGGTATATACGTTCATTCCTGTACCTTTATTTTCAAAACCCTAATTTTCCTCTTTCACTCATTTCATCATAACTTGAGTTTGGGAGATGCGATTTTCGAACCATTTGTTGCGTAGGAATTGTATTTTCAGTCCCCTACTCTCGAGATGTTCCAAAAAGTGCTCTGATGAAGCCTTTTTAGTGAACATCCCTCATCAATACTCTCTTACACAATTTGTCATAAGTAAACATGCTACCCTGTTTCACCTCCCTAATAAGCAAGTCGAAACAGGGGGGGGCATACAGCTACTCACAAATTTCATCACTCTCCTTAGTAAGCATTACGTGATTTTTGTGATCTAACGTTTGTTTTGTAGGGTGCGGTTCCTAACTGTGTACTGCAGATACCGCTGGGGGCTTCGTCCGACAACTTATTGATATATCCTTTTTCAAATAATGTTTACTTTCTGTACTTTAGCTTGCATATGCACGTAGTACTCATATGACCACTAAAGTGGGGGCTAAATGTAACGTCATAAATTGTATGCACTTGCTAAAAGCGGTACAATTTAACACTTAGTTTAGCACCCACCTTTGCGCAGTTGCATTTTGCATTATATTTCCCCTTTAGCACTTAATTAATCAAATTAATTAGGTCTAAAGGTGCTATTTCACCATTTTCCACATCACAAAGTTGGGCCCTTTCATTAAAGCATGCCCCTTTCATTTTATTCCTCCAATATATCACTTAATCAAAAACCCTAATTAGGCCCTATTCTGAGCTTGGGCGCTTAATTTCAGGGGTCAAAACATCTCGAAATCACCTGTAACTTTGGGATTCTCTCTAAAATCATCATATCTGACGGTCCTAAAAATTTGGTGAAAATTTGTCGAGACCGTGGCACCTGGAGTGCACATGGTCCTGAACATTTTTCTCGAAATTTTAGGAGCGCGATCCAATCATAAAATAAAGCTTAACCCCAAGAAATTGGCGGGATATTCAATCTCTAGGTCGGCCAAAAGATGAAATTGCGACCTAGGGTTTCATACATAAGAGCTCTCTTTATTCATTTGAAAGGATCTGGATTTTGTTTCCAGGAACTTCATATGCAGCAAAAGAGCAGATCTTTGAAGACTTCAACATCTTACAACATTCCTCTATCAAGCATTTATCAATTCCATTCATCCATTTAGGGCTTGGAAGACATTGAAGAACAATAGGAAATTACCGACTGAAGATTGGCTTGTACTCCTCCCTTGAGGGTTGGGTATGATTTCATGTTGTTTTCATGTCTTTACATAAGCTTCAATACATCATTTATTCATGCTTTAGATCACTTTGCATTTTGATTTAGAGCATTTACGTTATCATTTACAAGCAATTAGGGTTTACTTTCTAGGTTGCTCTAGTTTACTTTCTTGCATTTTAGGACCTTGCACACACACTAGGTCTGCACACACAATACATTTTACAAAACAACTTGGCTATTCGTGGAGGTGGAAATCACCGAAGTGGGGGTTTGACTAAGGCAAAACCCTATATAGCCACCCATACACCCTTTTTCAGATATCATTGCAGGTTTCGGGATTCAGACGACGCCGCGGGATACAGATCCGGAGAGAGAAGGTCGAGACAGCACTCTATATCAAATTGCAGAGCAGAAGACTGGGACAGGGGCACTGGGTGCCCTGGTCCTACCAGGATAGGGGCGCTGGGCACCCCGGTCCCTGGGACAAAGGCGCTGGGCGCCTTGGTCCTCTGGACAGACAGCTTTCAGACAGCTTTCCGATAGTGTTCCAGAGTGCAGAACAGCAGTTTCCGATGTAGTTTTCAGGACAGTGGCGCCCACGCCCGCGTCCCGAACATTTTCAGTCCGATTTTGACTCTGGGTACACATCTGCATTCTTATTTCATCCTTGTATTTACAGCTGTCCATTGTTTAATCTCAATTCTTCAATCTTGTTATTAGTTCATACTTGCATTTTGGGATTAGGGTTTGAACTTGCATTACTTGATCTTACAATTTCAACAAGGGAATAGAAATCCTAATAGATATCCCGTGGCTCTCTCTTTCACCAAAAGAAGTAGCCAATTGTGTGATATCTCTAGGCTCTTTCGTATTCCGTAATGTGTGTCAAAAGGTAGGATTAAGGCATGTTAACCTAGTCTCACTTTTTCCCCCACACAGTTTGAATGTGAAAATAGGACCCTATTAGGGTTTTGAAAAGATGAGGAATTGAATTGCAAATTTGCAAAAGGTCAAACCTAATGGATAGGGACACCTTGAAAAAATGTTTAGAAAACTTAAGTTGATTGAAATTGATTGAAATTGACACAAAATCCAATTAAATTTGAAAATCAGGGTTTTAGGATGTAACCACTTAATTTTTGAAATTTTGAAAAATGAGGAAAATTAAAAATTTGAATTTTAGGAAAGAGGAGAAGACTGAAAATAGTCACAAATCTGAAAATTAAATGGAAATTCAATTTTTGCACAATTTCAAGATGATTTTTTAAAATTAGGGTTTTGACAATTAATCTCTTAATTTATTGAATTTGATTTGCAGCTTGAACAAGACAATGAAGAAATTGAATTTGACAAACAAAGCAATTTTTAGATCTAAGACAATAGCAAGCAATTTTTACAAAACACAAGTTGAATTTCAATTTTAAAAACTAGAGTTTTGAATGAATTAACCATTAAGTTTGCAAAAAAAATAAACTTGTAAATGAAAAATATGCAATGATTTTTCAGAATAAAGCATGCAAGACGTTGGGTTCACCAAAATGTAATGTGGGGAAAAGTGAATGGTGGAGAGATCAAGAGGAAATCTTTTCTTCCCTCCAAGGAGAGATGAAAGTTTTACCATGAATTTCCCTTCAATCACCTCACACACATTACATTTAAAAGAGGGAGGGGAATTCACTAGATACAATCTTTAGGGAGAGATATTGAATACTAAATGAATTGATAATGATGTAGAAATGACAAGTTAACCCCTCTTTTAGAATGGAAAATGATTGAATTGTGTTTTGAGACCAAGTTCTAAAGTAGAAAATAATAGATTATAACAATAAATAGAAGTGTGGGATTAAGCTGTGCACCTAGATTTGGCTATAATATGTCGAGACAAAGCTGTCCTGCAAATTTGAGGAAATGTTGTCAGGACTATGTTGAAAGTGCACACGGTCCTTTGAAAGATCCGCGAAATGAAAAGGGTTTTTCCACCTCTATAAATGGAATCCAAATCTGCAAATATAGTTGTGCACCTACAATCTACACACAGAAAAGAGAGGAAAAGGGGTTGGGATTGGGGATTTACCTTCAGGTCAAACCCCAGTTTTGGAATTAACCAAATGATGAAAGAAACTACTTGCAAGTAAATGTAAATGAAAGATTGAATTTGTTAGGATAATCGGTGAACAACTGAGATGGGGGGTGAATCAGTAGTTAACAAATTATAACTTTTATTCCACTTAATAACCTCTAAATAGATCAAGTACCGATAAAGCACATACAGATACTGGTAGGAACAGATAGTGGTAAACAATACAACTTAACAATTAAACAGATAATCAATGTAAAGAAACCATACCACATAACACCATGATTTGTACGTGGAAAACCTGGAAAGGGAAAAACCATGGTGGGAAGCCTACCCATAGTCAAATAATGCTTTTGCATAAAGTATGTGTTACAATGAGGGGCCTACACATGTAGGAAGGCACAATGCCTAGAGCATACTGCTCATTACAAAAGATTCTCATTAACTACAGAGAAGCTAAAACCATCTCAAGATAAATGGACAAAAATCCAATAGAGTGAACTGCCAAAGATAGTATCTATCATGCCTGATTATAGTCCCAATTAAGCTCAATACCGGAGGCCTTTGACCTCTTCCTTAATCCCAATTCGATCACCTATGATTGACCAAATCTCCTTCGCATATGATATTGCATTCCAAGACCACGAACGGTTATTCCATTCCTATCCACCACTTGCCATGATTTACAATTAGATCTTATATAATTTTATACAAACCCTAAGGCCTAAACCAATTAGGTCGGCCACCTAAAAGATATTACAATAAGATATTTCATAAATCCATATAACAATGATATGTCATGTTGGCTTAAAACCAAAACAATAATAACAAGTCCATAAAACATCTTGAAACATCCCAATAATGTGTAGAGTACACATTAACATGATACCAGTCCATAACTTAGATAGGTATTGGACCTATTATGGGTCTACCATACCAAAGCAATGTCTTGAATAAGTTGAATCATGATCAAATAACATCTTTGACATCCTGAAATCCATGTAGAAGCTACACCAACACAAATTATGCATCCTGTCAAGATTCCTCAGTGAAAGCTTTGTTGGTAGAGCCTTAAACCAATGTTGGTAAGGGTTTACCAAAGTGTATGATAGCATCTGATTACCAAGTCAATACCAACTGACCAAGACATGCTCCATAAGAACGTACCACATGTAACCAATATAAATCTAAACATGTCAGAAGTGTCCAACAGATAATCTCTTCTATCAGTAACACTAGATCTTCTACTAGTAACCAAAGTCTGTCTGTCGATAATCAATCATAATAGCTAGTATTGACATCAATGGTAGAACATCAATACAACACATAATCAATTCATCCAAAATGTCAGCAATCTCCCCCTTTGGCATTGATGGCAACACTAGATGTGAAAAACATCTAAGTACCAAGAAATGCTAAACAAGTCTCCCCCTGTGGAATACTACCAACAATCTCCTGAATATCAATAACTCTTTGCTTGTGAATGAAGTCTCTGTAAGGTTCTGGATTGATTTTTCACATCACTATCACTCCCCCTTTAATATCAATGCCATAAATCTAACATAAATATCAAAGCAAGAATATTAAACCTTTGAATCTCAAAGCTGACTACTCCTCCTGAGTAGTAGCACCACTCATTAGTGTCAGAATGAATAATGTCTCTAATAATGCATGTCAAAATGATGACAAACTTCATCAATCATGTCTCTGTCAGAGGGGAAAAAACCCCTAACCTATCTCTCAAATACTCAAATGATTCCTTAGACAGTGGTTTAGTGAATATATCTGCAATTTGTTCTTTAGTGTTTACATAAACCAATTTGACTTCCTTCACTTCTACCTTGTCCTTCAGAAAGTTACTTTGTTGATATATTCTTAGTCTTAGAGTGAAATACCGGATTCTTAGACATGTCAATAGCTATAGAGTTATCACAGTAGATAACTACTGGTTCACTACAATTTACCCTGATATCCTTCAACATTTACATCATCCACAAGACTTGAGTGCAATTAGTTGTTGTTGCAACATACTCAGCTTCTGTAGTAGATAAAGAAATGCATGACTATTTTTTGTTGATCCATGAAACCAGTTTCTTTCCAAGAAAGAAAGCTCCACCAAAAGTGCTCTTCCTATCATTAGTATCTCCTACCCAATTTGAGTCAGTATATGCACATAAAGTGAAATCATCATTTTTAGAATACCATAAACCATATTCTGTTGTTCCTTGCAAATGCTGGAATATCCTCTTTACTGCACATTCATGATTTTCTTTAGGATTACTTTGATATCTTGAAACAATACTTACTGCATTCATAATATCTAGTCTAGTCTGAGTTAAATATAATAGACCACCAATCATAGACTTATACCTTGTCAAATTTACTAGTGTAGAAGTATCCTTGATAGATAATTTCTCACTTGTCACCATAGGAGTACTTACTGGTTTGAAATTATCCATACCAAACATCTTGAACAATTCCCTCACATACTTAGTTTGACAGATAAAAATGCCTTTGTCAGTTTGAGTAATCTACAAACCTAAGAAAAATCTCATCTCACCAATCATGGACATTTCAAATTCATTCTTCCTATTGTTAGCAAATTCCATGCACAATTTATCTTCTCCTCCAAAAATGATATCATCAACAAATACTTCAATAATCACAATATCATTATCAGTGATCTTATAATATAAGTTACTATCAACACCACCTTTAGTAAAACCAAGCTTCAAAAGATATTTATCCAACCTTGCATACAAAGCTCTAGGAGTCTGTTTCAATCCATATAAAGCTTTCTTCAATCTGCAAACCATATCTTTATCATCTGTTAGCGAAAATCCATCAGGTTGCTCAATTTATACTTCTTCTTCAAGTTCACCATTCAAAAATGCACATTTAACATCCAGTTGATAAACCTTATAGTTCTTATAAGCTGCATAGGCAAGAAATAGTCTAACAGCTTCAATTCTAGCTACAAGTGCAAATGTCTCACCATAATCAATTCCTTCCATCTAATAATATTCTTTACAAACCAATCTAGCCTTGTTTCTTACAACTTGACCATCCTCATTCAGTTTATTCCTAAAAACCCATTTAGTTCCAATAACATTCTTATTTTTAGGCTAGGGAACTAAAGACCAATTTTAATTCTTTTCTATCTCATCTAATTCATCTTCCATAGTCTTTAACCAATGTTTATCCTTACAAGCTTCAATAACAGTTGTCGATTCAACTTGAGAAATAAGACATACCTCTTCATTTGCCAGTTTTCTTCTTGTCATAAGTCCCTTGTTCCTATCTCCAATAATTTGATCTTCAGAATGATTTAATCTTACATACCTTGGTGTCTTCTAAACTTGAGGTTCACTACTCTAATCATTAGTCACAGTTGAATTTTCTTATTGTGTCAGTGTAACTATCTCAGTTTCTTGTATCAGTTGAGGCATTGTCGGTTCCCTGTCATATTATATAAAATGATTTTTGTATTGCTCATCCACTTTCACATTAGCACTTTCAACAATTTTCTGCAATCTTTTGTTATAACATCTATATGCTTTGCTTTGAATTGAATAACCAAGAAATATCCCTTCATCACATCTAGGATCAAACTTTCCAATTGAATCATCTCTTTTGATATAGCATTTACTTCCAAAAATTCTGAAATATTTAATAGTGGGTGTATGTCCAAACCATAATTTATAAGGGGTCTTACTGGTTTCACCTTTGATGTGAACTTTGTTGAATGTGTAGAATATTGTACTCACTACTTCTCTCTAGTAGATATGAGGCTATTTGGCTTCCATCATCATAGATCTTTCTGCATCCAAAATTGTTTTGTTCTTTCTTTCTAGTACTCCATTCTACTGAGGAGTTTGAGGTGTAGATAATTGTGTCTTGATTCCATTTGTCTCACAATAACTGATAAATTCATGAGAAGTGAATTCACCGCCATGATCTGATCTTAGACATTTGATTTTCAATCCAGTTTTTGTTTCAACCTTTGCTCTAAAGATCTTGGATTTCTCAAAAGCTTCAAACTTCTCCTTAAGAAAAGTCACCCACATCATCCTAGAATAGTCATCAATAATCAACATGAAATACCTATCACCTTGAAAGCTTCTAGTCCTTGCTGGACCACATAAGTCAGTGTGAATCAAATCAAGTACATCACTAGATTTATCATGTATGCTCTTAAAAGAACTTCTAACTTTCTTTCTCAATTGACATTCCTTACATACCAGATTATGAGGCTTCATAATCTTAGGTACATCTCTAATTGCCTTAGTTGAATTGATCTTAACAATAGAATCAAAATTAACATGACACAACCTCTTATGCCATAACCAACTCTCATTAATATGAGCAATCAAAAATGTCTTATTACTAGTGTTCAAGTGAAAGATATTACCTCTAGTATGAATACTGGTTGCAATCTCCAAACCAGTCTTGTTAATGAGTTTTCATTTGATGAATACTAAGAGGGGGGTTGAATTAGTATACCAAAAACTATTGTAAACAAACTCTTAAATAGTTTAATAGATAATCGATAAAATAGATTCACTAATAAACCGGTTAAGATAAATGCAAACCAAATACCAAACAAAGCATTCACCCACAAGAGCACAATCACCATAACATAAGATTTCTGACGTGGAAACCCAAATGGGAAAAACCCTGGTGAGCAGAAACTCACAAGTAACTATCTGTAGAATAGAAACCAGACCGGTTAAGGTCAGACTAGTTAAGGTCATACAATGTTCTTCACCAGATCAGACCCTATTAGGAATCTAGATCTCTATTAGGAGATAAGTCATGTTAAAGACTACCTTGTTAAAGGATTTCAAATCCACAGTTGTGAACCACCTTGTTAGAGGATTTACAAAGGCTTTGTTGGGCCTACCCGGTTAAGGGTTTTAGACTTGTCGAAGATGTGATTAATCAACAAGTGAGTGATCTAGAAAATAGCATAGTTTGCTTAATTAGATCCTTGATAGCTCATTGTTAATGCATTTCAGCATTACTTCAGTCTTCAATATCTCCACACTCAGTCTCTTCACACAGACTTTAATCTTTTTTGCAAAGATCACACATAACCCTTTCTATCACACACCTCTCATACATCATCTCATACACAAACCCTAGACATGATGTCCTTATAAAAGAATCTGATTTCATGTCAGTCCAATAGGATTAGATTACAAGTTCCTAGGTTTAGTGCATCTAGACACATTTGGTAACATGACACAAAATCACCACCAAAGTGTCAGTGGATGATAACTCATCACACATTACAGAAATACCAGTTGGTAACTCATCACAGAGTAATACCAATTAACACAATATACCGATTACCAATTTGTCAAAAATGAAGACTGGTAGATCAAAATGTTTCGATCAAAAGTTAACTACTACTTGGGTCCTTCGTACCGCTTGTGATCCTCGAACTTCTTGAGGTCTCCATACCGCTTGAACTCTTCAGTCAATCTGTGATCAGTAAACATCTTCTACAAAATACCGATAGTCTAAAAGACTATACATACAATAATACACAATACTGGTTGGAACAATTACCGGTTGAGCATAACTCATACATAAAGAAAGTGTGTGCCCATCAATGACAAACAAAATATTATAAAAATTCCAACAATCTCCCCCTTTGGCATTGATGGCAACACTTAGGAAAATTTTGACATCTAAGTATTTTTACAACAAAAATTGCCATAATCAAAATTACTCCCCCTAAGCATTTACACTATCCCTTTTTGCAAAAATTACAATGTACACTACTCCCAAAATGAAAGTACATGAAATGGTAACATTCACCAAAATTTTGCTGTATGCTACTCCCCTTTTGCCAACAATGACAAAGTAATGCAGAATAACCCCTATTTTCTTATATATAAATAAAGAGTAAATGTTCATGACAATAAGGAATGAAACTTATCAAAAATAGATTTAAAATCCTGCATAAAAGTTTTCATGGCCAATGTCCATGACTCAAGTAATGAGGTAGCAACCTCACTTTTAGTTTGCATCTGAAATACGAGTTCTTCCATTGCATCAATGGTACTCATCTCTTGAGTTATCGTGATAGCCTCCAGGTTGAGAAAACATTTCTAAAGAATCTGCAGTCTAGGAAATAAGAGTAGTTGTAGCTCCTACAAATCTTTAGACCGGTTGTTGATCTCCAAGTCCATCTTGGTCATTTGAATCTAAAAGTGATGAACCGATTGCCCATATGTAGTGAATGAATCATATGGCATCTTGAAATTGTTGATATAAGCTTGTAACTCCGATTGGAGTTGAGCTTTCTATTTAAGCGCATCATCACAAAATAGATGGGCTTGGAAAATTTTACTCAACAGTAATTTACCTTCACCCATTGCAACAGTGATATCATTATGTTGTTTGAGTAGTTGTGTCCGCAGCTCATTCATTTTCTTGACTAAGGCAGCATTGAGTGCCTTTTCATGGTTCTTCTTTGCAGTGGCTTTAGCAGCATCTTCTAAGCATTGTACCTAGTCCTCCACTACAGTACAAAGAAGTTTAAGCTTGGACAGAGAGGAATCGGTACTGGGGAGGTTAGTAGCGAGAATCAGACTGGTAAGGGTGTCAATCGCAGTTTGAATGACATCATGTTCCTTCTTCCTTCGCAATGCTTCTAGTCTCTCCTGTGCAAGTTTTATGCTATGAAGCAACTCAGACTCATCTACAGATTGAAGGTCAATAGGACTGGTGGTGTCAACCTGTTTGTCTTGACTACTGGTTGCCTTAGGAGTCTCTGCTTGTTTGTTTTTCTCTTCTTCCTACTCCTTTTATGCTCTTTTCTTATCCTCTTCTTTCTTCCTTTGCTCCTCTTCTTGTTTCTTCTTCAGTTATTCCTTCTTCTTCTCCTCTTCATACTTTTTCTTCTCTTCCTCCTTCTTCTCTTCTTCCTTCCTCTTGTCTTCTTCTTTCTTCTTCTCCTCTTCTTTCCTCTTCTCCTCTTCTTTTCTCTTCTCCTCTTCTTTTCTCTTCTCCTCTTTTTTCCTCTTCTCTTCTTCTTTCCTTTTCTCTTCCTCTTTCTTTTTCTCTTCCTCTTTTCTCTTTATTTCTTCTTGCCTTGCTTTTTCCATTTGCTCTTTCTCCGCTTTCTCTTTATTAGCCTTTTCCTTGTCCTATTTCTCTCTCTCTTCTTTTTCTTTGTCCTGTTTTTCTTTCTTTGCTTTTTCTTTGTCCTGTTTCTCTTTCTCTGCATGTTCTTTGTCAGGAGTGACATCCTCAACATCTAATGTTCCACATCAATGGGTTGTTCTATCACTCTTTCACCTTCACTATCAAATACTTCATTTGGTTTACCTGATGATCGGTCAGGTTCTTGTTCATCCTTCATATTGCGTTCAAATACTTGGTGTAACTTGACAGCACCTTTAGCATGTAAATGTGTGTCCTTTTCCACTTCAGAAGCTCTGCCTTCTAGTAGTCTGAGTCTTCTCCTTCTCATGAAGAAGAGGCCTTTGTTCTTATCCATTATCTCAAATAATTCTAAATTTGAGGCATTAGGAAAGTATTGTGCAAAAATCTTCTCTCTGATCTCCTGTTCTTTCTCAATGGCAATGCACCATTTGTTATCTAAAGAATTGTACAAAGAATATGTTGTAACCAATCTGATTTCTCACAGTCACTGGTCATTAACACATAAATATTTGATGACTTCCTGCTCTACTTCTTCTTTCTCACTATCAGTAAAATCATCAAAATACTCCTTTAAATCATCAAGCACTTTCCTCTTAATATTCTTAATAGTCCTCTGACAATGTGTCATTGGCTTATAAGAGGAAATATCTATATTTATTGGTGCTGAAGTTGCAGGAACACTACCAGTAGATTTTGTCTTCTTGTTTGACTGCCTTGTCTTCTTTGGTTGAATTTCCGGTTCAGTGTCCTCTGATTTCGGTGAGCTGGTTTTGGTTTCTCGCTTCCTCTCAAAGACTTTGGCTGGAACAACCTCAGGTTTCTTCTTAGCCAGTGACCGCTTGGTCACTTTCAGACTAGCAGAGGTAACCAATGTGAATACCGATGGTACTTCTTTTTCCTTCTTCTATTTTGGTTCTTCAATCGATGTGACTCTCTCCAAGTAGGTACGAGTTCTCTTTTTCTTCACATCCAGTGGTGAGGCAAGTAGGGTAGAGGCATACCCGATCAATAGGTCATTCACCACTTCATAAACCATAGGTTCAACTACTTCCTTTCTCGGTTCCACCACTTCCATTATGCATTCATCTACCTTTATTGTGAAGCAGATGTCATATTTATATTCCTTCACAATATCATCAGATATCCTCATCCTCTGGTTCATTTTCTGCTTAAATTCATTAAAATATTTGTTTAGAACCTCAAGATATCCAGTTCCCACTACTTGTAGACTTTCCTTGATTTGCCTGGAAACTAGTAGGTCAGCAGACCACTGCACATCGCCTACTCCAGGGAAATAACCTTGAAAGTAGAAGAATAAACTGACCAAAAGTTGTCCAAACCTGAACCTTAGAGAATTGTCCTGTTTGATGGAGTTTAGGTTCAGTAGCAATTACTTCTATAGACAGGTATAAAGGTCAAATGAAGTGTCTTCCTTGATCACTCTATAAGCAGCATTCATCGCAGCAATAGGGACAAAATTCATTTTGCTAGCATAGATTATCTGGTAACCAATTACCATGCAAGTATACTTCACTAGATTGTCTTTGATGGTGTTGACAACCATCACCCGTTGGTCACTCACAGAACCAGTGAGCTTTGTCATTTCCATTTTGGTGACCTTCCTTAGAGCTGGCACCTCTCCAGTATTACAGAAACCGGTGATAGCATGAATTTCTTCTGGTGTTATATCATGCATCCGCTCAAGATACATTTTATCACCATGTATTCTGCTAAGGACGATGCGGATATGTTCTTCTATGAACTCTTCCAGAAAGTATACTGCATTATTTAGTTTCATCTTCTCAAGGACATTGTACTCAAGTTTAATCTTCTTATCATCCCCACAAAACAAACCTAGCTGGGAATGAATCACTAGGGATCCTAGGTCTTCCAGTTTATAGTTAATATACCCTAAAATATCTTCTTCAACAATAACTCTGATGGGTATTTGAGATAGGGCATTGTATTTTTCTATCTTTCGAAGAAATTCAGTTGAATCTACAGGTGTACTAGAACTAGAGTGTGATGTAGAAGCCATGATAAGAAATAAATTTGAGAAATACCTTCATAATCTAAAATTTAGGGTTTTGCAAATGTCTCCCACAATACACCACTTCAGTTGCTGGATTACCGCTTAGTGTTCTTCACTAATAGATTGAAAAAGATCGTTGGATTCCTCTGCAAGATTTTTGAATTCACTTTGAATCGCTAGACAAATCGCTCTTTGTCGCTCTGCTCTTGAAAATTCTTCTCTCAAAAATTGATAAGTGATAATGATGACAAAAATCCATTTTAAACAACTCTCACCTAACATAATAAATGCATCACCGCTAGGGCACAAACCCTAATTTTACCTTTTACCACTTCAAATCTTCTATCAATTGATAGGTAACATATACTGGTCAAGGTCTTTACCGATATAAATCGGGGGTTCGAAATATTTCACCGATGTGTTCCCCCTAAGATTTCTAAAGCTCAGTTTGTCGGTTCAGAGATTTCCACACTAGGTGCAGAAACATGTTCATCCTGTGATCCTTCTTCTGATTTCTTTTTCCAAGTTTTATTCATTTCCACTTGAATGGTTTCAGCATCAATCTTCCCTTCTGGAGTGATCGGTTTATCATCTAATAGGTTCTTTCTCAGTCTACAATTTTTGATAGTGTGTCCCGGTTTGTTGCAATGATAGCATACCATTCCAGGTGTTCTCCATGGTCCATTATTCATACTCCCATTATTCCTTCTGCATGTTGCAATAGTGTGACCACTACCATGATAGATCAAACAGGTTTCTCTCCAACTAGTTGCCGCTTGATAACCACCTGACCGATGGTCATAGGTATTGTATTGGTTGGGATTCTGGTTCACACAAGGTTCTGAGATAACTCCTTGAGTCCTTGGAGGATGTCTCCCAGTGTTGTGCAAAATAGACCTACATTCAAACGCTCTATGCCCAAACTTGTTGCATGCATAACAGTTTCCATTGAATCTATTGGATCTAGGCTTATTGTTTAGAAAATAAGGAAAATTGTTGTAGGCCTTGCTTCTACACACATTAGTAGTATGTCCTTCTTTGAGACAATTAGAGAAAACAGGTTTAAATTTTTGCTTACCTTTATCCTTGGATGTTGGTTGCTTCTTTGATGCATCAGCTTTTGATCTAGAGGTCTCACCTTCCTCATACCTAAAGAATCCAAGTCCAATGGTATTCTTTACCAGCTTTGCGGATTCCAACTTTTGCTCTAACTTAACAGTACTCTTATTGAATTTGGCAAGTATCTCCTTTGACTTAGTAAGTTCCTTGGAAATAGTAGCATTAGATTCCATCAAGATTGCATTCTCAAAAATAGCCATGTTTAGTTCACCTTGCATTTCTTCTTTTTCCACTTTACTCTCTTGGAGATGAGCGGTAAGGGTACTGATTTCTTGCTTTAGCTTGGAGATCTCGTCATCTTTATCTTTTACCATATCTTCAGCTTTCCTTTTGTTCTCAAGCTCTTGACACATTCTGATAGTCAGTCCTTCCAACTCCTTTCTCAAGTTGGCTTTAGATTCATTCAGTTTTTCAACTTCTTCAACTAGGGCATCCATATCAGCTTCATCAGAAGAGCTATTTTCAATAAGTTCCATCAGTTTCTCAGCATGCTCTCTTCTTTTAGCCAAAGAGGCTCTATACTTGACTTTGAGTTCATCATAGGCTCTCTCAGTCTGAGTGAGATGGTGAGTAAGTTCCCTCACACTGTATTCCCCCATATCTCCTTCCAAGTGGTTAGATTTATAGAAAGGTTGGTTCTAATACCAATTTATGAATACTAAGAGAGGGGGTGAATTAGTATACCAAAACTTACTGTAAACAAACTCTTAAACAATTTAACAGATAACCGGTAAAACAGATTCACTAATAACCTAGTTAAGATAAATGCAAACCAAATAGCAAACAAAGCATTCACCCACAAGAGCACAATCACCATAACACAATATTTTTGATGTGGAAACCCAAATGGGAAAAACCACGGTGAGCATAAACTCACAAGTAACTATCTACAGAATAGAAACCAGACCGGTTAAGGTCATACAATGTTGTTCACCAGGACAGATCCTGTTAGGAATCTAGATCTCGGTTAGGAGATAAGTCCTGTTAAAAACTACCTTGTTAAAGGATTTCAGATCCACAGTTGTGAACCACCTTGTTAGAGGATTTACAAAGGCTTTGCTGGGCCTACCCGGTTAAGGGTTTCAGACTTGTCGAAGATGTGAGTAATCAACAAGTGAGTGATCTAGAAAATAACACAGTATGCTTAATTAGATCCTTGATAGCTCATTGTTAATGCATTTTAGCATTACTTCAATCTTCAATATCTCCACACTCAGTCTCTTTACACAGACTTTAATCTTTTATGCAAAGATCTCACATAACCTTTTCTATCACACACCTCTCATACATCATCTCATACACAAACCCTAGACATGATGTCCTTATAAAGGAGTTTGATTTCATGTCGGTCTAATAGGATTAGATTACAAGTTCCTAGGTTCAGTGCATCTAGACACATTTGGTAACATGACACAAAATCACCGCCAAAGTGTCAGTGGATGATAACTCATCATACATTATAGAAATACCGGTTGGTAACTCATCACAGAGTAATATCGGTTAACACAATATACCGATTACCAGTTTGTCAAAAATGAAAACTGGTAGATTGAAGTGTTCCGATCAAAATTTAACTACCGCTTGGGTCCTTCATACCGCTTGTGATCCTCGAACCGCTTGAGGTCTCCATACCACTTGAGCTCTTTAGTCAATCTATGATCGGTAAACATGATCTTCAAAATACCAAGTCTAAAAGACTATACATACAATAATACACAATACCAATTGGAACAATTACCTGTTGAGCATAACTCATACATAAAGAAAGTGTGTGCCCATCAATGACAATCAAAACATCATCAAAATGCTAACAGCATTTTCTATCTTTAAACTGAAGTTGAAAACCCTTGTCAACCAATTGACCAATACTCAAAATATTATGCTTTAAACCTTGTACATAATAGACATTATCAGTATTATGCTTACCATCCAGAGAAATAATACCTCTACCTCTAATCATACATGCTTTTTCATCTCCAAATCTGACTTGACTGCCATTGTATTCTTGTAGGGACAAAAATTTCCCTTTATCTCTAATCATATAATGTGAACATCCACTATCAATTACCCATTCATACTTATCTTCAACTTTTTTCTGTCAGGGCCTTTTCTTCATATTTGATAGCCGGTTCCAGTTCATCTTCCTTTAAAGCATAGAAAACCCATTCTTTTCCCTTGTCAGATCCACTAGCAGAGTCTTCTGTCGGTTCATCTCCAGAGTCATCAGTTACTCCTTCCTCATCTTCTATGTGGCATTGTTTACTTTTCTTGAATCTATATCTGTTCTGGTTAGGCTTAAATGATTTCTTAACTCTTTCCTCAAATCTTGGATTCCTTTCAAGACATCTAGATGCAAAATGACCAATCTTATTATATGAAAAATATTTAAAAGGTGTTTTTCCTTCATACTTACTTCCTGTCGGACCTTGAGGTACTCTTCTAGCAAATAAGGCTTCAAGTTGCTCAAATTATTCATCTTCTTTCCTCATGTCTTCCAATTATTTTGCATATAAAACTTTCCAATCACTTTTTCCAATAGATGATGATGATGATGCATGAAAAGAAGGTTTAGACTTTACAGCTCTAGAAGATCCAAATTATTCAAGCTCAAATGCAGATAATTTCCCAATCAGAATGTCTTTGTTAACTAAAGAGTTTTCCATTGTTCTCAACTCATTAATTGCAGTTGCCTTCATCTTGTAAGCTAGTGGAAGGGCTCTTAAAACTTTGGAAACTATTTCATCTTCACTAAGAAATCCTCCACAACATTAAATTCCCATAACAATCTCATTTACTCTTTCCATAAACACGGCAATTCTTTCATTATCTTCCATTTTCAAGTTTTCATATCTTACCTGGTAGCCATCAAGTTTAGCAATTTTCACAGTAGGATCGCATTCATTTAGAGTTTGAAATTTATCCCACATAACCTTAGCTGATGATTTATCAATTAAACCCATGATTTATTAGTGGTCTCCCAAATATCCTTTGCAAGATATCTAAGATGAGTCTCCATTCAAATTTTCCATATCCCATAATTTGTTCCATCAAGCTTAGGGATTTCTCTTCTAAAAATAGTTGTCAGTGGATTAGAAGTGTTAGCTGCCATGGGATCTACCTCAAGTGGTTAAGCTTCTAAAAAAGAGGACCAATGCTCTGATACCAATTGTTAGGATAACCAGTGAACAACTAAGAGGGGGGGGTGAATCAGTTGTTAATAGATTATAACTTTTAATCCACTTAATAACCTTTAAACAGATCAAGTACTGGTAAAGCACATACAGATTCTGGTAGGAACAGATACCAATAAAAAATACAACTTATCAATTAAATAGATAATCAATGCAAAGAAACCATACCACATAACACCATGATTTGTACGAGGAAAACCTGAAAAGGGAAAAACCACAGTGGGAAGTCTACCCATAGTTAGATTATACTTCTACAGAAAGTATGTGTTACAATGAGGGGCATGCACATGCAAGAAGGCACACTGCCTAGAGCGTACTACTCATTACAAAAGAGTCTCACTGACTACAGAGAGGCTACAACCATCTCAAGATAAATGGACAACAATCCAATAGAGTGAACTGCCAGAGATAGCATCTACCATGCCTAATTATAGTCTTGGTTAAGCTCAATACCGGAGGCGTTTCACCTCTTCCTTAATCCCAATTCGATCACCTATGATCGACCAAATATCCTTTGCATATGATATTGCATTCCAATACCACACACACTTATTCCATTCCCATGTCGCCACTTGCCACGAATTGCAATGGGATCTTATATCATTTTATACAAACCGTAAGGCCTAAACCAATTAGGTCGGCCACCTAAAAGATATTACAATAAGATAATTTCATAAATCCATATTAGAAGGATATGCCATATCGGCTTAAGACCAAAACAATAATAAGTCCATAAAACATCCCAAAACATCCCAGTAATGTGTAGAGTGCATGTTAACATCATACTGGTCCATAACCTAGATAGGTACCGGACCTATTATGGGTCCACCACGCCAAAGTGATGTCTTCAAGCAGTTGAAGCATGATCAAAGAACATCTTCAGCATCTTGAAATCAATGTAGAAGTTGCACCAACACTAATTATGCATCCTCTCAAGATTCCTCAATGAAAGCTCTGTTGGTAGAGCCTTAAACCAATGACGGTAAGGGTTTACCAGAGTGTATGATAGCATCTGATTACCAAGTCAATACCAATTGACCAAGACATGCTCCAGAAGCACGTACCACATGTAACCAATATAAATCCAAACATGTTGGAAGTGTCCAACAGATAGTCTCTTCTGCCGGTAACACTAGATCTTCTACCATTAACCAAAACCTGTCTATCGGTAACCAATCATAATAGCTAGTGTTGACATCAATGAAAAATCATCAATGCAACACATAATCAATTCATCCATAATGTCAATAGAATTCACCTCAAGGGAGGTTGTGATAGAAATGTAGGTAGATTTGCTTGTATGGAATTGAATGTTGAAAGGGATCTCCTCTTCAATGGTTGAATCCTTGACTTGAATGCAACACCTAGCCTTGAAGGGAGACTTGAGAATGTTCAATGCTTGAAAGGAATGCTTGAATGCTCTTGAATGCTTGAATGCTCAATCTCATGTATTCGAGCATATACCAATTTTTCACCGCTATGCAAATAGGAGGGAAAATGCCACTTATATATTTGTCAATTAGGGTTAATAGGCTAATTTTTAGTCATAGGCCGACATAGGGTAAGTTTTCCCACTTTAAGTGCAAATTTAATAGAGGTGCCACGCCCCTGTCCTTCCCTTAACTTAGGACAGGAAGCAGTTTTAGGCAATGAGGAGTGCAGAAAAAGTACAGTTTTGGGGATTGACCAAGTCTCGGGTCTCCGATCAAGCTTGGGGATTCAATTCGCCAATTTGAAGACCCTAATGTAATCTAAAATTGCAAGGGTCACAATTTTATGACACTACAGATTTATGTTTGATTTTCATTATGTTCTAATAGCCGACTTGTTTATATTTCTTGTTGAAGCTGACATGGTTAAGTTAGAAGGATACTTAAGAAGATCACTTTAGCGATAGATCATATGTGTTAGATGGAATGCCAAATTTTGGTTGCGAATATCTCAGTGAGTTTTGGTATGCGATTAGAAGCAACTGTGTGCAGTTTCATGTGCATAGCTTAACTGGTAGCAAAACAGAGTATCAGAAAACTAGTATATAAAGGAAGATATCAGAGAATTCAATGGAACTTATCCTGCATGGTCAAATGTTATTTATAAGTTCATTTTCATTTGTAAACACTTGTAAGTATTTTGTAAGTCAGTGAGACTTCCTTTATTTTGTGTTTGAGCAATGAGCTCTAGGCAGTTGGCCTTTCTACATGTGTAGACCCTCTTATATAATATTTGTATACCTTGAACAAGAATATAGATATTGCGGGTATCAGCCCCACTGTGGCTTTTTCCTTTGCAGTGTTTTCCACATATAAATCTTGGTGTTATGGTGTTGCCTTTCATTGTGTTATTTGGTGTATGCATTCTAATTTTATTTATTGTTAACCGGTTAATAAGGAATAAGTTCAAAAGTAACTTTACGGGTAGAACATTGATTCACCCCCCCTCACTGTTTTTGGATTCTAACAAAAAGAAGTAAATCTATTAATGTGCAGAAAAATAAATCACGGAAAGAATACAATATATAGGTCGTGCATTCATGGTAATGCTCACAAAATAATATTGTTTCCCCAAATCCAAACTAAGTAATATAAGCATATTCTAATAGATTTCTCTTAAACTATATCTAAACCAAATAAAAGAGAGAAGTAAATAGAATTCCCAACTCCCCAAACATTGCAAACATGGAGCATACAATCCTAGAAGTCTGAAAACTAAAACAAAGGCAAAAAGGCTCCAACCTACACCCTGTGTGATGGAAGGAAGTTGATGAAAAGTCCACACACATTCCAGCAAGCTCCAGAAACCAAAATCCCGAATTTCAAAAGCCAAGAATCAAAATTGCAGAGGAAGCCAAGAGAAAGTAGCATGTGAACCATCTCAGACTTGAAAATAAAAAGCCATGAAAACCAAAAACCATAGCCACATTCTTACCCAATCAAAATATTCCAATTTGGAATATATTTCACCTACCCGTCATAGTTATAATATTATTTCTCATTTCAAATTCCACCAATGGGAATAAAGGGTAGGTAGGAATAATATTAAAAAACATATGTACTATTATAAGTGGGGATGTAAAAAGAGATAAGGTAAAATACTTTTCTACCCCCATATAAAAAATAAATAATAAACTATACAAATAACCATAGGTTATAATAAAATAAATCAAATGGATAATTAATAAATAACCCAAGACTATAAAATAATTAAATATCCTTACTAAAATATTATTCAATATTAAAGCTCAAAACATTAATAAATAATAAATAATAACAATAAATATAAAACAAACAAACAATAAATAAATAACTATTTAAATAATAAATTTCAAATGAATGATAAATAAATAAGTAAATAAATTATAAATTCCAAATAATCAAAATGTCAATAACTCAATAATAAATAAAAGACATTAAATCACACAAAATTAAATACTCAAATAAAATTATATAAAACCAACCATTAAAGTAATCAATCAAGAGCCATATAAAATCACACATCAATTAATTAAATAAATCAACAATAACTAGCATACTCACAAGGCCATAACTCACTAACTGACATGGCGAATTGCACCAAGATGTTGACGACTCAAAGTGAACAACTTAGACCTAGAGTATGTGTAGGAAACTCATGCCATCTCCAAACTACATGCCATTGGGATTTAAAGACACGTTCAGATCTGTGAAGCCAGGTGGAGTTGGTGTCTGGTACCTACAAATCCTGCAATCACAAAGCAATGATACAACATATATGTATCATAACAAACAAGTGATAGAGAATCACAATGACACATCTCACTCACAATGAGTGATGTGACATTGTCCCTCTCATGAAGACATAAAGACAACAATCGAACACGTCACATAATCAACTCATCATATGTAATCATGAACTAGGGTTAGTAAAATCATAATAACATCAAATCCATGGTCAATATAATCTATCAATAATCCATCAACATATATATATGATCCATAAAACACATATATCCACCAAATCACATGATCAATAATGATAGCATCATCATCCATATAAACCATAAGAATAACATATATGCAAATAATGTCTAGCATCATAATGAGTATCTGAAAACATATATAATCATAATCCAAAATATCATAAATAGTCTAGATAAGTCTATCAAGCATGAAATAAAAGTCAAGTCAAGGGTGGACACTACACTTCTCTTTGGGAATCAATGCTAAACTATTCGGAAATATGTCTCAGGGCTAGGGAGATATTGTTGGTATTAGCTAGAATCCAAAAAAAATGCCAAACCACAAATAACTATCAAAAAATACAAATGAATAATGTCAAAGAGTTAACTAAAATGTACATAATAGGCTTTCATAGATAGGAAAGCAAGTGAAGTGAGAAGGTACACAACAACTCCTAACTACCCCTACATAGGTGTGACACTTGTGAGAAAAGTGGCATGTGTTCATACAAGTGGCAAGCCAAGATGCAATAGGTTTCTCCAAAAGGGAGTACATGTGTCTCAACTCTAGATGAAGTGAGACAAAAGACTTAAATGCCTAAGTAAACTTAATCTTATGTGTGAGTAGGTATGTGCTAGTAAGGGTGATATCCTAACTAGGCAGATAAAGATACTCTTTACACTAACACCCCTTTCAATGCAAATCAAGGAGAAATATATGCATGTTGAGGAGTCTTGGATACTAGGCCATGTTAGCTACTCATGTACAAGTTTCTCATAATGTGAAGGAAAGGAGAAAAGCCAGTGGGAAAAAATCCTTTCCAAAAGGAGAAACAATATATTAATTAATGTGCAAGTGAAGAAGATACGTGATAGAAGAAAGGACTCATGATATAGCCCCAAAGAATACTTCTATTCACAAGTACAATGAATTTTCTTAATGAGAGAGAAATGAGAGACTATGCAGACCCCCCATAATGTGATTCTTGTAGATGCTTGATGTTGGATGATGAATATGATCCATGGTCATTTCACAACACCACAAATGTGTGCAAGATGAATTCCCATTCTGGTTATGTAGGAAGTGATGTCAATGTCTTTAAAGTTTGCACATGATTCAAAGACTAGATGTTGTCATATTGGTTTCCAAACTTGTAGTGCTAGAAACTAGTATGCATATTTTGTTGCAAGGAATCACTCATGCATTTTATAAAATATTTTTGGATTCATATGTAGCAACAAGTGATGAGATCATAATGCATGTCAATGGACTATGTATTATTCATCTCCATAATGCTCAAGAAGCCGTGGAAGTTCTTGAAGGCACAATTTCATAAAAATGCTCAAAGGAATGACTCAAGAAAAACTTTTCAAGAGAAATGATAGCAAAGAAGTATTGGCAACAACAATGAAGGAAAACTGAAAGGGGGGGTGAATCAGTTTTCACTGGATTAAACAATTTAAGCACAATCTCAGATTTGATCAACTACAACAAGAATAAAGATAAACACAATAACAACAACACACATAACACCAAGATTTTGACATGGAAAACCTCGTTAAGGGAAAAACTACGGTGAGAACCTACCCACAATAAAATGATACTCTACAATAGTATGTGTAAATATTACAATGGGGAATGCACATGCATTCAGGCACACTGCCTAGAGCTCACTACTCAAAATACAATGACTTGGAAGGATACAACCCTCAGGGAAGGTTCACTACCTTACAATAACATTTGAACTACAATCTAGTTATGATGAACTAAAATATTCATCTCCTAATGCCTGATGACTGTTCCAGTTAAGCTCATTTGTCTTCCCTACAACAATCTCTTCTTAATACACAACACTAATAGATGAATTCACTCATTCATACATACACCACTCTCTAATAGTGCAGACACAACAGTCATCCCCAAAGTACATGAATATAACACCTATTTATACAAATCATTAACCTTGACTACAAGGTCGGCTCAACCCTTAACACCTAATTACAAAATTACATCACATGATACATAAATCAACCACCGGACCAATACAGTGCCATAGGAAACATAGAATGGACCCAACTAAAATCCTCGAACACGCAACACCACTAGAAATCTCACCAAGATCAACCACAACACACTACACCACCAAAAATACCACATAACATGAAGAATATCACTGGACGCATAAGATCTTCAATAACGTGCACAATAATCAATTTAGACTAACAAAACAAATAGGACACAATCAGGAAACACCAACAATCACATTAGAACCATCCACAATAGTTTCACCAACACCACTTATTCAAATCTTCATCAATCAACATGCTAACACTCAAGAAACTTAACAATAGCAATTCAAACTAGAAGGATAACTTACAGAGCACCAAATCATGAACCATCAAAAATGAAGATGTTGGATCCTAAAATAGGGTTTACACTAATGACTACTAACCAAGTTGATCATTCCACTACCTATGGAGAAGCCAACTCCAATTATCAGTAATTTCCTAAGCTTGGACCAACCGACAAGGATATATCAAACCCTTCTCCACTTTAGTCTCTGCATAACCATGGAGGGTGATCCCTTAATGCACTTACAACATCTACACCATACATGTGAATGGAAATAAAAATCTAGCATTAAAAAATAGCAGATAATCTCATAAAAAGGCTCAACAAAGAGGGAGAATGATAAAGAATGGCTAATTCTCAGTGATCCTCAACCAGCTTTGGAGCATGAGATGGCAGAAAATAAACAAAGCAAAAAGTAATATATGGGTGTTTAATGTATTCTAAAAATGAAAAGAGCCCTGCATAGATCAATGCTTATCCTAGGGCATAGAGTCAAACAAGAGAAAGAAAACATAACTCCATTAGTGAATATAACATAACTAGTAGATCTTTTCTTTATTAATGTCATACATTAATAGATCTTCTCTTGCTATTACAGAATTCTTCTTATAGATCCCAATTATCTATTCAAAACATTGCAAGTTGTTTGAAACAATTTAATTCTCCCCTTGGAAGAAAGTAGCAAACAACAAACACATTTCATGAAATCTGAAATGATGAACTCAAAACACCCTTGATGATTTGTATTCAAATGAAAACGAGTACATAATTCTAGAGACAGACTTGCAACATTAAACTCTGAACATATAAACTGGTTAACATTCATTCATGGAATCACAAATTTACAGTCAACTAGTTTTATCTATGACCTTCAGATTCTACACTAACTTGATTTTCAAACAACTCCTTACAAAACCTCTCAAAAAAAGAAAAAGAAAGAAGATATAGAAGAAGAGAAACTCCAGATTGAAGAACTTTCTAACACATGTCCTCTCCCAAATCTAATTTGCACTTGCCATCTGTCCTCCTTCTCTCATCTGTCTACAACTGAAAAACATTTCCTGTATCTCTCTTGATCTACACTTTGCACTGTTGCTTTAACAAAAAATATTCCCCCAATATGTCTTTCTCGACAAAACACTTTCATTTGAGAATATTTTCTTTGTTGCACTTTTCTTATTTAATTTTCAAGTTTTATCCCTTTTACAACCCATAAAAACAACCACTCTGCGTTGATTTTTACATATGGGTAATTTTTTAGGGTTGTTGGGTCGTGTTTTGGTATTTTTAGTAGGCACATCAATACTTTGTTTTTATTTAATTTTGTCCCCTTTTTGGTCCAGTGAATGGCAGGCTAACTATTTGAACACCTCCAAACTGTCGGTGCCCTGTGTCATCTCCCTATTTGTCCTTACATCTGTCAATTGTCCACCTCATCACCACACGGCCGCCAACCTTGCCAACCTAGTCCTGTCGACCTGGACACGTGGGAGCTCCGCACAATGTTGTGGTCATTATCCTCCTTGCATCTCGCGATCGCGGGAATGTGATATGCAGCCACATGTCACCCTATCACCCTCAATCTCCAGGCCAACTGCCTCCACGCCGCCTAACACCTTAGACCTCGGCCGCCACCTCATTGCCACATGTTGTCCTAAAACTCATCCATGTCAAGTTGCACCTTGCGCTCATGCACGTTGTGAGGAGAAAAAGGTGCATGCCTTTCGTTCACTTACCAAGCGAGCGTTGTGGCTTTTAAACCACACGAAGGTGAGCTACGAGGTCAATATGGGAAAAATGCCCATGCACAGGCCTGCAACAAAATTGTCCCCAAATGCAATCTGTGAGTCCCTACCCAGACTCGGTCTAGCATTTCAGTGACTTTTATGTTGAGATGATTATGGATGCTTTATTTTTATGCATTATGGATTTAGAACTTATATGATTTCATGATTTGGATAACATTGATATATATGGATGCTTTATTTATATGCTTTATGATATATAACTCTATATGATTCTAGAATAGGATAAATTTGAGATCATATATGTCATTATTGGATTTGCAGGACTTTACTATGATGATAGAAATAGGATGCATCTTTTATGTATGGATTAAAATTATGAGAATTATGATAATTGCTTATGTGAGTTATTTGGATGTAAGATGTATTGAATAGTTTAAATCTTATATTGTATGCAGAGTGTTTGATGTGTATTCTTATTCATGTGTTTTATATTATATGAGGTTATTTGGAATTACTAATGTGTAATTGAGATGCACAGGAAAATTATCCATGTGACCATGGAAATATTATGGAGAACCAAACCTAGACCTATGTACGTTCGTAAAACTAGGGTTTGTCTATTTGGAGAGACAACACCCCATTTGTATAGTATTTTATTTGTGAAAGTGAATGTTGCATGTGTGTTAGATTGAATTTATGTATCTATATAAATCCAACAAGAGACAAAATTTCATGTATAATTTTGTAAAAGTATTTTTATTGTGTCACTTGAGACATGTGATGATTTATGTTTTGATTTTTGAATTGTCTCTTGGTGGGAGTTGTTTAACAATAGCTTTTTAAAATAAATTAAAGTGGTTCTTTATTTTTCTAGTGTAGAGAATCTTTGGGGTGGTCAACTTAGGTTTGACCCAAAAATTAACTTTAGAGGGGTTTAAAAGGGGTTAAATGGACACCTAGGGGTAGTTTTAAAATGTTTCCTAAAGCCCATAAAGTATACCTAAGGGTTAGGAGTAATTTTAGGCATGTGACAACTCCCATGTGACTTTTTAGTCACCCTAAAAAGTGGGTTTCCTAAGTTGAGCAAAAATTGAAAATTAGAAGGCATCATCTAAGTTGTTAACTTTCCTTTTGGATGAGAGATCCCTTTTGATATTTTTTCTGACTTTTCCTTTTTCAATTTTAGAAACGTGTGAGAACTCTCACTGAGGTCTTCTTCGGCAAAAATGAGAGATTTTGCAGGTAATCACCCACTCTCCATTTTTGGAGATAATGCAATTTTGAAAAGATAGAATTGGTTTTAGGAAATTGGCTAAGTGTAGAGAAGCAAGGAATTTGTGGAATTGGGCTGCTCATCCTCAACTAGACTAGCATACCTTTGGGCAGTTGAAGGTTGGTTAAATTTCTCTTTGTATTGTTTTTTATATTACATGTTATGTTGAAAAGATTTGCTTGTGTGAAAAGGCTAGTTTTTTGTATTTTTCCACTATGAAAATTTATTTTGTGTTCTACATTTTACTCTTGTGTACATTCTGTGTTTTGGGAGTAACCAAGACCTCCTACTCTTGGGAGAGAGGAGGTTCTTGTGGGTGGTAGAAGTATGACAGCCCTCAAGTGAGAGGCTCTCGTTCTGAGAGTGATCTCAAGGGATATTTATGTGACCCTTGCTGCATGGCTTGTTTATGCATTTGGGGGCCATAAGGAGGGAAATAAGGCATGAATGCCTTGGGGGGGCATAAGGATGCGGAGATTATTATAATTAAGATATATCTTGTTTGTCATCAGGTGGCTATGTGTTTTACCAGACTTGCAGTCTCCGCAGGGTATTTGGTCCACTACCACCCATGTAAAGACATCACATTGTGTGATGTAGTGTAGCCTTTGTTGGGAATATGTTTGTGATTGTTTTCCCTTGTTTGTTGTGTTTGCATGTGTGTTACTTGTCAAGAGCTTGGTTCTCCAAGCTTGGGGGTGGCTAGTAGTTAGCCTAGGCTGGGAGGTGAGCACTCCATGGTCATAGCTTTTGATTTATTGCAGGTTGTTGGAAGAAAAGAATAGGACAAGTAGATGTGGTTGGAGTTATTTGTTGCAGAAAAATATTTGGAAATGTATTTATTATTATTTTCCTCATTTACTAGAAATGAGAGACCTATTTGTAAAGTGACGATAGTGTCTTTGAAATATGTTCTAAAGAAATGTAATATTTTATTATGCTATACTGCAGAAAAGAAATGAGTATTTCTAAATTTAGTGCTTAAAGGTTCGAAAATAACATTTGTTGTATATATAATATTTTGAAAAGCAATAAATTTAATTTATTCTTTTATGCATTTAAAATAAAATAAAATAGGAAAGGAATGAGATAGATTTGCATGCATGTAGTAGGCTAGAAATAAAAAATTTAGATCTATACATGGAAGTGCAAAAGTTAGCTTATTTAAATTTGTATTTTATTTATTTGCAGAAAATAAAATCTAAAAGTTATTATAGCCATCTCTAAAGTTTTATTTTAGTAATTTCTAGATTTAAATAGTTGTTTAAACTTATTCACTTATGTCAATTTTAATTACTTGCAGAAAATAAATCTAAGGATTAAATAAACTATCTAATTTTTAATTTTAGTTGCAAGACATTTAAAATTAAAAGAAATATGTATATGGATCTTAAATCTAAAGACTCTATCTATTCTATTAAAAAAAAAAAAAAATGTTTCCAAATACAAAAATCAGCATATATTTACATAAAAAGAATTTGCCCTAGATGCAATATATATACATAGATATCTTTATGTTTAAATGAATCCTTGATTTTAAAAAAAATATATATACTTAACTATTTAATATATATATATATATATGTATGTATATATATATATATATATATATATATATATATATATATATATGTATATATATTTATGTATATATATATGTATATACATAAATATATGTATATATATATATACATAAATATATGTATATATATATAAATACATATATATATATATATATATTGTCATACATATAATAAACAAAAAAAAACTATTATTAAAACCATTAAAAAAAAATTTATTGAAGAAGGGAATTCGGCGACCGAACCACTGTGTTTAACACAGTGGACGGCGCAGCCCCGGAAAGCCACCACTGCGGCTTCCCATGGTGGATGGCCCGAGGGCCGCCACTGCGGGTGACCACAGTGGTCGCCGCCACTGTGGTTTTCCATAGTGAGCGGCATCCCCTGGAATGCCCACCGCCGCCGCTTGCAACCATACCCCACCGAGTTCGCCATGGCCGCCACTCCATCCTTTCGACCCTCCTCCCTGCAAAGAGAAAAAGATAAAACCCTAACCCGAGTAGGGTTAGGGTAGTAAAAAAAAAGATATATTAGAAATGAAAATAAAGAAAGAGAAATGTTATATTAATAGAAAAAGATTAGGGTTTCCATAATGTGAAAGCATATTTAGGTTTATACACACACACACACACACACACATATATATATATATATATATATTTTTATACATAGAGTTTAAAAATATGAATGGATAATTATAGGTTAAGTATTTTATTAAGTGGTTATAAATTATATATGTTTCTAATAAACATATGGGGTTATGTTTAAATTTTAAAATTGTTTTTTAAGTTTAATCTTTAAAAAAAAAACCTTATATTAAATTGGGTGAGATCATTTTGGTTATTGGAAAATATGTACACTTAAGTTAAATATTGATGAGATAATAAATAATCATTTTAGTATTCTGCACTTAAGTTAAATATTATTTTCACTTACTGGAGTTAGTGATCAGAATTAACTCACACATAATTAAGACAAACTTGCTAGTGCTTTTCATGTTAGCAAAATTAATGTTTTAAGTAGTGATTTTAAAAAAAAATTATCTCGTTCGTGCCCAAAAGTTTGGGCATGACATTTTTGTATCAGAGCAAGGTTTCCAACACTAGGAACCTTTCTCCATTACATTTCACTTTAATTAATTTTATTATATTAATTTTTTATGATATTTAAATTTAATTAATTAAATATTTTTCTAAAAAAATTAGTTATTTTATTTATTTTATTTTCTCATAAGGATGCCTCCAACTACGCGACAAGCTCGCAAGCGCTTAAGGGGTCCTAGGCGTGTACGCATAGCATGCAAAGAGGTAGATAGTGGGGAATCAGTTCCAGAAGTGAACCCAAAGGCTCCTCTCGAACAGCCAGTTGACCCAAACCGAAACATCTTAGAAGCACTCCAGAACCTGATTGGTATAGTCCAGGATAGGTTTCCATCCGGGGATCATCATGTTGAAAATAAGAACTCAGGAAGTCATAGATCGGCAAATAGGGAATGGAGTAGGAGTCCACCTCTTATTCCCATAGAGAGTCAGGGTGGGAATGAGCTTGAGTTTGTGGACCTACTAGGACCACCTCCAGTGGTAGAGCTAGTATATTATGAGAGATCACGTCAGGATCCAGGAGATCTTATCAGGGAGGTTATGCACCTCTAGCCACCATCTTTTGGGGGATCTACTGATGGGGTAGAAGTTGAGGCTTGGCTATTGAGCCTTGATAGGTGATTTGCATTGCGCTCTTACGAGAGCAATCTAAAGGCACATGTACCAGTCCACCTATTGAGAGGGATGGCCTCCACCTGGTGGAGACAGGAGGAATACAAGTGTGGTTTAGTTGTTGATACTCTCACATGGGAGATTTTTATAGAGAGGTTCAGGGAGAGGTACTTGTCAGAACATTACAAACAACGTAGGATAGATGAGTTCCATGACCTCCAGCAGAAGGGTCTCTTAGTGACCCAGTACGAGAGAAAATTCTTCAAACTCTTGCCCTACGTGGACTACCTGAAAGATGAGAAGCTTCTTGTCAACCGTTTCATCAAAGGGCTTAATGTCGGCATAGTAGGACCAGTGAGGATGTCTGCTCCAGGGAGCCTTCAGGTTGTCATGGAGAAGGCACTGATAGCAGAGGAGATTCAGGTCAGGCCATAGGATACCAGGGATCGGTTCCAGAACCAAAACCCTATACCCCAGACTTACAAATTTCAGAAAACCCCATTGGAAGGGAAATAACAGAAACAGATAGGGGTTCTCCAAACCCCCTCCTCCACAGAATCAGCAGGGCACAAAACCCAAGCAGTGGCAGTCTCAGGGTTAGAGGTGAGATCAGTGATCTCAGGTTCCTTAAACACCTCCAGCGAGGACTCAGCAGTCCTCCAAGGGTGGGTATAGTGGTTCTAGTAGGACAGGGGGATAGTCTTTTTCTAGGCCTTAGAGCATCCAGTTTCAGGCACGTGGTGCTTGTTTCACATGTGGAGCCATGGGGCACATGGTGAGAGAGTGTCCTCAGGGTCAGATGGCAGGGAATTAGAGGATGGCAGCATCAGAGCCTACAGTTGGAGATATGGGCAGGTCCCATAGGGTCTTTGCAGTAGTTGACAACCGCCAGGCAGAGCACTAGGCCACAGTCATTGAGGCTACAGGTATGATCAAAGGTAACAGTGTATTTATATTATTTGATTCAAGAGCTATTGACTCCTTTATATCTCCATTGGTTGTGGAGCATTGTGGGCTAGTGGCAACTAGACAGGGTGTCAGTTGGGAAGTGGAGTTAGTTCAGGGACTAGAGTGTCAGTGGAATCAGAGGTTAGGGCATGTCAGCTTCAAATTGGCAATACCACCACCCTAGTAGACCTTAGAGTTACACCACTTGGATCATATGGCATTGTACTTGGCATGGATTGGCTCTATGCCCACAAAGCCAAGATGGATTGCCATCGGAAAGAAATCAAGTGTGAGGATGATCACATAGTAAACACAAGGATTCAGAGACCCGTGTCTCTTTGTATGATTTCCGCAATGCAGCTTAAGCAGAGCATGCAAAAGGGATGTCAGTTATTTGCCATCACTAGCAGTGATAGAGGGGAAGAGGATGAAAAGGAAACATCGATAGATGATCATCCTATCCTTAAGGGATATTCAGACATGTTTCCTTCAGAGCTACCTGGGATGCCACCCCGTAGAGAGATTGACTTTCATATTGACCTTGTACCAAGAGCTGAGCCAGTTTCAAGAGCACCTTATAGGATGACCACAAATGTGCTTAATGAGCTCAAGATGTAGCTTGAGGAAATCCTAGAGAAGGGTCACATTCATCCTAGCGTATCCCCTTGGGATGTACCAGTCATCTCCGTGAAGAAGAAGGACAGATCTCTCCGATTATTCATGGATTATCATCAGTTGAACAAAGTAACCATCAAGAACCGATATCCTTTTCCCAGAATTAATGATTTATTCAACCAACTTCAGGGTGCCAAAGTTTTTTCCAAAATTGATCTGAAATCAGGATACAATCAGTTGAGAATAGTGGAAAGTGATATCCACAAGATTGCATTTCACACTAGATATGGCCACTATGAGTTCACCATGGTTCCATTCAGTCTTATGAATGCTCCAGCTATTTTCATGAGCCTCATGAATGGGATATTCCGCACATTTCTAGATCTCTTTGTGATTGTGTTCCTTGATGATATATTGATATATTCTCAGAATGAAAAAGAGCATGAGGAGGACCTAACATAGGTTTTGCAGTGTTTGAGGGACAATCAGTTGTTTGGCAGTTTGTCAAAGTGTACTTTCTTTTGATCAGAGGTCAAGTACCTTGGGCACATTATTTCTGGTGATGTGATCTCAGTAGACCCATCCAGGATCGGAGCTATTATGGATTGGCCAATGCCAACCAGTGTGATAGAGGTCAGGAGCTTCATGGACTTAGCAGGTTATTACCGATGCTTTATTGAGGGATTCTCTAGAGTCGCACATCGTATTACTTCTCTTCAGCATAAAGGCAAGAAATTTGAGTGGACAGAGAAGTGCGAGAGGGCCTTTCAGGAACTCAAAAAGGCACTTACTAGCGCACCTATCCTTGTAGTACCAAATCCTTCAGCTGACTTAATGGTTTGCACAGATGCTTCCCTAGAGGGCTTAGGAGCAATCCTTATGCATGATGGTAGGGCTATAGCTTTTGAGTCTAGGAAACTTAAAACTCATTAGTTTAACTACCCTACTCATGACCTTGAGCTTGCAGTAGTAGTGCATGCACTTGTGAGGTGGAGACACTTCCTTTTGGGTCATCATTTTGAGCTTCATTCAGACCATCAGAGTCTTTAGTACATATTCACTCAGCTGAACCTTAATGCACAACAGAGGAGATGGATGGATTTCTTGTGCGAGTATGATTTTGATGTTCACTACATCAAAGGGAAAGAAAACGTAGTTGCAGATGCTTTGAGTAGGAGATGTCATGAGGTATACACCATATCTATGGGCACGGATTTGAGAGACCGTATACTACAGTAGTTGCCAAAGGATGGACGGTATTCAGAGGTTTGTCAAGTGATATGATCTGAGGAAATTTTAGAAGGAAAATATGTGGATTATTCCTTAGAGTCCGATGGACTATTATGCCATAGAGGGCGCATCTATGTACCTTCTTCCAGGGGATTGTGAGAGTTCATTGTCACGGAGGCTCATAGAGCTCCTTATGTAGCACATCCCTGAGTTAAGAAGATGCATGCTGACTTGAGATAGTTATATCATTGGCCAGGAATGTGGCAGTTCATTGCTGAGTTAGTAGCCCGATGCCTCGAGTGTCAGAGAGTCAAGGTGGAGCACCACCATCCAGGTGGGTTGCTCCAGTTTCATGCTATACCAAAGTGGAAGTGGGATACTATATCCATGGATTTCATCATTGGTCTTCCTATGTCATCTCATCGCCATGATGCCATCTTGGTGACAGTTGACAAGTTGACCAAAGTGGCCCACTTTTCACTAGCTCGGACTACCTTCACAGCTCCAGCAGTAGCACAGGTGTTCTTACGAGACATTGTCAGACTTCATGGCGTTCCATGCAAGATTATTTCTGACAGGGATTCCCTCTTCGCTTATTCCTTTTGGAAGGCATTACAGGCAGCTATGGGCACTAAGCTCAACTTCAATACAGCATATCATCCAAAAATGGATGGTCAGACAAAGAGGGTTAACCAAGTGTTAGAGGATATGCTTCGCATGTATGTCATGGATCATCAGACTAGATGGGAAGAGTACCTTTCCTTAGTGGAGTTTTCCTATAACAATAGGCATCACACTTCTTTGGGGATGCCACTCTATCAGGCATTATATGGCAGGCCTTGCAGGATACCATTAAGTTGGGACCACATAGAGGATAGAGTTGCTATTGGTCCTGAGATAGTTCGGGATATGGAGCAGCAGGTGGATTTGATTAGGCAGCGTCTTTGAGAGGCACAGGATAGAGAGAAGAAATATGTAGATGCGAAGAGGATAGACCATAGCAACTTGGTTGGAGACAAAGTCTTCTTGAGAGTGCGATCGCATAAGAGTCCAATCCATTATGGAAAGGGTTCCAAGCTCGTACCTCGCTTTGTAGGACCATTTGAGATCCTTGAGAGGATAGGACTAGATGCCTACCATTTAGCATTGCCACCTAGCCTGTAATGCATCCACGATGTGTTTCATGTATCAGTTTTGAGGAAATATATCTATGATGAGTCTCATATTATAGATTGGGATGCCTTGCAGGTGGAGTCGGATGGGAAGCTAGCTTTGGAGCCCATTCGCATTTTGGCACACCAGACACTAGCCCTTCGAGGTCGAGAGCTGGACCAGGTTAGGGTCCAGTGGGATTGCTATGATGAGGTGATGGCTTCATGGGAGGATGCAGCACGTATGAGATCAAAGTACCCCCATCTTTTTGATGAACTCCAGGAGGAAGTTCATGCCTAGAGGGGGAGGGTATGAGGCCCTACCCCAACTCAGTCTAGCATTTTAGTGACTTTTATGTTGAGACGATTATGGATGCTTTTTTTTATGCATTATGGATTTAGAACATATATAATTTCATGATTTGGATAACATTGATATATATGTATGCTTTATTTATATGCTTTATGATATAGAACTCTATATGATTCTAGAATAGGATAAATTTGAGATGATATATGTCATTATTGGATTTGCAGGACTTTACTATGATGATAGAAATAGGATGCATGTTTTATGTATGGATTAAAATTATGAGAATTATGATAATTGCTTATGTGAGTTATTTGGATGTAAGATGTATTGAATCGTTTAAATCTTATATTGTATGCAGAGTGTTTGATGTGTATTCTTATTCATGTGTTTTATATTATATGAGGTTATTTGGAATTACTAATGTGTAATTGAGATGCACAAGAAAATTATCCATGTGACCATGGAAATATTATGGAGAACCAAACCTAGACCTATGTACGTTCGTAAAACCAAGGTTTGTCTATTTGGAGAGACAACACCCCATTTGTATAGTATTTTATTTGTGAAAGTGGATGTTGCATGTGTGTTAGATTGAATTTATGTATTTATATAAATCCAACAAGAGACAAAATTTCATGTATAATTTTGTAAAAGTATTTTTATTGTCACTTGACACATGTGTTGATTTATGTTTTGATTTTTGAATTGCCTCTTGGTGGGAGTTGTTTAACCATAGCTTTTTCAAATAAATTAATGTGGTTCTTTATTTTTCTAGGGTAGAGAATCTTTGGGGTGGTCAACTTAGGTTTGACACGAAAATTAACTTCAAAGGGATTTAAAAGGGGTTAAATGGACACCTAGGGGTAGTTTTAAAGTGTTTCCTAAACCCCATAAGGTATACCTAAGGGTTAGTAGTAATTTTAGGCATGTGACAAATCCCATGTGACTGTTTAGTCACCCTAAAAAGTGGATTTCCTAAGTTGAGAGAAAATTGAAAATTAGAAGGCATCATCTAAGTTGTTAACTTTCTGTAAAGCGGAAAAATCGCGATCGAACCCTAGTTGTTCTCCCCTCTTCCAACTCCGAGGAGAGAGAAGGGAGGTTCGCTAGGATTCGATGGTTTTCACTTAGGGGAGAGACTTTACATTCAAAAGAGGGGTTGAAACCCACTAGATCCAATCCCACGCAATGCAAGATTGGATGCTAAATGTGTTTCAAGGGTTAAGACAGCTAGGCTACCCTCTTTTGTAAAGAATGTTGATAGAAGAATTAAACTAAGCATGCATAGAAAGTGACAAAGATTTGCTTATAAACTGAGTTCGGATTATAGGATGAAGCTGCGGACCTGGAATTAGCAGTAAAATGTCGACATGGCGCTGTCCTGCAAATTTGAGCAAAAGTTGTCAGGACGATGGCGCCCGACGCCACGGTCCTCCGAAAAATCCGCGAAACGAAGGGGGATCTGTTCATCTCTGCACAAGGATTCCAGATCTTCAATTTCAGCCGCGTACCTGCAACCTACACACAGAAAAGTGAAGACGATTGGGGGGTTAGGGATTAGGGGTTTGCCTTTAGGTCAAACCCCGGTTTTGGAATTAACCAAGAAATGAGCAAGAGCTGTAAATGTAAATGACTGTAAAACAAGTACTAATACCTTGTTCTAAGCATGTTTGTATCCTTATGTGTGAAGGTTTAGATGTTGTATATTGTATGTTGTAGTAGTATGTAATATGTGATCTCCTCTTCAATGGTTGAATCCTTGTCTTGAATGCAACACTTAGCCTTGAATGGAGACTTAGAAGGAATGCTTGAATGCTTGAATGCTTGAATGCTTGAATATAATTTCCATGCCTTTTCCATCATCTCCAAATGAGAGAGGAAAATGTAGTTTATATACTTGTCATTTAGGGCTGATAGACTGATTTTCTCGACCTTAGGCCGACCAGGAAAGTTAATTTCCAAATTGCAAACAAAAAGACCCGAGCCCCTTAGGAGACCGGGCCCAAAATAGGACCCAGGGACTAGGGCGCTGGGCGCCATGGTCCTGGGGACCAGGGCACTAGGCGCCCTGGTCCTGAGGGACCAGGGCGCTGGGCGCTCTGGTCCCACCTCCCGGGACAGCAAGGTGCAAGGAGGTTCAGGCCAGGGTGCTTGAAAAATGCAGTTTTCAGTGTCGTGAGCAAGTTTCAGGGTCTCCATTCAGGTTGCATGTTGCGTCGCCATCGTGAAGACAGAAATGCAGTCGAAATTGCAAGTGTCACAATTTTAGGACGCTACATTTAGCCCCCACTTTAGCGGGAGTATGTATGCTCATACTTCCGGTAAAGTACAAGGAAACAACATTGAAAGACTTTCACCACGTCAAGGAGGCAAGATACACCAAGCCCCCAGTGGACTAAGGATCTTACGACTTCGATTGACAAAGTAAAAGGGAAGATCGCGAGGAAGAACCATGACTATCAGTAGTAAGGCTCCCTCACTATGAGTCATGCAAAAAAAGATATCAAAAATTTTCAAGGCAAGGCTAAATTTGCCAAGAAATTTTCAAGTATCTTGAAAAGATATGAACGGGATGTATGCCCCCCTACGTTAAAGCGATCGCACACGCCTCACCGGGGGTGATTATTTTAACGTAGTGATACACATAAGAAATGAGAAAGGAGCACGTTATCGCAAGGATTTAGCCCCCAAGTGTGAGATAAACCCAAGGATAATAGACACAAAACACAAAGCACAAGGTGACTTCGCTTTCCTCGGGGTCAGTATGCTGTATGATAAGTCATGTATATATATCATATGTATGTATGCATAATTGTTCTTCATTCCCCAATCAAGGAAGGTCACCTAGAAGAAGGGAACACATGTGTCTTTTGAGTCAACATGAGAGAGATCGAGAGATCTCAATGCTTTGCATCGTCCTCAAGTAGACAACACTAAGGACAACAAATAGAAGAATGAGAGTACACATAGAAGAAGTGACAAAAGAGAGGGGGAGAGAATCTGCTATGCTAATGAAACTAGTCTAGCACGTCATCTACCCCCCGATCTTGCTGATCAATGTTTCAGGAAGGCAGGGAACACGCTAGAGGAGGAACATCCAACACAGCAGATGGAGCTATCACAAGATCCAAACAAGGGCTATGTTCATGTTCCGAGCCACATTGTTCTTGTCTAGGAGCTAGGATAAGTGCTTTAGAAAATTCATTAGATAAATGGACATCAACAAGTTCATATTCACTATCAGAAGCAAGAGGAGTAACATTTTCATCATGAATAACATTTTCATCTATATCATCATCAAGATTTATAAAAATAGGATCTTTAACTCGCACAGGATCAAGACCATCATGCATCTTATGTTTAGGAGATTTAGGCTCAATGTCCGGCTGAGGAGAAAATGGAATAATGCTTGTTGAAGGTGTTTTTGGAGATTGTAAATTTTGAGATCTAAGATGACACTTTCACCGGTGTTCCCGTGCAGAACGATTTCATCTAGTCTTAGTAGGAAGTGAAGAAGATTGAGGAGGAGGAATGTTCTCATCCCTATCACTTGGGTGTTTAGGTTGTGGTCTCTTAGGCTGGATAATAGGAGAAGGAGAAGGTCTCTTCTCTCTATAAAAGGAAGGAGGAGGAACTGCTCCATATAAAGGAGGAATTTTTGGTTTAGGGAGAAGACCAAGTCCATCATGGCGAGGAGGTATAGGTCTACTCTTAGGAAGTTTATTAGGTATAGACATAGTCACATCCATAGGGATGGGTTGAGAATCTTCTTGAGGAAAGACATTAGTTTTATCTTTCAAAGGAAGAACTTCCTTCTCAAGAATGATAGGAATATCAAGTTTAGGTGCTCTAGGTTCACTTAGAGATAGGATCATATCTGTTTTCCACTTTTGATAAGATTTGAAAAGATGATCACTTCGCAGAGGAAGAGATTGGAATTGTTTAGGCCAAAAGTAATCAATAGGAACGCTAGAAGTTCTTTCAGCTGGTTTAAAGAGACTATGATTGACAGTAACAACTTCACCATTATGGGGAAATTTCAAACACTTGTGAATAGGAGAAGCAATAGCTTTCATGGAAGATAGCCAAGGATAGCCAAGCTTCACACGAAATTGTTCGGAAGATGGAATAATAGCAAAGTTCACATCAAGAGATTTGTTATGGACCCCAATAGGCAATGTAATAGAACCAATTAAAGGAGAAGAAAATGCATCAAATAATTTCACAATCACATCTGTTTTGTCATATATCACTTGATTCAATTGCAAAGTAAAAAGAAATTCTTCAGTAATAACATTAATCATGCACGACGGATCAATAAGCACTCCACGGCAAGGTGTATTCTTGACTTTTGCAACTATGTATAAAGGACCATCAGGTGCCCTAATGGTTTCACTGGAATCAAATGTGATGGAAGGTTCTTTAGGGTTTTCTTGCTGCTCTACAAAGTTAATCACATTCGGAGTCATAGACACAAAACCATCAGATGAAAGAGAGGAATCATTAGTCTCAATTGCATTAGAGGTATGAGAAGGTAATGGATCAGTAAAAATCTGAAGATTTTGGTTAGGAGGAGCTACAGATGTATTGCCTTTATCATTCACTCCAAAAACAGAGATAGTATTGTTATCAATCAAATCTTGAATTTTACCCTTTAAAGAAAAACATTTTTCAGTATCATGCCCAGGCTGACGATGAAATTGACAAAAAGCTTTGTTATCAAAATAAGGTGAAGTAATCTTTGCAGGATCAATTTGTCTTATAGGAGGAAGAGTAAGCACATTTTGTTCCAATAACTTATTCATAATACTATGCAATGATTCATTCAAAGGAGTATACTTTCTTTCTTTCTTGAAAAATTTAGAAATAGGAGGCACACCTGATGCTGCATTCACATTGTTGTTGATGATGTTTTCATTGAATTTGATGGAATCTCTGTTTGGTTTAAACTTCCCAAATGGTTGTTGACTGCTATCACCCTTATCACTCGGAGCCATAGGATGTGATTGTTCCATTTGACTCACAGTCAGTTGATAATTGTGAAGAGTTGCACACAACTATTGGAAAGAAGTAAACTCAGAAAACAGAAGTTTGTCTTGAATATCTTTTTGTAAATTAGAAATAAAGATTCTTTGAATATCATTATCAGGTACTGGAAAAGAAATTTGAGCATACAAATGCTTATATCTACCAATGAAATCAGTCGCTTTTTCTTTAACACCTTGTTTACAATGCATTAAATCAATCAAAGTAACCTTAGGACTTATATTGTTTTGAAATTGTTGAATGAAAGCATTTGCAAGTTGTTCGAAAGAAGTAATAGAATAGGAAGGCAACGAGCAATACCATTGTAGGGCTTTGTCTCTTAATGTTCTAGTAAACAGTTTTGCAAGCAACCTTTGGTCATAAGCAAAATCAGTACAAATTGTTTGAAAAGTCTTAACATGTGTTAGAGGATCTCCTTTACCATTATAATGTTCCAAATGTGGGATTTCAACATGTTTAGGAGGGATAGCTCGAACAAAGTCAAGAGAAAGCGGGCTCGCAACGTCAAATGTGGGCACACTAAACTTAGATTGATTCATAGAGGCAATTTGTTGCTATAAAGAAGAGACAGTTTGTGCAAGATTATTAATGGTAGCTTCAGTCGAAGAATTCATATTAGGTGTGTTAGATTGAGATGGAGGTGTTATGTTATTGAAAGAAGGTAGAAAGTAAGGTGGTGGGACCCTATGATAGTCAACCATAGGGGATGATTGGATAGGAGGAACACTACAAGGAGGAATGGAATGGTTAAATGAATTGCCCCCTTGCGTCATGTTCATTTGTGAAGATGTAATAGGAACACTCATCGAAGGAATGTATGAAGAAGTTGGATTAAATGAAGGAAGAGGATTAATTGAAGAAGAGGGATTGCCCCCATGACTAGTAACCACAGGAGGAATGTCTTGTATAGAAGTAGCCATGATGTTTGATGTAAAGGTAGGTATGCTAGCAATAGGAGTTGTCAAAGGAATAGAATGATTGTCTTGAGTGGGAGGTTGTGTATAACCTAAAGATTCGGCACAACTCTTTATAGGCATCACGTTCGAATTCACAATGTGTGAAATACCACGCAAAATATCAATTCCATTCTTATCACTTTGAAGCATACGTTTTAGACCCTCAATTAAAGGAAGAGCTTGACTATCAGGGTACTCTTGAGACATCCATTGTCGAAAATCGTCAAATTGGTTATCCAATTTCGAAAGTTGTTCTTCAGAAACCTCATGGAGAGCTTCTTCATCATTAGGAGGATTAGAGGAATTACCCATGTCCTCATTAAAAAGGCTATTCAAATTAGGTTCCATCTCCTCAGTAGTTAAACCTCGGAAAGACTTAATTCTACGGCTTCGTCTAACGAGAATAGTGTAAGTAGGGCTTATTGTTGTAAAACTCATGCACTAGAGAAGGAGAGAAAATTTTGAATTTAGAGGTAGCAATTTTCAGTAAAATCAGCCAATCTTTTGGATTTAAGCTGTTAAATGCAATCACAACAGTCTCCCGAAATTTCGGAAAAAATGTCCGGGACCGTGGCGCTCAGAGTGCAACATGGTCCTTGCAACTTTTTTCGAAATTAGCAGGGATGAAAGCTATGATGATTTTAGAGCTAATCTAAAAAAATTGAGTGATTTTATGATCTGTAGACAGGCCAAATTAAAGTTGCAATCTCGAAATTGAACCCTACCAAGATTGTCGAAAAATGCAAAATTTGAATTTTGAAAAAGAGAGGGAAACTGAAATTTTGAATTTTATGATTTTAGAGGGAATGTCAAGAGCAATGCAAATTTTGAAATTCAAAAATTGACTCAATTTCACGCAAAATTCAATTTTGAAAGCGGAAATTAAAGTTGTTGTAATTAAGCACTTAATTTCAAAAGTCACAAATTGTAAGAATTTGAATAAAGCACTGAAATTTCAAATGAATGCAAACACCCTTTTCAGATTTAGGACAGTAAGAACACAATTTTGACACAAAATTTCAGTTTCAATGATTTTTGAATGTTTAAAAGCCTTGATCCAAGCAATCACAAGACCAACTTTGACTGTAATTTTGAAGGTGTTATAATTGATAAAATTAGCCAAAATTCTGAATTTTAGCAAAAAAACACAGTAAGATCTCGCTCCCGAAATTTCGGAAAAAATGTCGGGGACGATGGCGCTCGGCGCCACAGTCCTCGCAACTTTTTTCCAAATTTTCAGGGATGAAAGATGTTGTGATTTTATTGCGAAATCCAAAGTTACAGCTGATTTGGAGATGTTTTGATCAGTGAAATTGTCGAACAAAGGTTGAATCAAGAGGGTTTCAAAAATTAGGGTTTTGACACTTAACCACTTAATTTTCAAAATTAAAGCACAAATATGAATTGATAATTTGGAATAGAAGGACAGATCTGAAACAAGCATTAACATTTAGACATTTCGCAAGCTTAATTACTAAAAAGAAAATTTTAGGGTTTTAATGCAATCACCTCTAAAATTTTGCAAAAGATCAAACATGGAAATGTAATCAATTTTTTTAGATCTAAGCATGAAAAATCAGAAAGGATGTTCACGTCGGGTTCACCAAAATGTAAAGCGGAAAAATCACGATCGAACCCTAGTTGTTCTCCCCTCTTCCAACTCCGAGGAGAGAGAAGGGAGGTTCGCTAGGATTCGATGGTTTTCACTTAGGGGAGAGACTTTACATTCAAAAGAGGGGTTGAAACCCACTAGATCCAATCCCATGCAATGCAAGATTGGATGCTAAATGTGTTTCAAGGGTTAAGACAGCTAGGCTACCCTCTTTTGTAAAGAATGTTGATAGAAGAATTAAACTAAGCATGCATAGAAAGTGACAAAGATTTTCTTATAAACTGAGTTCGGATTATAGGATGAAGCTGCGGACCTGGAATTAGCAGTAAAATGTCGACACGGCGCTGTCCTGCAAATTTGAGCAAAAGTTGTCGGGACGATGGCGCCCAGCGCCACGGTCCTCCGAAAAATCTACGAAACGAAGGGGGATCTGTTCGTCTCTGCACAAGGATTCCAAATCTTCAATTTCAGCCGCGTACCTGCAACCTACACACAGAAAAGCGAAGATGATTGGGGGGTTAGGGATTAGGGGTTTGCCTTTAGGTCAAACCCCGGTTTTGGAATTAACCAAGAAATGAGCAAGAGCTGTAAATGCAAATGACTGTAAAACAAGTACTAATACCTTGTTCTAAGGATGTTTGTATCCTTATGTGCGAAGGTTTAGATGTTGTATATTGTATGTTGTAGTAGTATGTAATATGTGATCTCCTCTTCAATGGTTGAATCCTTGTCTTGAATGCAACACTTAGCCTTGAATGGAGACTTAGAAGGAATGCTTGAATGCTTGAATGCTTGAATATAATTTCCACGCCTTTTCCATCATCTCCAAATGAGAGAGGAAAATGTAGTTTATATACTTGTCATTTAGGGCTGATAGACTGATTTTCCCGACCTTAGGCCGACCAGGAAAGTTAATTTCCAAATTGCAAACAAAAAGACCCGAGCCCCTTAGGAGACCGGGCCCAAAATAGGACCCAGGGACCAGGGCGCTGGGCGCCCTGGTCCTGAGGGACCAGGGCGCTGGGCGCCCTGGTCCTGAGGGACCAGGGCGCTGGGCGCTCTGGTCCCACCTCCCGGGACAGCAGGGTGCAAGGAGGTTCAGGCCAGGGTGCTTGAAAAATGCAGTTTTCAGTGTCGTGAGCAAGTTTCAGGGTCTCCATTCAGGTTGCGTGTTGCGTCGCCATCGTGAAGACCGAAATGCAGTCAAAATTGCAAGTGTCGCAATTTTAGGACGCTACACTTTCCTTTTGGATGAGAGATCCCTTTTGATCTTTTTTCTGACTTTTCCTTTTTCAATTTTAGAAACCTGTGAGAACTCTCACTGAGGTCTTCTTAGGCAAGAATGAGAGACTTTGCGGGTAATCACCCACTCTCCATTTTTGGAGACAATGCAATTTTGAAAAGATAGAATTGGTTTTAGGAAATTGGCTAAGTGTAGAGAAGCAAGGAATTTTTGAAATTGGGCTGCTCATCCTCAACTAGACTAGCATACCTTTGGGCAGTTGAAGGTTGGTTAAATTTCTCTTTGTATTATTTTTTATATTGCATGTTATGTTGAAAATATTTTCTTGTGTGAAAAGGCTAATTTCTTGTATTTTTCCCCTATGAAAACTTATTTTGTGTTCTACATTTTACTCTTGTGCACATTCTATGTTTTGGGAGTAACCAAGACCTCCTACTCTTGGGAGAGAGGAGGTTCTTGTGGGTGGTAGAAGTATGACAACCCTCGAGTGAGAGGCTCTTGTTTTGAGAGTGATCTCAAGAGATATTTATGTGACCCTTGCTGCATGGCTTGTTTATGCATTTGGGGGCCATAAGGAGGGAAATAAGGCATGAATGCCTTCAGGGGGCATAAGGATGCAAAGATTATTATACTTAAGATATATCTTGTTTTCCATGAGGTGGCTATGTGTTTTACCAGACTTGTAGTCTCCTCAGGGTATTTGGTCCACTACCACCCGTGTAAAGACAACACATTGTGTGGGGTAGTGTAGCCTTGGTTGAGAATATGTTTGTGATTGCTTTCCCTTGTTTGTTGTGTTTGCATGTGTGTTACCTATCTAGGGCTTGGTTCTCCAAGCTCGAGGTGGCTACTAGTTAGCTTAGGCTGGGAGGTGAGCACTCCATGGTCATAGCTTTTGATTTATTGCAGGTTGTTGGAAGAAAAGAATAGGATGAGTAGATGTGGCTGGAGTTATTTGTTGGAGAAAAATATTTGGAAATGTATTTATTATTATTTTCCTCATTTACTAGAAATGAGAGACCTATTTGTAAAGTGATGATAGTGTCTTTGAAATATGCTCTAAAAAAATGTAATATTTTATTATGCTATATTGCAGAAAAAAAATGACTATTTCTGAATTTAGTGCCTAAAGATTCGAAAATAACATTTGTTGTGTATATAATATTTTGAAAAGCAAGAAATTTAATTTATTCTTTTATGCATTTAAAATAAAATAAAATAGGAAAGGAATGAGATAGATTTGCATGCATGTAGTAGGTTGGAAATAAAACATTTAGATCTATACATGGAAGTGCAAAAGTTAGCTTATTTAAATCTGTCATTTTATTTATTTGCAGAAAATAAAATCTAAAAGTTATTATAGCCATCTCTAAAGTTTTATTTTAGTAATTTCTAGATTTAAATAGTTGATGTTTAAACTTATTCACTTCTGTCAATTTTAATTACTTGCAGAAAATAAATCTGAGGATTAAATAAACTATCTGATTTTTAATTTTAGCTGCAAGACATTTAAAAATAAAAGAAATATGTATATGGATCTTAAATCTAAAGACTCTATCTATTCTGTTAAAAAAAAAAAAAAATTTCCAAATACAAAAATCAGCATATATTTACATAAAAAGAATTTGCCCTAGATGCAATATATATATATATATATATACATATCTTTATGTTTAAATGAATCCTTGATTTTTTTGAAAAAAATATATACTTAACTATTTAATATATATATATATATATATATATATATATATTTATATATATAAGTATATACATAAATATATGTATATATATATATATATAATCATGTATTTATATATATATATATATATATATATATATATATATATATATATATATATATATATATATATATTGTCATATTTATGATAAACAAAAAAAAAACTATTATTAAAACCTTTAAAAAAAAATAATTGAAGAAGGGAATTCGGCGGCCGAACCACTGTGTTTAACACAGTGGACGGTGTGGTCCTGGAAAGCTGCCACTGTGGCTTCCCACAATGGATGGCTCGAGGGCCACTACTATGGGTGACCATAGTGGTTGCTGCCACTTTGGCTTCCCACAGTGGACGGCTTGAGGGCTGCCACTGCGGGTGACCACAGTGGTCGCTGCTACTGTGGTTTTCCACAGTGAGCGGCGTCTCCGGGAACGCCCACCACTGCTACTTGTAACCATCCCCCGTCGAGTTTGCCATGGCTGCCTCTCCATCCTTTCGGCCCTCCTCTCTGCAAAGAGAAAATAGATAAAACCCTAACCCGAGTAGGGTTAGGGTAGTAAAAAAAAGATATATTAGAAATGAAAATAAAGAAAGGGCAATGTTATATTAATAAAAAAAGATTAGGGTTTCCATAATGTGGAAACATATTTAAGTTTATATATATATATATATATATATATATATATATATATATATATATATATATAGTTTAAAAATATAAATGGATAATTGTAGGTTAAGTATTTTATTAAGTGGTTATAAATTATATATGTTTCTAATAAACATATGGGGTTATGTTTAAATTTTAAAATTGTTTTTGAAGTTTAATCTTTAAAAAAAAATCCTTATATTAAATTGGGTAAGATCATTTTGGTTATTGGGAAATATGTACACTTTATAGGAAAATATTTATAATGAATTTATTTGACCCTTTAGCCGATTTAGTTAAAACACATTTTATTTTATTGTTAGTCATTTATAAACTATATGCTAGGACTAAATTAATTAGTTTCTAAAATTAATTATTGGCTATTGGAGATTAATTTTATCGGTGACAATTAGTTGACTAAATTAATTTATTGATTAAATATTGATGAGATAATAAAAAATCATTTTAGTATTCCGCACTTAAATATTATTTTTACTTACTGGAGTTAGTGGTCAGAATTAAATCACACATAGTTAAGACAAACTTGCTAGTGCTTTTCATGTTAGCAAAATTAATGTTTTAATTTGTGATTTTAAAAAAAAATTATCCCGTTCGTGCCCCAAAGTTTGGGCATGACACAATCCATTCAGCCTCCCAATGCAAGCATCCACAATTTACAAACATTTGCAACTAAAGAAGACCATGGACTTTGAAAATGTGGCTTCCATTGTACTGTCTTGAAGATTCTAAACCCTTTTCAATAATGTGTGCTTTTCATTTCTACGAACTTGGCAAATAATGAAATTATGATTTCATTGAGGCACATACACGACTCATGTGCAACGCCCGTGCTCATACCTTTTGCATACATGCTCTCCAAGCACAACATTTACAATATCTGACAAGACTCCCTTACAATTTGGCTAATACCGATGCCTTGTTTCATGGTTCCCAATTTTTGTTTTCCTTTAAAATTTGTAGGTGTATTCAATCACAAAATTGTAACCACATCCATATCCCTTGTTGATGCTTTTATATTGTGCATATACAGCTGCCACAACATTCCTAATTGTAAATTTCAACATGGCAACCTCAAATTTTTGAAGAAAATTTGAGAGTGCCAATAGTGGCTCTGATTGGGGATGTATGCCTCAGGCATAGCAAGATTCCTGATCTCTGGGGAAGTAGACCACATACCATATCCATTGGGCTCCTCCTTTAGTACGTGAAAATTAGACCAAACCTTTTAATTGGCGGCCCCAGGCCACCAAAAAGGAAATACCACTATTTACCCTTATCAAATATACGATTTCATCACATTGCATTATGACTATTTTGAAAGTATCACTAGCGTACATATAATCATACTCACCAAAACTGACACCCTCCATCATGCGATCAAGACCATGTATCTCAAACCATTCTTTATCAATCTAATTTTTTTCATGAGACATCATTTCAAACAACTTGAATTCATATGACAAACAATTGCCACATTCATTTTCTGAAATAGGAAAATGTTGAAAACAACATTCTCCAAAATTTAGCTCCATATTATGTCTCGTGATAACCCCATCAAACTAGAGAGAGAAGTGGAAAACTTCATATTCTATTATGCAGTTGGTATCATGAATTTTGATTTTTTTCATTTGTTTTCATCTTTATCATGCACTCATCATTCGAACCTTTTTGCAAACTTAGTAAAAAACTATCATAAGCATCAAAGGAAAAGTTCTCATAATCTACCCCAGATTGCATAGGCAGCATATCATAGTTGCAAAAACTCATAGGTGAACCTTTGAGCTCATCATTTTCATTAGAAGTTTTAATGTGTTCCAAGCATAAAATATCTATGTCATCAGGACCTACATTGCACATAAACACATCAAATTCATATTTCACAATGTAATTTGTCTTTACTTCCATATTATTATCACCAGCAACTAAGCATCAACATCCCAAGTCACTCACCATAGTAGAAGCTGATTCATAAATGTCCATATCTGAAACATCAGTATCTGAAGACCATTCTAAATCATCAATCTTTTTCATGGGCATTGTCATTGATTCCATCTCAATCTCAATCAGATTACTTGGAGTAGCAAAGCAAAAATTCCTTTCATTTGCTTCATAATTTTGGGCATTGTGAAGGAACTCCACATTTTCATATTCAACATTAGCAATTGTATCATCAGTATATAGATCACTTTCATGCTTATTAGTTAAAATACCTCTAAATCAGATCTAGAGAAATCTTCAAAAATGCTAGAGTAGCAAGGACTGTTGCATTCTTGTTCACTTTCAAATAGAAGCATTCTTTCAACATCATCAACATTCCTGAACTCTTTACTTGAAATACATTTATTGTATGGTTGATCCATATCTTTTCTTATTACAACCTCTTTGTTATTTACAGTCCTCTTTGTCTTTTCATCAATTAATGCTTGTGTATGCATTATGGAATTAGCCAAAGCTATAACTATTGATTCAAAATTTGAGACTCAATCTGATCCACTACATGAAGAGTTATTTGTAATGGAACAACCGGTACACAACTACTTGTAATATTGTTTTCAGGCACACAGACATCAACAAACTCTCCATACACATTAATCTAGATAATTTCATGTGGCATAGTTACAGGCCAAAACATAATTTCTTCATTGGAACACACCATCGAGCTCTCTAGCTCAAAAGTATTATCAACCAAAAATGGCGGTAACTCATCATTCAAGTTCTCATTATCACACATAAATGATTCCTGAGAGAATGAATCTACGCCATCAAAATCTTGCACACTAGCATTGTCTACATCAGATGTATAACTTTCCAATTCTTCTTCATACAAACTACTAGATTCATCTGAACCATAAGACTACAGATGTGTTGGCATTGCACACTCCAATGAGAATTGAAGGTGATTGAAGGTGTTGTCATTGATGGAAACTTACTGGCAACCTTGTGGATATCTTCAAGCACTGGCACCGGTAGGCACTTCACCAACAGTGACAACAATGGTCACCGGCATCCTAGCTGATAGGAATAAAGTTTTGTTTATTGTATTTAATTGTAATATCTTTTGTAAACCGACATGGCATATTGTAAAAGACTCATATATGTATGAGGTCTTGTAAATCATTTTGTAAGATAGGAGAATAGTGATGGATGGACATATGATGCTAGAAGTGATAAGCGAATATTGAGGCAGATTTTGTTTAAGGTTTATGGCTATTGTATGAGCTTAAACCAGTACCGAACCTGGCATAGCAGATGCTGAATTATAGCAGTACATTATATTGGATTTTCATAATCCATTTTGTAAGTCAGTGAAACTTCCTTTTTGTGATTGAGTAGTGAGGTCTAGGCAGTTGGCCTTCCTACATGTGCAGGCCCCTCTTGTAAGTAATATCCATTCATTGGCCAGTGAGTGAATATTGTGGGTCACAAATCCCATCGAGGTTTTTCCCACACTGAGTTTCCTCGTTAAACATCTTGTGTTATGGTGTGCTTTCTATGTTGTCTTTACTGCTCATATTTACTACATTAATTCTTGTTTACCGGTACACTATTTTGGAATGCAAAATACTTAATAAGGTTAATTATTTTGTTAACCAGTTAGATACTGATTCACCCCCCCCCCCTCTCAGTATCTTTGGGACTATCATCAATCCTAACAAGATGGACCTTTTGTGCGGCATCCTTGTTGGAACAACTAATAGTTATATCATATGGTGTAGCAATTGAAATTATCTCCATCTTTGTATCAATTGTGTCACATAATTTCTCACTAACCTTCTCTTCACTAACATGAGGAATAACCACTGTCTGGGACAAGTTCTCTTTGCTCACATTTTTGTTTGAATCATGTCATAACATGGTTAGTGTGATCAGTAGGATGTAAACTCTTTGACATTGATCTTCACTTCTTGACTCACTCCTTTCTTCAACATCTGGTATCTTAGGACAACAAACTCTTGTAGATAGATAACCCCTAGGGATTCCATATTTCAAGTTGTTCTCAATATCCATTGTTATGCTATAAGCCTGATGCAAGGTTTTAGGATCCTTGTCTCTCAAAAAATAGCTCATTTCATCATCAAATGCATCTAAGTAAACATCTAAACACACTACATCATTTGGTCTATAATTGCTATGAATTTAACTTAATGTCATTGCAAATCTAAGATTGAAAGTAGGGACCAACTCATCTTCTTCCTTTTGAATTCCTATGAATCTTTTTATAACTGAACTTGGATTAATTCTTTCACCAAATTGTTCCATGAAAGATGCACTAAGTTCATCCCATGAAGAGATAGAACATGCTGGCAAATATGAAAACCAATCTTTGGCATCTTCTTTCAGAGATTGAACAAAAAGCTTCATGAAAACATCTTCTTATCCTATCTCAAGATCTCCCATCAAATCATAAAACTCCTACAGATGTTGACAAGCTAATTATGAACTTTTCCCATTGAAATTTGGTAAATGTTCCCTAACATTAGCAGAAAAAAGGTTTCGGAAACCTTGAATACCATTAGAACTTAATGGTTTATATCTTTCCATAGAGAAAAATAATGTTGTGACTTGACAAGGGATGCATACTTTGTCTATTGACATTTGATATCTCATAGGAGTGTGAAGGCAAATAATACATCTTCTTATAAATTTCAAGCATCAACTCTACAATTGATCATTCATTTGCCTATTTCTTGCTTTTATCACAATCTTAAGATATTACAATGCATAACTCAAACATACTTCATTCAACTTAATACACAATCTGAAAATTATATCTCAAAAGTATGTGGATTAACTACTACCATTCCCTTTCTTAGTGCTTAACTCACTTAATAGGGAAACATTTTCTACAAATGACACTCATGGAAATACATTTGACTCATGAAAATCAAAATACCTGGAAGTATTGTAGTGGCTGCAAATCAACTTTCTGATTTCAAATATTGGTAGATTTGAAGTTATCTTCACATCTTCACTAGGTTCTTTGGTAGAGTCACCATCTCTTCATAGAGGAGAAAAAAAATTGAACAACTAGAACTTTTCCATAGGTCAAATTTGTTCAAAACCAACACTACACCACCCCCTTATCCAACAATATGACATCATATGGATTCTTTCCTCAACTTGTCAGGGTACTTCATCACAAGAGCTCAAATTTGCTTCATCTCTACTACAAATTCTTTGGTTCTTCTTAGTTCTTCTTCAAATAATGCACACTAGTGTAGAGATCTCAAAGTCGCCACTCACAATTTGTGACGTATTTTGAAATAAGCATGTAATATGGACAAATCTTGACAAAACTTACATTGAAAGATGAATGACAACAGATTCTCAAGCAACATTCATGAGAATTGACTCACTTGACAACGAGCTGGAACATTACAATCTCATTACTCTGTGCAATCCTAAACAGGGTCACCATTTTTTTGGTTCCTAAAATAGGGTTTATACTAATGAATAGTAACCAAGCTGATCATTTCATTGCCTATGGAGAAACCAACTCAATTTATCAGTAATTTCCTAGGCTCTGACCAACTAACAAGGATATATCAAACCCTTCTGCACTTTAGGCTTTGCAAAACCATGTGATAGTTATGATACTTAATGTAAGTACAGATCTAATAGCCAACAAGATGAGAGGGGGGGGGTGAATCATACAAACTTAATCTTCCATAAAAACATCAAATTCAACCTCGGTAACATATATTTCAGTAATATAACCAAAACTATTAAACATGCAAACTCAAAAGCATAGAAACATCATAAACCTCATAACACCAAATTTAACGTGGAAACCCAAATAGGGAAAAACCACTATGGGATTTCGGACCCACTAAGAAATATACTCTTCTAGAGTATGCTCGGTTAAAAGCAGATCCTATTAAAGATTACAAACACATTGCTAGATGTGACCCGGTTAAGGGATTTCCCTCAGATCTGTTAGGATCTTCACCTTGTTAGAAGTGACCTTGTTAAAGGATTTCAAACACTCAATCAGAATGTCACCTTGCTAAAGGGTTTTGCAAATAAGACTGTTAAGTCCACTCGGTTAAGAGATTTTCTGTCACTTTCACAAAATAACAGTAATAAAATCTATCTGCAACTTCACATCTAAAATGCTAAAGCAGATTCTTATTTGTTCAATACAATCTAGACATAGAACTAATCTTGTCTATCTGTTGGGCTTCTATACTCTGTTATTCAAACAGGTCTTCAAGCTTTTGTGCTTGGTAATCACTATGTAGCATCCCTGTGCATACACTTGCCCGCATACATTGTTTATCAACAGTTTCCTATTTATAAACAATTAGGTAACCGCTTAATCTCCTTGATCACATTTCCCATGATCAATAATAGCCATCAAATCTTTGATCTTGTCCAGGTTCAATGCATCTTTCGATCTGAAAATGTTTTACCCCACCTAGGAACTTGCATATATTTCTTGGAACTTGTGCCAGGGTATTGTGGTTCAGTCTACGCTGTAGATCTTCATGCCGACTTTCCTTTTCCATAGATTCATTAACAAACTTCATGCACGGCATACCAATCATTTAATCAGTTCCAGCTCATCAGCTTCCTTCATTAAATAACGCATGCAAACATTTAATGCATTCTGTTATAGCTTGGTTACAACTCGGTAAATACTAAACTTCATTCGATAGACATTCCACCTTCATTAACCGATAGAGATAACCTTAGGGTTTACTGACTAGGTTCCTTAGGGTTTATTGACTAGGTTCTTTGCTTCATAACATAGTATAGTATTAACCTTTACAATTTACAACATATGTATGATGTTAAAACAATCTAAAACATCATGATCTCATCATTGTCTAACTCAGTACTAGTTGCCCATTGAATACCTTATTCATCATATTCTTTCCTATGCCTTTTACTGACATCGTTATAATCTTCAAATCATACTTCTCAAGATATGGCAACATCAAACTGAATTAGAAAATCAATTTCTTGACATCAATGACAAAATAATAATATCAAGACAATAAACATCCTTAATCAGTTATATCCATAATCATCAACAACCTTCTCAATATCCTTATTGAAATGCCAACAATCTTTCATTGTTTATTATAATGCAATATTGCCAACACCATGGAGGATGTTCCCTTAATGCACTTACAACATCTGCACCATACATGCAAATGACAATAAAAATCTAGCATTAAAAAACAACAGATAATCTCATAAAAAGGCTCAACAAAGAGGGAGAATGTTAAAGAATGGTTAATTCTCAGTGATCCTCAACTAGCTTTGGAGCATGAGATGGTAACAAATACACAAACCCACTTCCAAATAACAAAGCAAATAGAGTAATATATGGGTGTTTAATGTACTATGAAAATAAAAAGAGCCCTGCATAGATCAATGCTTATTCTAGGGCATAGAGTCAAATAAGAGAAAGCAAACATAACTCCATTAGTGAATATAACATAACCAGTAGATCTTTTCTTTATTGATGCCTTACATTAATAGATCTGCTCTTGATATTACAAAATTCTTCTTATAGATCCCAATTATCTACTCAAAACACTGGAAGCTATTTGAGACAATTTAATTGTCCCCTTGGAAGAAAGTAACAAAGAAAAAACACATTTCATGAAATCTGAAATGATGGATTAAGAACATCCTTGATGCTTTGTATTCAAATCAAAATGAGTACATAATTTTGGAGACAATCCTGCAACATTAAACTCTAAACATATAAATTGGTTAACATTCATTCATGGAATCACAAATTTATAGTCAACTAGTTTTATCTATGACCTTCAGATTCTTTACTAACTCTATTTTCAGACAACTCCTTACAAAATTCAGAACCTCTCAAAAAAAAGGAAATGAAAGAAGATATAGAAGAATAGAAACTCCATATTGAAGAACTTTCTAACACATGTCCTCTCCCAGATCTGATTTACACTTGCCATCTGTCCTCCTTCTCTCATCTGTCTACAATTAAAAAACATTTCATGTATCTCTCTTGATCTGCACTTCACACTGCTGCTTTAACATAAAATATTTCCCCAATATGTCTTTCCTAAGAAAACACTTTCATTCAAGAATATTTTCTTTACTGCACTTTTCTTGTTTAATTTTCAAGTTTTACCCCTTTTACAACTCATAAAAACAACCACTCTGCATCAATTTTTATATATGAGTAATTTTTTAAGGTTGTTGGGTTGTGGTTTGGTATTTTTGTTGGGCACATCAATACTTTAGTTTTATTTATGTTTTTTCCCTTTTTGGTCTAGTGAATGGCGGGATAACTCTTTGAACACCTCCAAACTATCGGTACCATGTGTCATCTCCCTATTTGTCCTTACGTCCACCAATTGTCCACCTCATCACCACGCGACCGCCAACCTTGGAAACCTTCTCCTACCGACCTAGACACGTTGCAGCTCCATGCGATTTTTCGGTCGTTATCTCCTTGCATCTCGTGATCGCGGGATTGTGAGATGCTGCCATGTGTCACCCTCAGGCTCTAGGCCAACTGCCTCCACGCCGCTCAACACCTTGGACCTTAGCCGCCACCTCATTGCCATGTGCTCTCCTACAACTTGTCCATGTCAAGCTGCACCTTAGGCGCATGCACGTTGCAAGGAGCAACAGGCACATGCCTTTCACTCACTTACTAAGTGAGCGTTGTGGCTTTTAAACCACACGAAGGTGCGCTACAAGGTCAATGTGGGATAAATGCCCATGCACAGGCCTATAACAAAATTATCCCCAAATGCACTTTGTTCAACCCCCCAATGTGAGCATCCACAATTTACAAACATTTGCGACTGAAAAGACCATGGACTTTGAAAATGTGGCTTCCATTGTACTGTCTTGAAGATTCTAAACCCTTTTCAATAATGTGTTCTTTTCATTTCTATGAACTTGGAAAACAGTGATTACAATTTCATTGAGGCACATACACGGCTCATGTGCAACACCCATGCTCATACCTTTTACATACATACTCTCCAAGCACAACATTTACAATATCTAACAAGACTCCCTTATACTTTGGCTAATATCAATGCCTGGTTTCATGGCTCCCAAATTTTGTTTTCCTTTAAAATATATAGGTGTATTCAATCACAAAATTGCAACCACATCCATATCCCTTGATGATTCTTTAATATTGTGCATATACAGCTACCACAACATTCCTAACTATAAATTTCAACATGGCATCCTCAAATTTTTGATAGTGCCAACAAAGATACACATGAACATCCAAAAAACTCACCCAAATCCATAACACAAGATCAGATCATACCGGAGCACAATGAATCAAATATCAGACTCTGTCAACCACATATCAACTCTTTGTAATCACCAGAGCACCAAAGCATAAGAATATGTTGACATCAATGACAACAACATATCCTAGCAGCAGCAAAATCCAACAATAAGATATGGAAGTGTTCATGGCATGACTCACATAAGTGCTCATAGGCACAACTCAAGACTTGATTCAATATTTGGTGACCCCTTGATTTTTGGCACTTTATAGCTTAGTTCTCTTCATAATGCATTGAGGTCCATTGCATAGAGGATGTCAAAACATGCACTTTTGTAAAAAATAATGCTCGATTTCAAGCTACCATTTAAAACTTATTTGAGAATCAATTTCTCACTAAATTGCCTATTTTTAATTAAATTTGCACTAAAATTGAAAAAGATACTCTAAGATGAAATCTAGCTTGTTTGTCCAACTTCTCATTTGAAATATCACAAAAAAGTGTTTTCAATGACTACACATTTGTCAAATTTCACCTATGTGAGTGAAATTTATGAAAAAATGGAAATCTACCCCCCACCCCTCTTTCCCCTTTACAAGATTTTTAATTGACTAAAAGAAATATTTTTAAACCTAGCATTTTCAAATAGTCTACAATAAATTGAAGACTATTTGACATATCATTTAGCAAATTCAAATTTATAACTTTGTATCATCATACATAACAAGCATTCAATATAAGATAGAAAGATATTTAATCATTAAATAAAATGTAAAAAGGAGCAACAAAGTTCTTGCTTATATCTTATTACAAATAAGAAAGATAACATAAACAAGCATCATCTTTTATGTTTTCTTGTAAAAATTATCAAAAATTTTTGTATCTACTCCTATATCTACATGTTTAAAAAGGACAAATTTGGTGCCTAATCCACATCTAGGGATCTACCATAATCAAATCCTTAAGTTGATTCAAGAATAAGATATACAAATATATTGTAAGCATCTAAAAGTACCTATACGTGTGTAGGTTGTTGAAAAATGATGAATTGTGATGTATTCTCTTGTGGGATATCCCAAATACATGTGTGTGTGCACGAGAGAGAGAGAGAGAGAGAGAGAGAGAGAGAGAGAGAGAGAGAGAGAGAGAGAGAGAGAGAGAGAGAGAGAGAGAGAGAGAGAGGAGGGGGGGGGGGGAGGTTCATTTTTAGTTCATCCTTGTTAATAGAAAGAGAGAGAGGGGGGGGGTTCATTTTTAGTTCATCCTCATTTTATTAACACCTTTTAAGGTTATTATATTATTGGAGGTGAATTAAGGTTTTGGGGTCAAAAAAGACAAGTGTTGGGGCGAGAAAGATAAAGCTTGAATTTGGAAGATGTTAACATGTGCAGTTGTGTCCATAAGACATGAGAGAGAGATGTGTCAATATCTTGGATGGTAGAAACATCGAGGACAAATGAAAGAGGGCAATTCAAATGTGACAAGGTTCATGTTCAAATTGGAGGAGACAAATTGGAGATGATTCACATTGGGAGATTTAAAAACAATTAAAATTATGCTTATTTAAAGGAATGACAATGGATAAAAAAGAAATGCTAAGTATGTATTCTCCATCTTTACAATTACATAAGGTACTAATAAATTTAAAAATATATATTCCAAGAAAAATAAACTTTTTCTTATATATTCTTATAGATTCAATCAAATTAATTGGACCAAATACACTTTAAGGAAGATTTAATTTATAACAAATAAATGACATAACATGATATCATCCACACTAATTAAACTCAACCCCTTCCATATTTATAGATACACTAAGAGGCATAACTCTACAATGGCACCACTATTATTATCGGTGTAAGAAAAACTAAATTGTTGTTTCTTTCCGCCAACTTCCACATCAACTATGTATTGCTTGGTTAAAATAGACATTGAATGTTAGCTATTTAGTGTAAGAAAAACTAAATTGTTGTTTCTTTCTGCTAGCTTCCACATCAACTATGTATTGCTTGGTTAAAATAGACGTTGAATGTTAGCTACTTATCAATTGCCAAGAATAAACACAGAGATGAGGATAAGGACTTCAATAAGAAATATTTTTTCAGGTTTTAAAACAAAAAATTTTATTATGCACGATTGTGAGAAACAAATTTCAATATACATTTCCAATTTTTGCGACATGGAGAATTCTATATAAACATGGTGAATGTTATACAATAATACATTCAATTTTGAAGGCTTTTTAGTGCATGGTTGGACTATAAACTAGCATTGAAATGAAATTGTTTGTGTACTCTCATAGTAAATATTTGATTATTTTTTTTTGTGCATTTGCTAGTATCTATATCTCTAATCAATATTTGCATGCATGTCTTTGCATTTGCCTAAGGTTTCAAAGGCCTTTCCATCTTACCTATTTTGTACATATTCTATTTAATTCTATAAACAATGGCAAGAGCTGGAAATAAGTTTTGATCATGTAAGGTAATGTTATTTTCAGCAGTGGTTTGTTTTACTCTATAAACTACTTTTGATGTATAAAACCACAAATTTAAAAGCCACGAACAGTTTCTAAAAGGTTGTAAAGCTAAAAAATCTAGTGGTACTAAACAATTGATATGTGAGAACACATAAAAATTTCACATATTTATGTGTGGAGGATGTGACTATTTTTTCATTTAAAGATGGTTCGAAACTAGAGTGATGGTTCTTTAAGATCGAAGACTATGAAATTGGGTGGTACTAAATAGTTCATATGTTAAAGCATTTAAAAATTTCACATTTTTTTTGGTTCATATGTACTATGTAATATGATGAATGCAAGACCCTAAAATTAATCTTTTGGTCTACAAATCCTTGTGGAATGTGTATCTTAAAGCCAATTTTTATTTTGGGATCAAGATAGGTTCCTTTTGCTTTCAAATTATCTTGTTTGTAATGCCATGTTGTCTTTAAATTTTTGAGATCCAATAACATTTATTTAAAAACTAACCTTCTCCTAATCCATCTTCAATTATATTCAGTGTCAACTACAAATATCTTGCTTTGTCAAATTGCACTTATTCTCAAAATCAGCCATAATATTTATACTATTACTTTTATTATGTCTATTTGTTTATAAATTTATTCAACATAAAATTTCAATATTAACTAAAGTCAATGATTCATTGTTTTAAAATATAATATAAAAAATATGATATAAATATAGTATAATAACATCAATATATTATAATAAGATGTATAATATAATATAATAAATAATAGAAACAAATAAGAATGAACAATTTCAAAGTTTTTAATTTTTACACATTCTTCAAAATCTAAGCTTTAAAAAAAATATATTATAGAATTTTTAAAGTTGTTATCTAAAATCTAAGTTTCTATTTTCTGAAATTCTTTCAAACTATCATTTAAAAAATAAGTTTTTATTTTACCATATGGACTTTTATTTATAAAATATAAATATGCTAGTATTTTTATTATTAATCGCAAAATACAATATGCCTATTGGCTCAGCCCTTCGGTAAATAATATTTTTGGAATTAATTACAAAATAGAATATGTCGGATCATCGAATCTTCATAATAAGCCGGCAAATAGGAAGGTCGATTCTGTACTCCGAAAGCTAACCCTAATACCTACTATTAGTAAGCAAGATTTCTTCTCTATCTTCAGAAGGCCATTAAATTATTTGAAAGCTGGTATCAGGTGGGGCCATTTCACCTACTGCCACTAGCAAACAACCATACAACTCACACCTAATGGCCCACATACATAGTGGGTGACACAGTCACTACGGAAATAATGAGATCATTTGTGGAACTCAATAACCCAGACTCCATTAACACAGCAAATGGGCTTCACACCTGCAAATCCTGTTGCTTTTGCAAGGTCTTTGAACTCCTCCTCTGTGCGCTCTTTTCCACCTGGGTTGTATGCCAACATGCAAAGATCTACATGAAATGCTTGCTTGGCGTATGAAGAGGTCTCTGCAGCCACTGGCAAAATGGAATCCACTGCAATCACTTTTCCATTCTCTGGCAAGGCCTTGTGACAATTCTTCAGAAGCTTTATACAATGATCATCACTCCAGTCGTGCAAAATCCACTGCCAACCAACAGAACAACATCGATTTCAATGTGGGCAGATCTAATTTAAATGTTCAGCTGTCATGAAAACACTAAAATTGGCCTGCATTATCAATTGTTTCATTCCACTAACAGAATGGTTATTGTACTAATTCATACTTAATGGTATACAAAATCTTACAATTACAAGATAAATTTTTCATTGTGCTTCCTATGTTGATATTTGGTAAGGTCAAATATTGCCTGCCATTTTTTGGCTACTAAGACTTCAAAACCCACAAAAATTGGAAATCATGTCATGGACATGGGTGCAAAAACTTACCTTAAATTTCCATATCTGATACAATTATAGCTCACAATTGATGCAGAGTTGATTTTGCTACTTAATACTGTACCTCGGAGGAATTGGGTCAATAGCAAATGGGGACAAATATAACACTATGTATTCTAGGCCCATTAGACCTGGTTGGCTAAAATGATCTCATCTTGCCTTAAGATGGATCACAAATCCAATTGTGGCAAAGACTTCAAAGATTACTTTCACCAAAGGAAAAGACAACTAGAGTGCTTAAATCATATATTTCTGGCATCATTGAATTGAAGAAGTACGGCTATTTAGTAAAAAAAAATTCAAGCTAGAGCCTCTTGCAGAATGACAATCAAATCTGGCACATACTTTCTGGCTTCTACTGCTCTGGGTTTTCCAAAAAAAATTGGATAATCACAGACATAATTTCTGAGTCTTGGATTTCATTCTGTGAGTTTTTCCTTCATCTTTCCAATCAAATTCAATGACTCATGATCAAACTCAATGATTCATTATCAGGAATCAGAAAACAAGAGATCAGAACAAGAGAACAGATGTGTGTCAGAAATCAAATGTTTCTTCTCTTATTCTCTAATTCCTGAGGATGGATAATCCCAAACATTGGAAAAAAAAATATCAGAGCCAAATCCTAGATCATATAAAAAGGGATGAACCAAAAAAAATACATGATCCATAGAAGATTTCTGCCTTATAATTATAAACCAGAATGACTGGGATAGCTAATACTACATTTTTCCACACAAGTTCAATAAACATAACTGAAGAAATCAATAGTGGGCAAAATCCTTAATGAGCTATTCAAACAAGTAGATTGACTATCTAATAAAAAGATGTCTCATACCTTCATAAAAATAGCCTTGCCAGATGGTACGCTAGCGAACATATCTCCCCCAACATGTGTCACCCCTGAAACAAACAAAATTCATCAAAAAAAACATTCCAACCAAACCTCCTAGCATAACAGCTGTCATATCTCGTTTCACCATTACTCTAAGTTAGTTCATGCTGGGCAATCATTAACAGAAATGACTATCCAATTTGTAGGATGCATCAATGTGTAAATTACTTTCATAAAGCATAATGTATACATCGATATATCCTAAGAACAGAATAACCTTCTCATCATTAACAGCCCTACAAATGTCCATAGATCTTTGGAACCATGGGTTTTAATTGCCCTAGATCCTTGGAACAATGGGTTTTGGGGCTGAAGCCATTAGTCAGCTAATAATCCATTGGATAACACTCACCTGGAAACTGAGGAGCATCTGCTACAACATGAGGCATATCAAAATTCACTCCTCTTATATGGGGGTACTTGGAAACTATAAGATTAAGGGTAAACCCTGTTCCACCACCCACATCCACCAGCTCCTCCAAATCCTTAAAACCCTCATATGTCTCCAGAATCCTCCCCATCACAATTGTAGAGTGCTCAGCCATTGCCCTATTAAAAACCGTATTGAATCTCTGGTCTTTGGCAGGGTACTCAAATGCATTAACCCCATGTGCCTTGGTGAATGGCTGGCTCCCTTCAACAACAGCATCCTTAAGATAATGCCAAGTGTCTATGAACACCTTGTCCTGGTTCATCAAGGCCAGTGGTGCCAAGGACAAGCCATCCTTGTTCTGCACAAGGTATTTGCAGAGAGGAGTCAGACCATAGAGCCTCTCAGGCTTTCCATTCTTGCCTGTGGTTACAGAACAGTTGAGGAGTGAATGACTTGCTAGGACTCTCAGAATCCTATCTAGAGTAATTGCTGCATCTGGGTTTGTTACATTTGGAATTTGGGACACAATCTGTGTAGGGGAAACTTGAATTCCATCACCTGCATTGGCTATGATCTGTAGCACATCAAGCTCTGTTGCAGCCTTGATGGCCATAGGGAGGCAGGTGAAGGTGCCTAGCTGCATAGCCACAAGCCATTCTTCTTCATTGATAATGGTGGCACTAGCAGAACCCATTTTTGCAAGAATTTCTTAGATTTTGAGACACAGTGACAGAGCCTCCATATGACACATATATATAGGGTAGATTTGGTGAGCTCTGTTTTCTTAAAACAATTTTGTGAAGAGGGTCACATGGAAAATTGTTAGTTCAGCCAATCTCACGTTTCCAATGCCTTGGACGGTCTAGGTCGGGTGGAAAATTGTTATAGTTCAGCGAATCTAATGTTAATGATTCCAATACCTCAGTGCGGGTCACTGTACTGTGTCAGAAAAGCAGGATTATCTATGACAGATTAAGCAAAGCTTCGCTTGTTGATTTTTATGTGGATGCATTTACTATGGTAAGATTAAGCAATGCTTATCTCAGCTAAATCAATGATTAGCATGATGACAATCGACTTTATGAATCAGAGTTTCGGCCCTAACATTTCGGGTCAAATGTTGAGTGCGGAATTTTAAATAAATAATTTAGAGATAATTTTTGTTTTGTTTTTATTTTAATTTTATTCAAGTAATGCAATAAAATAATGGAGCTTTATTGTTACTTGCTAGATGTACTAAATGAATTAGGGTTTGTCCTAAAACTTAAAAAAAAAGTGTTTCACATTGACACATAATAATCAAATGGAGGGAAATATCTAGGTTCCAATTTTTATTATATTTTTCAAAAAGGTGGGTTCATTTTTACAAACTATGAAACCAAGCTAGGTCAATTTCTTAATTTGTGAATTTAAATCGAGATGCTGGATAGATAAACAAAGGATTGAGTCTAAACCTTGGTATTGAATTTAAATGCGATCAAACTATGTAAATGTTACTTGTAAAAGTTCATGTAAACTATATATTATTTTTCATGATACCCATTATATTAGGGGCAAAGAAGTCACTATTTAGTCTAAAACTAATGTGAGAAGTGCAAGGTACACAATTCATCATTACAACTATTAGTGGCTTAATACAAGTATTTTGGTATATGTTGGAAATTACATGCCTTGCACATTTCCCTTCATTTTAGACTCATTGTGACTTGATTATTCCTAATGCAATAAGTAATGTGTAAAATGATTTGTTTTATGTGTAAGTTGGAAAATAAAATGATTTTGGTGTCGTTAACATCTACATTCATTCCTAGGACCCAAACTTAATTCTCAATTTATTTGTTTCATGTCCTAGTTCAAATCCATAGTCATGAAAGTAATCAATATTACTTTATACTCATGGAAATGTCCCCTCTTTAAAAAAAATTAATTCAAATTTGAATCAATTATTTTTCTTCCAAGTGATCATTATGACCTAACTTAAAGCATGAACTACTTGAATTTCAAGCTAGGTACTACATTTAAGGATAAACCCTAATTTTTTTAGGACATGTAGAAAATACATAGAACGAACACCTTCTAGCTAATATCATAGAGCCTAAAAGAATCGTGTAGTAACATCCATACTACATCAACATTCTAGGGCATATTGCATGATTGTTTGTTATCATCAATATTAATGCTAAGATATTTCCACAATCCATGACATCGAATGCAATTAGTTTCTGGATTTGATACAAAAAGCTTATACACAATCAAATCCATAATCTAATTGCATTTTATCCTCAATATTGTTTAAAGTTAATTACCTTGTACCCTTTTTATTTATGACACAAAGAAGGTATTTACCCTTATAGTGTGCAAATTCCCATGCAAGTGAAATTAATTTTGTGCAATTATAGCATAGATAACATCAGGGTGAGATAAAAATAAGCTTTTAGAATATGGAAAATATTAGATCTACGGGTATGGTTTAGATCGGTATTCATAATATTGATTTCATAGTCATAGAAGAACAAATTTATTCTTATTTCTAATATGGCCATTAGTCAACCTTTAATTTTATGGACCTACATGAAACAATTTAAGAAAATTGATAAAATCATCTATATTGAGCTTTATCGATGTCAACAAAGTGTTTTACCTAATTGTTTCATCACCTAGTTCTTATGCATGCCACTTACTTAAGTTTACTTACAATACACATATGGTACTTATCACTTTATGTTCCAATTCATAAGATTAAGACATGTGTCATAATCTTATGTAATAGTATGTCTCACCTTGGTCTATATAATCAAGGGGTTTTCTTTGTATTCTTAATTTGGGGTATGTGCACCAAGATGGGAGACCAAAAAGATGCCAAATTCTTTTTTTACCCAAATGAAGCCTTTTGGGACATGCAAAATAGGTTTGGCATGTCAAGCCTAAGTTTTGGTCATGCCAAATCTATTTGGCACTAGCCAAATATTCTGCATTAGATTAAATCATTTTCCCTTTATCTCTCTCTCCCAACAAGAATATATACATGAAATATAACATTTAAGTATAATTCACATTTCAATATTTATTTTTTCTTTCTTATGCTTTGTTATATTTCATATATATATATATATATATATATATATATATATATATATATATATATATATATATATATATATATATATTGGCAGGATGTTTGAGAGTGGTTTCAGATCTCTAGGAGTTATAATATATAGATTCTAGGTTTTAGAAGATCATCTAAATTTTTGGACTTAGTCAAAATTTGGTAATCAATGTGTCATATCAACATTCTCTCACTCTCTCTAGCTCACTCTCTTTATCTCCCCCACACTCTAGACTTTAGATTTCTCTCTATCACTCTTCCTTTGTCCCCTTTCTACCTCTCTCTATCTCACTCTCTCCTCTCTTCCCCAAGATCTAGTACTACCTCTTTACCTCTCTCTTTACACACCTCCCCCTCACTCCCTCCCTACCTCTATTTCTCTAGGTATCTCCCACCCTCTCTCCCTTTGTACCTCACCTTCCCTCCTTACCCCCATCTCTATCCCTTCCTCCCTCCATTTTTCTTCTTCTCTCTCCATCTCTTATTGTTTATCTCCTTTCCCTCTCTATTATCTCAATCACTACCTCTCTCTCCCACCCTTTCTCTCTCTCCCCATCCCTAGGTCTCTCTTTCCCTCTTTCCCTCCATCTCTACCTTTGTACATCTCCCTCCTTGTCTCATTACCCACATTTCTCCCCCCTCTATCTCTCTCACCTTTATATTTCCCCTCTAGGGTCTCTTGCCCCTCTCTCCCCGGGTTCTAGGTCTCTCACCTCTATATCTCTCCCCTCTCTAACTCTTTACCTCTCCCTCCCCCACTCTCTTATTATCTCTCCTTTTATTCTCTCTCTCCATTATCAAGGTCATCACCTCTCCCTCTCACCCTCTCCCCTCTCTAGGTTTATCTCTTCCTGGACCTCTCTACATCTCTGTCCATGTCCCATTACCCACCTCTCTCTATCCCCCTCTATATATCTCGTTGCTCTCTCTCCCCATCTAGGTCCCTCACCTCTCTCTCTCTCTCTCTCTCTCTCTCTCTCTCTCTCTCTCTCTCTCTCTCTCTCTCTCTCTCTCTCTCTCTCTCTCTCTCTCTCTCTCTCTCACACACACACACACACACACACACACACACACACACATCCTCTAGGTGTCTCACCTCTCTCTTTCTCCACTCTCTAGTTATCTCCCTCCCTCTCTCTCCAGGACCCCTTGTACCATTATCCCTTTATGTAATCTCTTCTCTTCACTCTCTCCCCTCATCTCTTATTCCCCCAAACTCCAGACCTTTCTCTCTCACCTCTCTCTCCCCTCTCTAGGTCTCTCCCACCCTCTCTACCTTGCCTTCCCTCCTTACCCCAATCTCTATCCCTCCCTCCCTCCCTCTCTCTTCCATCTCCCTCTCTTATTGTTTCTCTACACACTCTCTCCATTATCTTGATCATTCTCTCTCTCTCTCTCTCTCTCTCTCTCTCTCTCTCTCTCTCTCTCTCTCTCTCTCTCTCTCTCTCTCTCTCTCTCTCTCCATCCTTATGTCCCTCCCTCCCTCCATCTTTACCTATCTCCATCCCTATCTCATTACCCACCTCTCTCTCCCCTTATATATATCTTTCTTCTCTATCTCTCCCGCTAGGTATCTCACCCCTCTCTCCCTAGGATCTAGGTTTCTAACCTCTATATCTCTCCCCTCTCTAGTTTTTTCCCTCCCTGTCCACCTCTCTCCCTTCCTCCTTACCCATCTCTCTTTCTCTTTTTGAACTTATATCTCTCATTTTATTTTCTCTCCCTCATCTCACTACCTCTTCCCTCTCTAGGTCTCTCACTCATTCCTTCTTTACCTCTCCCCCCTCCCTCCCTAGCCTTATCTTTGTCTTTGTTCTTCTTTATCCCCTCTTCTCTCTCCTCTTCTCCCTACCTCCCCTCTCTAGGTCATTACCCCTCTCCTCTTTTATACCCCTCTATCTATCTCACCCCTCTCTCCCCCATTTAGATCTCTCACCTCTCTCTCCCTCTCGCGGTCTCTCACCTCTCTAACTATATGGAGGGATGAAACTAGAGGGGACAAATAGAGAGGTGAGAAACCTAGAAGGGGAGAGAGAGGGGAGAGAACTAGATAGGGAGAGAGAGAGGGGTGAAATAGGAAGGGTCCATAGAAGAGGAGAGAGGTGATGACCTAGAGAGGGGAGGGAGAGAATAGAGGAGAGAGAAGAAGAAAGATAAAGAGAGGTCTAAGGAGGGAGGGAGGATTGGGTAGATAAGTAGTAACTAAGAGACCTATAAAGGGAAGAGATAGAGAGGTGAGGGAGAGATAGATAGAGAGAAGAAAATGAGAGAGATACGTTCATTAAGAGAGGGAGAGGGGGGTAAGGAGGCAATGAGAGAGGTGGAGAGGGTGGGAAATAACTAAAGAGGAGATAGGTATAGAGGTCATAGACCTAGAGCTTGGGGAGATATAGGTGAAGAGGGAGGGAGAGAGGGGTGAGAGACCCATATCCATTTATGAAATCTCTCATCTTCTTTCCATCACCCTAGGTCTCTCATCCCTATCTCCCTATGTACTCACCCCTCTCTCCCTAGGCTCTAGGTCTTTCACCTCTATTCTCTCCACTCTCTAGTTCTTTCCCACCCACTCCATCTGTATATTTTCCTCCTTACCCCTCTTTCTTTCTTTGTGAACTTATCTCTCTCATTTTCTTCTCCCTCTCCCTCACCTCTCTACCTCTCCTCTTTGTAGATCTCTTAGTCACTTCCTGTCAACCTCTCCCTCCATCTCTCCTTAGCCATGCCTTTTCTCTTTATTCTTCTCTCTCTGCTCTTCTCCCTCACTCCTCTATCTAGGTCATTACCTCTCCCTCCCTTGTATAGGTTTTAGGTAATAGAGTGTAGGATATATGGTTTAGGGTTTATGGTTGAGGCTATAGGGTTTAGGGCATAAGATTAATGGTATTGGGTTGAGAGTATTACCTATATTGAAATTTCCCTCTATCTCTCGATGTTAATCTCTCTTTCTCTTCTCTTTCACCTTTCTCTCCCCTCTCTCGGTATCTCTCTCCCTCTCTATATCCCCCTCCCTCCTCACCCCCAAAAATTTCTCCCTCCTCACTCCCATAACTATCTCCCTCCTCACCCCCATAACTATCTCTCTCCTCCACTCTCTCTTATTATCTCTCCCTCTCTTATTTTCTCTCTCCATTGTTGAGGTCATTAGCTCTCCCTCCCACCCTATCTCTCTCATCTTTTTGTTTGTCCCTTCCTCCCTCTCCACTTTTCTACCTCTCCATTCATGTGTCTCATTACTCTTTCTATCCCCCTCTATCTATCTCACCCCCCTCTGTCTCTCCCTCTATCTAGGTCTCTCACCTCTCTCCCCATATGGGTATGTCACCCACCCTACCTTACCCCTCTCCCTTTTAGAACTATCTCCTTCTCTATCTCCTCCTTCCCTAGGCCCCTCACTTTCTCCATGTCTACCTCTCTCTCCATACCTTCTTACTCCTCTCTTGCTTTTTTATTTTCTCTCTCCTCTTCTCCCTTCATCCCCTTTGTAGGTCATTACCTCTCCCTCCAATTTATATCGTATAGGGTTTAGGGTATATAAACTATTTAGGGTATAGGTTTTAGGAAATAGGTTGGATGGAGTGAGAGACCTAGGGAAGGAGGAGATAGAGACGTGATAGGAGAGAGAAGATAATGAGAGAGCTCATAAAGGGAGAGTGGTAAGGGGGGAGGGAGAGAACTATAGAGGGGACATATAGAGATGTGAGAGACCTATAGGGGGACAGAGAGGTGAGAGAGATGGTTGAGATAGATAGAGGGGAATATAAGATGAGAGAGGTGATTATCTAGAGAGGAGAGGGAGAGAGAAGAACAAAGAGAAAGAGAGGGCTAAGGAGGGAGGAAGGGAGAGGTAGACATGGAGAAAGTGAGAGACCTAGATAGGAAATAGGTAGATAGCTTATAGAGAGAGAGAGAGAGAGAGAGAGAGAGAGAGAGAGAGAGTAAGGATAGGGGAGATATATAGAGGTGAGAGGCCTAGAGAGTGGGGAGAGAGACCTAGATGGTGAGCAATAGATGTGAGAGAGATGGAGATCCAAAGGGAGGTGGGTAAGTAGATAAGGATGGAGTGGTAGAGAGGTAAGATGGAGGGATGGAAAGATATAGAGAAGGGGGAGAGAAAGAGAGGGTGGGAGGGAGAGATAGTGATTGAGAAAATGGAGAGAGAGAGGGGACATAAATATATATATATATATAGAGAGAGAGAGAGAGAGAGGTATGGATGAAAGGTGAGGTAGAGAGGGAAAGAGAGTGGGAGAGACATGAAGAGGGGAGAGAGAGGTGAGAGAGAGAATAGAGGGAGCGAGAAAGGGAAGTTTAGTATATAGAGGCAAGCAAGGAAGCAAGGAAGGAGGACATATATATATATATATATATATATATATATATATATATATATAGAGAGAGAGAGAGAGAGAGAGAGAGAGAGAGAGAGAGGTATGGATGAAAGGTGAGGTAGAGAGGGAGAGAGAGTGGGAAAGACATGAAGAGGTGAGAGAGAGAATAGAGGGAGCAAGAAAGAGAAGTTTAGTATATATAGGGAAGAAAGGAAACAAGGAAGGAGGAAGGGAGAGGTAGAGAGGTAAGGGAGAGACAATTTCACAAATAGAGAAAGAGGGGTAAGGAGGAAAGGAGAGGTGGAGAGGTAGGGAATGAATTAGAGAGGGGAGAAATATAAAGGTGAAAGACCCAGGGCTTAGGGAGAGAGGGGTGAGAGACCTAGGGAAGAGATAGGGGTGAGAGGCCTAGGGAAGAGATACAGGTCAGAGACTTGGAGCCTAGGGAGAGAGGGGTGAGATATCAAGGGAGAGAGAGGTGGGTAATGAGATACTGAGGTTTAAGAGGTAGTGAGGTAAAGAAGGAGGAAGGGATAGACCTAGAGATGGGGAGAGAGGGGAGAGAGAGAAGAGAGAGATGTTATAGGTTTTAGAGAATAGGATGGAGGGAGGGAGAGACCTATAGAAGGAGAAGATAGAAAGATGAGGAAAGAGAGAGAAGAGAATGAGAGAGTTCATAAAGGGGGAGTGGTAAGAGGGGAGGGAGAGAGAGATGGAGATGGAATGAGAAAACTAGAGAGGGGATAAACAAAGAGATGAGAGACCTTTAGGGGAAGAGAGAGGTGAGATATCCAAATGTGGATAGAGAGGGGTGAGATAGATAGAGGGGGATAAAAGAGGAGAGAGAGAGAGAGAGAGAGAGAGAGAGAGAGAGAGAGAGAGAGAGAGAGAGAGAGAGAGAGAGAAGAAATGAGTGAGAGAATTAGAAAGGGGAGAGGTAGAGAGGTAAGGGAGAAAGATAAGAAAATGTGAGAGGGGTAAGGAGGAAGGAAGGAGGTGGAGAGAGAGAGAGAGATAAATAACTAGAGAGGGGAGAGATAGAGAGGTGAGAGACCTAGAGATTGTGGAGAGAGAGGTGGGTAATGGGACATGTCCAAATGGATAGGTAGATATGTAGAGAGGGAGGGAGAAACCTAGAGAGGGGAGAGAAAGGGGGTGTGAGAGAAAATTGATGACCTAAAAAATTGAGAGAGAATAATAGTTGGTGAGTAAAGGATAGATATGGGTACAAGGAGAAGAGGAAGGCAGAGAGGTAGAGGGGAAGAAAGGGAGAGAGATACCTAGAAAGGGGATGGAGGGAGAAGAGTAGAGACAAAAGAACAAAGAGAGTGGAGTGAGAATGGATTGAGAGAGAGGTAGACATGGAGGGAGTGAAGGACCTAGAGAAGGATGGGAGAGAGAGGAGAGAGGAGAGAGTCTAAGATATTGAGAGAAATCATAAAGGGGGATGAGTAAGGGGGGATGGAGAGAGAGGTGGAGAGGGCGAGAGAACTAAACAGGGGACAAATAGAGAGGTTATATACCTAGAGGGGAAGATAGAGGTGAGAGACCTACATGGGGATAGAGAGGAGTGAGATATGTAGAGGGGATAGTGAGAGGTGGGTAATAAGACATGGATAAAGAGGTAGAGATGTGGAGAGGGAGGGAGGGAGAAACCTAGAGAGAGAGAGTGAGAGAGGAAGAAAGGGAGGGAGGTAACTAGAAAGGGGAGGGATGTGAGAGAGAAGGGAGAGAGAAACATATTGAGGGAAGTATCAATATTTGTAATTCTCTCAACCATACATAACCTAAACCATGTACTATCAATATTGTACCCTAAAACCTCTACCAATATCATAAACCCTAAATCTTATACCTTCAACCCTTAATTGTATATCCTAGACACCCTATTCCCTAAATTCTATACAAGGGAGGAAGAGGTGATGTTTGGGAAAGTGGAGGGAGAGAGAAAATGAGAGAAATAAGAACAAAGAGAAAGAGAGGGCTGAGGAGGGAGGGAGGGAGAGGTAGATAGTGAATTACTAAGAGACAAAGAGAGGGAAGAGGTATAGAGAGAAGTTCACAAAGAGAGAAAGAGGGGCAAGGAAGTAGGGAGAAAGGTAGACAAGGAGGGAAAGAACTAGAGAGGAGAGAGATATAGAGGTGAGAGACCTAGAGCTTGGGGAGAGAGGGGTAAGAGACCTAGGGGTAGAGGGGGAGAGAGACATGGGCAATGAGATAGGAAGAGAGGTAGTGAGGTAAGGAGGGATGGATGGAGAGACTAAGAGATGGGGAGAGAGTGGGTGCGAGTGATAGGTAGTGACTAAGAGAATTGAGAGAGAGGAAAGAGAAATAATAAGAGAGGGAGAGAAAAGAAGAGAGATGGAGGGAGAAAGAGATAGAGATGGGAGTAAGGAGGGAAGACGAGGTAGAGAGGGTGGGAGAGATCTAGAGATGAGAGCAAGGTGAGAGAAAGAAGAGATGGAGAGAGATAGGTCTAGAGTTTTGGGGGGATAAAAAGAGTGAGATGGAGAGAAAGATAATGCTGATAGGTGCATGCTAATTACTGAAATTTGACTAAGCCTGGAAATTTATATGATCTTCTAAAACCTAGAATCTTAATTATAACTCCTAGAGATCTGAAACCATTCTCAAACATCTCGTCAATATATACATAGAATATAACTAAGGTATAATACTTAAATGTTATATTTTATGTATATGATGCATTGATGGAGAGAGAGAAAGAGAGAAAGATGGAGAAATTGCTAAGCAGTACATTTGGCGAAAAAAAAATAAAAATTCACATTTGGCTAGTGCTAAATGTAAAAAACACATTTTTTCACATTTCGCTAATGTCGAATGTAAAAAATATTTTTTCAATTTTGGCACTTGCTAAATGGGTTGCATTGGGAAATACCAAGCCTTTGGCTTAGATTTACCTTGGGAATCCAACCCAAAGGGTTGGACAACCATTTTAGGCCTAAGACTTGTTTTTTTGAAAAGAGAAAATCCTCACATTTTTTATCATGCTCTCCATCAAGTTTGCATGTGTTTCAATCCAAAAAAAATAAACACCTTGATGGCTTTAAGCTCCCTCTTAGCTATCCATCCATATTTATTTTTTGACATTTTGATTATGTTAAGGTTTTTGTGTCTAATTTCTTTTGTTAGTGTGTCTATTTTTTGTCAAGAATGAACATGTGCTATTTTGGGCATAGATTTTTACTCTTTCATCAAATTTTGAAACAAATTATATTTTTAGAAATTAGACCCCATTCTACACATATTGAACAAAAAAATGATTTTTGATTATATTTTAAAACATTTAGGGGGAGAACACTCAATTTTTTGTATTTTTCACGATGCGTCCACTTCAAAAATTAGTAAAAAACACATATACTTTTAAAAAATTAGCTAAAAAATCTGGCATAAACTAAATGGTGTTATCAAATTTCTCGTCAGAGCAATTTTAGAAATTCTAAAAAAATGTTGACATTTTAGGTGGAGCACACTAGATGCTATGTTATGTTTTTTAGAAAGAATAGGACCACTTTGTGTGCTCCCCCTTTTTGAAGCCCTTCATCTCCATCATTTTCAAAACAAATTAGTAGTTTAGAATGTAGATTCAAATCCCTATAATTCTTGTTATTGTTGTATCTTCAAATTTTGAGTGTAACTATCTTTATTTTCTCATCGAACTTTAGAATTTGTAGATTTTAGAAGAAAAAAAAGTGGCACCTTAAGACCCCTTTTTGGTCCCCCATCTTGGTGCACTTACCCTTTGTTCTCATTATACATTTCCTCCTTTGATAAAATAACATCATTCTATCATATTTGATCTTTCTTGTGCTTCATGCAAGCTCCTAAATCTTGGATGACTACATATTGAACCAATTCTCGCATGGTATAAAGCTTTCTATACCAACTCTTATATGGTATTAGAGCTTGTGGGATTGCTTCTTTTAGTTTTTTATTAAGAGATCTAGGTTACAAGTCTTAGTGTATCTTGAAAACTTGAGCATAAATTATTCTCTTGCATCATATGATGACCTAGAGAATAAGAAAAACTTGATAAAAGTACCAAATTATTAAGGGTTCCTCTTTGTGGATTTGTATTATAGGTTCAATTTGGAGCATATTGGTAAAAATTTTAGCTCATCATTGAGTGGATCTTAGGTCATTTGTATTATGTTTATTTTGGAGCATATTGGTACAAATTTAAGCTCACCATTTAGCCTTTTGATTTATCTAAATTAAATATATGAGACCAAACTTAGAAGAGTTTGAAGCTGGAGGTGGTTGCCAAATCTAGAATGTAGCTACAATTTTGGAGCTTTATGGATTAAATGCAACCCCACCATTGCATCTAGAAGGCCCAAGAACCTAAATGTCAACTATAAACTCATCCAATTCTAAGATGCATGTGGTTTTGAGTTACTTTGCCCAATTTTATAATTAGTTATGGCCCTACACTTACTCAATCCAAACTAGTAGCTATGTGCTAACTTCCATGCCCAAAGGGTCAAATTGTGTTCCTAGGACATGTAAGAAAAGGACACTAGCCCTAGTTCATCCTCACAACCATAAATAATTGACCCCCATCATTGAAAATTAGTCACTATTAGATTCATCCTACTTAGAATTACACATGACCTTGTTATAACATTGTCTTATATTAGTCACTCCTTATTGCATCAACCTTTATATCAACAAATACTAAAACCCTAGTTCTTGCCTAGTCACTTCATCACTCAAAATTTTATTAGAGTCTCAAAAGCCTAATTACAGAACTATATGATAATAACTTGCATAGATGGTGCTTTTTGTTTTTTCTAACTATTATAAATAGTATTGAATCATAAGAGGGTTTGACTAGAGAAAAAAGGTGCGAACTTGGTCATCTTCTTTTTCTACCATAGAAAGTTCTAACAATGTTCTTCAACATTATTTAGTCTTCTCCTTCTGCGTGCATGCACAAACAACTCATAATTATAAGTATCGATCTTTTTAGGATCATAGGTTCATGACTACACTATTTGGGTCAAAACCACAAGTATGAGGTTCACAATCATAGGTATGAATTTCATGAGGTTTGCATATAGTCATAGATTTCACAAAACACATTCATCTTAGTTTATTTGTTTAAAATCCAATTTTAAATATTAGGCATAATAATTTTTTATCATGATCCTTTCAATCTCCCTTTCTCCAATAATAAGGTATACCTTTCTTTTAAAGTTTTTTGTTTATATTTCATTTCTAAATCAAGTAAATGTTTCTACTTTTATATTGAAAGTATTTGTTTATTATAAGTTTATTACAAATATTTACTACAAATTTTATATGTAAGGTTGTTTTATTTCCCTACAATTTTATAATTAAAAAATATAATTTTTTGTATATGTTCTTAAACATCTTTAAAAATAAGAAAATCTATCAACCCACTTTTAAAAAAATGATATCCATTTTTTCATAAAAAAAACAACATTTTTCTCAACATATCTTTTAAAATATAAAATTATTTATGAAAAGAACTTTTAAAGTTATGGTATGCGTCTTCTCAACAACATAGATGTTGTTATATTCACGATGAGTGTACTAATCACAATTTTCTATATTCTCATAATTCTTTTCTAACATCAATGCTATGGACGGTCCCAATAGTCGACATTGTTCTCTTTATCACCTCACATCACAATTATATGATATGATTAACCTAACAAAAACAGTAATCTTTGATTGACTATTTCTCCTATATAAAATATTATTTTTTATATTGAATAAAATAATTTACAATGTAAACTTCGCTTCTATACACATTGCTCAACTTTAAAAAGAATATATATTGCTCAACTTAAAAAAGAAGAAGCACCATTTTGACTATATAAAAAAAAAACTCTAAATTTTGCAAAGACCATTGAACAAACATTCCCGGTTGTTTTTTTCTTTTCATATGCTTAGATTCCTTTTAGTTTTATATTTTTTAATATTTTGTTAATGTTTTCTCAAATAAAATTAAAGGGAGGGGTAGGTGATACTAACTTTGTTAAGTGCAAAATGAGGAGGCCATGTGAAAGTTTTTTGATGTTGGTATTATTGCACCAACATCCAGGTTTGAGAAGCATTTAAAAGTGTGGGGCTTATGCACAAGATCCAATGGATGTGATAGAATAGGTGGATTTTAAGGTTTAAGGATATTTTTTAGTTTTAAATGTAAATAATATATTTATTTAATATTTTTTTATGTAAAAGATTATGTATATTTATGTAAGATGGATTGTTTTTAATAAATATGTGGTATGTTTGTAAGTTGTTGAAATTTGGGCATTTAAGGTATTGTGTATTTATTTAAGAATAGGGATGAGATTTTTAAGTTTAGGTTTATAAGCTTTTGATCAACATAAAAAAGTTGGTTTGTTTTCATATATGAGTAAGTGAAGCTAAAAATAGAAAAAAAAATAGTATTTAACGTGTTATTTTTAAAATTATAACACTCTTTTTGTTTCTCTATATTTAATATAGCATCGTTTTAATGTTAAATATGTGTAGTTTAGAAGACATGACTCATAATCAAATTTAAAGACTAGAGTAGCATATGCATCACAACACTAAAATAAATGTCAAAATATAATTCTTATATAATTTGCTAGCATGAAATTTTATAAGGAAAGAAACACTTTACATAACTATCTTGGGGAAATAAATGCAATAAAATAATAATGAGTGTAGACACCTAAAATTGTCCTTTGAATAATAAATATATTTATTATTGAAATTTCATTATTTTATCTTAATTTCTTCTATTGATTAAATAAATATTTTTATTTATTTAAATTCACTAGGTCTCTTCTTTCTAATTTAAACAAATATTTATTATTTATCTAATTCCACCTTATTTCTTAAATTAAATAAATATTTTTATTTATTTAATTAATTCACTTACCTTTTTCTTCTTTTAATCCTAGCCCTCCAACTTGTTCACATGGATCATAGTCTAAAATCGTAGGCATGTGATAAGTGTTAATCATCTCTTCATTCACTTTGTGTTTTCTCCAAAGTCAACTCAGCTCTTGATCTCCTCCCTCCATAATTAACTACCCTTGATCCTATTGATTCTCTTTCATCTAGGAGATTCTAGCCATTCACAATTTAACCTCTTAATTTAAACCCTCCATTTTTAAGTTCATCTCTATAAAAGAGGCTTCCTCCCCTCATTCTCTATCATATCTACAAGCAATTGTACCTATACTTTGCCAAAATCACAAGCATACATCATCACAACCACTTCCATTCTTCCTTGAACCCTTGTGCAAGTGCAACACAACTCTAAGAGCAACCATTATCAAATACAAGATCATTGAGGATTGAAGAATAATGGAAACAAGTCTATCATGAATGTGAAGGTATAATCTTTATGGTTTTATGTTTTATTTGCATTGCATAATAGTTCTCTATTAAGTTTTGTTGAATTAATTTAGAGATCTAGTGTTAGTAGTTGGCTTAGTTAGGGTTTGCAATTATGTTCAAACATGATATAAAAAATGAGTATTCTGGATAAAGAGTTGAGATTGAAAATTATTGGATTTGAAATAAGAATAAAATAACAACTAACAAGATTAAAGAGAATATGGTTAGTACAATGATAAACTATGGGAGAGGATCTAGTAGTTGAGCACTCTAATTTCATGTCTCTCAAAATCCTACGCAACAATTTCAAATCACTCTCAATATTTATAGTATTTTATTGGCAAGTCCCTTACTTATAATTAAGGTTTTAGGTCTAGACTATCAAGTATGATGCCACATCAACATTCTTGTTGTTGAGGTTTCCAAAATGCTCCCTACACCCACCCACCCCCCAAAAAATAAATAAATAAATAAAAATAAAAAACCAATATTTTTGCACTGTCGTGTTTTATTGGTGCATTGATGCGGTATCACATGATTTGTTGAATTATAGATCTAAGGAATACAATTTTTTCAATTATCAACAATCATGATCAATACTAACAATTTAAAAGTCATAACTATTAGTGATATAATATTTAAAATATTGTGCATTAAATCAATAAATGCTATAACAAGTACTGGAACATGCTCAACCATAAGATCCTCTCGTCTAGTGTTACCCAAAACTATAAAGTTGATCTAAGATGATTGGATTGAGACAACTCAATGGATTCTTAAAATATGTAAGAATTTAGGTCAATTCAGTGGATAGAAAACTAATCCTTGTAATTATGCATATTTGATTCAGATGTCTATAAACCTTATGTACTTTCAAAAGAGACATTACTCAAGGTTTATACCTATAATGAAAAAACCTATAGGTATTAATGAATGCTATTTAGAGTTTGCAATACAAGATTCCTTACCTTAGATAAAATTCACAACCCACTCTTTGACAATAAAATTATTATCAAAAAAATTATAAATACTATTCTTTAAAAATTTATTGACTAACTATAATGTATTCATTGTTGAGAATGAGTTGTATGATGTTGCAACTAGGTCATTTTTCCAACTCATGCATAAACGCAACAAGTATATATCAACATGTATTACTCATAAATTTTACAAAGTAAGAGCCCTAATTATTTTATGCCACCTTGTTTCAAGTAGTTACAATATATATTATACTTCTAGTTTTATAAAGCAACCATCTAAGATTATACTTTTTTTTTTTGTGTTTCTACATTTGCATCTCGCTCATGTCACTATAACAATGCATTTTATTGCCAAGAAATATTGGCACCCATTATTACATATATAAATAAAGGTAGGATCATCCAATGGTACCACATATAAGCAATATAACACTTTTAATCTATTTTTTATATTTATTTCAAGCCTATCAATAATCATTCTGTAGTAAATTACTAAAGCCAATATCACACAACTTTTAATAATTTTTAGAGCTAGAAACAATGTAGACACCTCTTATGGACACTCAATGCATTGAATTAATAGCAACAAATTAACTCAAAATCTAATAAATATGACAAGCACATATTATTCCTTTATATTCTTACCAATCTATTATATATGTAATGAAATTATGAAATGGGGAATCATAGAGACTTTATGAACCATGCGCCACCCGAACTAGGTAGGACCCTAGCTTCCACAAGTGAGGTTATTTAAGAGAATTACATAGAGAGAAGGTGGATGTTCCTAGTGAGGGTAACTCAATAACCAACTTGCATGTTATAAATAATATCAAAATTAAAATTCCTTAGTCAAGGCTTAAGAAAAGGGGCATGCAATACAATTATTTCCAAATATCCATTCATTAAGACTTCTTAGTGTCAAGTCTTTCTCTATTATAATAAATGAGTTGGACATATATGTTTTATAATTCATCCCTTGATTTATTTTGAATAATACCATATGTTTTGAAAATATTAATTCACTTCAATAGAATTACTATAAATATAGGTCATAGGCTACTATTTATGCATTCTTATATTATATTGTATTGATATTTGATCCAAGATATTTTCTATATAAGGTCTTTTTTCTTCCACATACCCTTAGGTATATTGAAAGACCCCTTATGATTTTTAAAACCTAGCCCTAAGAAGCTATTGTTCATCTATAACTTATGATGAATTGGTATGCAATTAGCCATGGGAATTCACAACATATTATATCCACCATGATCTATTTACTTGTGGGAACACAAACTAGAAACACCATCAAGCTTCCTCTACCCCCTCTTGTATCATTCCATTCTATCATATTTAGAAAGTAAAATAAATTGTGACTAGTGACTATTTCTTTTAGATTTATGATAGACTGGATTAAATGAAAAATAAATGACCATACACATAGCAGAGAACACACAATATGAAAATAGAACTAGTTTTTTTTATATATATAAAATCATAGGCAATTTACAACTTGTAGGAATAGTATAGATCAACAAAACTAGAATAGGGTATACAAATTTTGGTTTGGGCACCACAACGTAGATCAATCAAAAGATTTATATTAGAGGGATCTAGAATTAAAGAAAAGACCAAAAAAACCTAGAAGGTAGTAAAGTAGAACTTCACTTTTTCATTTTTAATAAATTATCTTGTTGGAACCATATAATCTGTTTTTATCACTTGAGATATTTTTGGAGAAAAAAATGGTCCTACAAACCACCCAACTTGTGGTTGTCTATTCACTTTAGCACTCATCAAATATGCCAAAAAAACTATCAAATTATAATTAATATAAATGGTTCATGATCTTAATGTTGGCAAATGCACACTCCAATGAGACATTGTAGGTGATTGAAGGTTTTGTCATTGATGGCAACCTTACAATCCTATGTCACCGACAAGGCAATCCACTGGCACCAACAAAGTTAAATTCTACATTGACACATAGACCATCGACACCGACAGTGAAAGGAAGCATACCGGCACAGAAGCCGACAGGAATTTTGTTGTTAATATATTTTGTTTATTATTGTAAAATCATTGTAAGCCGACTTGGCAAGTTGTAAAATGACCTATATATATAAGAGATCATTGTAGAACAAATATGTAATAGATGAAAGAAAATATATAGGCGAAATAAGGCAAACCTATTATGCGAATTATAGGTTAAGGGTTTATGTAAGAAGCAGAGCTATAAACCGGTACTGGATCTGGCATAGTAGATGCTATTTTGAAGCAGTACAAGACATTGGATTTATATAATCCATTTTGTAAGTTAGTGAGACTTCCCATTTTGTAATTGAGCAGTGAGCTCTAGGCACTTGGCCTTCTTGCATGTGCAGGCCCCTCTTGTAGTAGTAATATTCTCTTATTGGCCAGTAAGTGAATATTGTGGGTCACAAATCCCACCGAGGTTTTTTCCACACTAGGTTTCCTTGTTAAAATATTGTGTTATGGTGTGTTTTTCATGTGGTTGCTTTTATCTCTCCTTATTGCATTGCTTTCTGTTTACTAGTACATAGTATTAATATGCTCTACATGTTTTAAGTTAAGAAAATCTTACAACCGGTTAGATACTGATTCACCCCCCCTCTTAGTATTTGTGGGAATCCTAACAATTGGTATCAGAGCTTGGTCCTCTATTTTCAGAAGCCTAACAGCTTGAGGAAGATCTTGACACTGGTAGAGATGGAAAACTTGATGAAGCAACTAGAAGGAGATCTCTCAGACTATGATGCAAAAAAATTGAAAAATATCAAACCTAAAGATGATCTAAAGGCTGCTCAGGATATTATTCAAGCACTTCAAGAAAATCTTACTATTTCAAGAAACAAGAGAAGAGAACTTTGTGAAAAGATGCAAAATGAGAATGATGAAAAGGAAACTCTTAGTGATCTAATGAATAAGCTAAAACAAGAAAACATGACAACAAAGAATGAGATGCAGGATATGACTATGAGATTTTGTAAAGAAATTGAAGATAGAAAGAAGAATGAAGAAGACATGACTAGAAGACTGGATGATGTTGCAAATGAAAACACAATACTTAGTTATGAAAATGATATGTTGAAGACAGATCTAATGCATGCACAAAATGACTCAAATGAACTCATGAGACAAAAAGGTATCTTGGAAGGAGAACTGGTTGCAACAAATCAACATAAAGAAAAATTCAAAAAAAGCTCAGAAGAACTTGGTGACTTGTTGAAGAATCAAAAACCTAATGGTGACACTGATGGTCTTGGCTTTGAAAGTGGTGAAAGCTCCAGTACTGCAAACACACAGGATCATGGCAAACCGGTAAGACAACCTACTGCTTATAAATTTAATGGAAAATGATTTAACTATAATAAGTATGGTCATAGAGAAAATCAATGTAGATCTAGAAATTATCAGAATAACAGTACACCCATCGGTCAATGTTCAAAATGCAACAAAGTTGGTCATAATTCTCAAAATTGTGGAATGAATGTGAGATGTTATATTTGTGGAATATTTGGACATTTATCTAATCAATGCAGAACACAAACCGACATAGGTTATGGAAAGGCTATTCAGAGAAATAATGTGACTTGTTATGCATGTAACAAAATTGGGCATATTGCTAAATTTTGTAGAAGCAAGTCCTCACCGGTAAACAACAAAGGTCCTAGTTTGAAAGGTAAAGAAAAGGTTGAAGAAGTAAAGCAGGAATTCTCAAAACAACGGATCAAGAAATCAAAACTAAATGCTGATAGGAATACTCCTCCACCGACAGAACATAGTAACACTCTACTAGTAGAAGAAAGTAACATTCCATCGACAGGAGGGTCTTCATCCAATTGAAGAAAATTCCCTTGAGGGTTTGGCAAACAAATGAGAAATATGCTATTATTCCCTCGATTGATGGTAAGAAGTTAAAATTACTTCTATACCAGTAGATATGTTAAGTGAGTACTTAACCGACAAGCATTAAATGTGGTAGTTGGTTGATTGACATTATAAATTAATTTTTTTGGCTCCATTTTACTTCACTGAGCATTCAAACATTTGAAGAGTGTGAAATTTCCAGAGCTAAGGCATTTTGAGCAAAGAAGCAAAGCAATTCAGCAATCAATCTTTCTAAAGGCAGAAAAAGGTATTTATAATCATGGCATCCTCTTCTGTACCTGAATTCATAGCAAACCCTATTGTAGTGGAAGTAATCAAGAGCCCTAGGCTTGTTTTTCAATTAGTTCCCGAAATAGCAAAGAAGGATGATAATGTTGGTGCTTTTTCTCAAATCCCCAAAGGAGTAGTTTTTGCAGAAGACCCTAAGATGTATATTCATTGCCATATAGAAGAATTAGGAGATGAAGAAATTAAGAACATGTACAAGACTGTTATTGTGATGATTCCGGTAATGTGAAACCTGAACACAAAATAATTGGAACCCTAGGATTCATAGAAATTCTCTGCATTCCATAATTCCCTAAGGAAGTGATAAGGATAGTGTTGAGTAGGGTTCATGGTGATTTTTTCTGGCTGGATTCAATTCACAAAATTACTAAGGAAGTTGTAAAAGTTGTAATAGGGTTACCCTCCACTAGTAACAGACCTGACAAGACAAAGGTCTCAAATGACCTAGTAATGAACCTAACAGGTGCAACATCCGACAAAAGGTCTTTAAGGGTGAATGATGTAACTAACATAAATGTGAGATTCATTAGCATGATTCTAGGCTACAAAACAACACATGCAAACAGACTAAATTCAGTTTCCAGCTGATGCATAACGAGTGCTCACGACATGATTAAGGATAATGTGAAAATTGATGTGTGTGAATGGTTGAAGGATGAATTGATTGACAATCTGGGAAAAATCAAGAAGGATAAGAAAGGGACATTTAGATTTGGCAACTTACTTGTTTTCTTAATGCTACATATAACCAAACAGGTGCCCGGTATAGGTAATAAGAACCTTGGATTTGACATACGGGTAGGCAAATAGTTATCTGACTTATTAAACAACATGGGTGAAAACAAAGAGAAGAATATTAATGAATACTTTCAAGCATTAAAGGCTAGAATGAATGCTAGAGTAAGATTATCACAAACAATTGTAGATAAGTATAAGGATGACATATGTTTTGTGATTAAGAAGGATGAGGTCTGGATGGAGGCAGTTATCCCAAGAAAAATTTGGGTTACTAAAATGGGCTCTGAGACAGATGATCACATCATTGAAACATATGCAAAAGCCCTTCTGGAAGCACCCAATGAACCTACAGAAGAAGTATTTGGTAGTGCTGAAACCATTGAAAATCAAATTCAATCCAAGAAGAGAGTGAAGAAATTAGAAGAAATAATGAGGAGAGGTTCAAGGTAGGCTAAGGCTATCAAAGAAGATGTACTTAAACAAACCGGTATCACTGAAGATAAGTTACAAGCACAACAACCAGTAACTCACCTCTCACCGGTAGCAACTTCTTCGGAAAGTGACATGCCAACAACATTTAAAAGAGTTGTAAGGAAAAGGGAACCTTCACTGGTATCCACACCTTCGCCTAGAAGAACCAGACAAAAACAACAGGCAGTAAGGCCCCCGGCTAAGAAGATAGCTCCAAAGAAGAAAAAGTTAACACCAAAGAAAAGGACTCAACAAAATATTGCTCCAATTGACAAACTACTAGATGAAATAATAGAGGATGGACAACTGAAAAACATCAACAAATTATATGATTCACTATCAGTTGATGATAAAGAGAAAGTTGAAAATAGTGTAATTCTACACTTGGATATCTACAAGAAATTTTTGATGCAAATTGTAGATGAAGTACCGGTAGAACTATTTAAGAGACTTGAAGCTAGAAGGCAAGCTGTTATAGAGCTTGACAAGAAAATAAAGATTGAGAAACTACTTGCTATTTATCCTGTTAACTCACCAAAGGAGATAGATGATATGATCTCCGAGGATAACTAGACAATATTCTCAACTGCACACTGACATTTAGCACTTATGGTTGGTAAAGTAAATGAGGTTGCAGAGGAAACTGCTAACGTGTGGGATATATGCCTTGTTGAGAAAGAAAAACAGGAAGAATATAGAAACCCCAAACCAATCAAGTATATCAGAAAGACAAGGATAAGGGAAAAGGAAAGGTTGGTGGACCTCCAAGCATCAAAATAACAGATAATCTATCCCCACCATCTCAAGATACTCCACTAGTAACAACAACTGAAGAACAACCGGTTGATGACAATATGGATATATCACAAGAGGATACAAATCATAATTCTGAGGTATTATATATAGTAGATGTTGATAATCAGAAGGTAAACATTGTGGTAGATAAGGACACAACCGGTAAGACAGATATGGTTAGTGAGTCACCGGTAACTGATAAAACAGATAACACAGAAGGTAAACCGATAGATGGTAACTCAGAGCAGAACAACAAATAGAGCAACAGGCTCCAGCATAGGAACATGTTAATACAGAATCAGTGCCACCGACAACTGCTGAGCAAAACAAACCCTTGCTTAAGGAAATGGAAACACAGACTGACCTACCAGAGGTCACTGCAAGCAAGGATATTACTCCCACTGTGGAATTCAGAGTGTTGGCTCTTCAATTGCAAGATTCAAGACAACAAATGTAAATGAAGTTCTTTTAGACTCTATAAAGAAAATAATAGATTGTAGTTCATAGACATATAAGGCTATAGATGACACAATTCCAATTTTGAAGATGATAGCTCCAAAATGCAATGTGAATAATAAGGATTCTTTGAGTCAACTTGACACTTTGTCCAAGTATATTACTGACAACACAGTGACAATTGAACAAATAAAGGAGGATGCATTGAAAGAGAAGTTAGAAAAGGAAAAATAGAAATTCTTTGAGGAACAAATAAAGAAGTGTACAAGGCAGTTTGACACACTTGTACCAAAATTATGTAGCACATTAAAGGAATTCAAAACTTTGTACAGAGATACTTGTAAGACTAACTTTCTGACAATTGATATGGACAAGAAGATCAACAAGATACAGGAGGAAATAAATCAACTAGCTGACAATTTCATTAATTCATCTGATTCATTATTAGTTTTTGAGAAAAAGATAACAAGTTTTGAGGAAGAATTACTAAAGCTAGAAAGAGAAAAGGAGAGAATAAAAAGTAAGGCTAAGGATCTGAAATTAAGACTAAGTCCAAAACTGGACTACCTAGCATCCTTAAGGAAAGAAATATCTGATGCATTGGTACATGGATAGAAAACACCGGTAGAGCAAATGCAACACCTCGCCGGTACAGTTCAGAGGACAGAGGCTGCAATAAAAGATAGTAAAAAGTTCATTGAGAACTTGAATCTGGTTTTGGCAGAACTTTTTCAGATTATAACCAACCGGTTACAAGGTTGAGATAGGAAACTACACTCTATTGACACTTTGACAACCTTTGTCATTGATGCCAAAGGGGGAGTAGCAGTATGAGAAAAATCCAATAACTTAGGGATCATCTGCTCAAGGGGAGCACACATTTTTGGTAACAATTTTTGGACTTCAATTTTTTGGATACTCTTCTGAATTTTTCTCATGAGTGTTGCCATCAATGCCAAAGGGGGAGATTGTTGGCAAATGCACACTCCAATGAGACATTGTAGGCGATTGAAGGTTTTGTCATTGATGGCAACCTTACAATCCTATGTCACTAGCAAGGCAATCCACCGGCACCAGCAAAGTTAGATTCTACACTGGCACACAGACCACCGACACCGGCAGTGAAAGGAAGCATGCCGACAGGAATTTTGTTGTTAATATATTTTGTTTATTATTATAAAATCATTGTAAGATGACTTGGCAAGTTGTAAAATGACTCATATATATAAGAGATCATTGTAGAACAAATATGTAATAGATGAAAGAAAATATATAGGTGAAATAAGGTAGACCCATTATGCGAATTATAGGTTAAGGGTTTATGTAAAAAGAAGAGCTATAAACTGGTACTGGATTTGGCATAGTAGATGCTATTTTGAAGTAGTACAAGACATTGGATTTATATAATCCATTTTGTAAGTCAGCGAGACTTCCCATTTTGTAATTGAGCAGTGAGCTCTAGGCACTTGGCCTTCCTGCATGTCTAGGCCCCTCTTGTAGCAGTAATATTCTTTTATTGGCCAGTAAGTGAATATTGTGGGTCACAAATCCCACCGAGGTTTTTCCCACACCGGGTTTCCTCATTAAAATATTGTGTTATGGTGTGTTTTTCATGTGGTTGTTTTTATCTCTGCTTATTGCATTACTTTCTGTTTATCGGTACACAGTATTAATATGTTCTACATGTTTTAAGTTAAGAAAATCTTACAACTGGTTAGATACTGATTCACCCCCCCCTCTTAGTATCTGTGGGAATCCTAACACTTAATGCCCAAAATACAACACTCAATAGTCACTTCCATAATGAGCAACCATTTAGTGGTGGCAATCTATTTGCTTTGATGACCAATGGCCCAAAATTAAACTTTCCTTTATTTGATTGCACCAATCCTACCAATTGAATTGTACAATGATGAGTAATACTTTAGTCTACATAAAACTTAATTACAAAATAGGGTGCCTATTGCATCCTTTCATATAGAATAATAAGTTATCCAATGGTATCAATGATATCTCAAGGCTAATGATGAACTTGGTTAGAAAAATTTTATTAAAAAAAGTATTGTTCATTTTTTTTCCTAGTGCCTATGAGCATTTTATTAATGATCTTACCAAGCTCTATCAAACTAGAATAATTTAGAATTATCAAACTAAATTGATAAACTAGGCAATCAAATTGATGACTTGTATAACTCTTTTTTCACAAGCTATGCCATTAATAGCCTTAAAGTTTCAATCTTCTCTAAGGTTAAATTTTTTAAACCTATTTGATATGGAAAAGACATGGACAAATATAGCTAGTAGTTTAACCAAAACCAACCTCTCTTCTAAATGGACCAAATCTATTATGCTTGACTAACTATAATCAAAGAGAGTCAAGCAATTGGGTTATATTCCTTTGTTTCATATAAGATAGATAGATTGATTTAGATGTGAGCTAGTTAGGTCTAGAAGCATGCATAAATGACAACTTGAATTTCTAAAACAAAATTAAAAACAAACAACAAAACCAATGATAGTTACAGAAATGGAATAGAGACATAGAGGTGCATCTGTGACAACAAGAAGAGCCTAAAATTGTCGAAGATAGGTGGGGGGCACTATAGTCCACAAATATGTGAGAGGTCCTCCTTATCAATGACAAATATTTGAAATCTATGGTGAATTTTTTATAATTTATCCTCCTTTGTTGTCTATATGTGATGTATACAAAAAACATCTCTCCATACATTGAATAGAGATGCATCTAGTCTACTATATCTAATTTGAACTTCCTATAATAATATGTATGGTTTCTATTTCAAGACTACAAGTTTGACTTTAACTCTTGAATGAGGGAGTATGGTCCCTCTTACATTTTGAGAACATTATTATTCATGATGAGGAAGGTATCGATAACAATATCATCTTCTTGTGGTAACACACTAAAGCTATTATCAAGTATAACTAGTTGTACATTGTTTAGACAACCTTTAGAAGCTAAACTCTTGAATCTAGATCTTTTGTGTGAAGTGGGTGAAAAGGAAAATGAACCATGAACAAGATGAACCGGGAGAGTGTTGGACAAGAAGGAACAATTCCAAGGGAGGAGAATGAAAGTTAGACCAAGATGAAGAACTAGATTGTCCTTCCCTCTTCCTAACCATTCTCCCTTTTTTGTCATTACTAAATCCTTATAGGATGTAGAGAGATTGGAAGGGTCCTTAAGAATAATATCAAGAATTTGGTAAGGGAGGATAGGTTGTGAGGTAAAGGAGACATTAAATAAGAGGACAAATCATTATGAAGAAGGAAATACTCAAAAGGAGCATGAGCAGTCTTATTAATAGAGATAGAAGATAAGGACGATTGGGTTAATCTATTTTTCCTAATTGGATATTCTCAAATTAGAAAACCTTCTTTTTAAAAAAAAAAACATGCATTATGTAATTTAAGATAGACTAAAGGCTCTTGTTGTTCAAACCATAGGTCAATCAATTTTATATTCTTAGGTAGTGGCTTGTATTCAAATCAACTTCCATGCACACACTAGGGTGCACCCTAGAATTGGAAAGATTATAAATATTATACTTGCACCAAGTGACTTTACCCACCTGAGCTATAATACCTTAAATAGGGACTTAATGATATCTTTAAATAAGGAAATTCTATCCACATGGGGTAGTTAGAGTGAGAAATTTATCTTCAAGATTGATATGAAAGTGAAGAGGGGAAAACAGATTAGAATGTCAAATGATAAAAAACATAATGAAATAAACGTGCAAAATGCTAAAATATCATGAAAAGATCATTTCACCTTGCTATTTTACTTTCTCCTTTAGATTGCATTTGATGAAGTGAAGGTGCCCCTTGATAATGCTCCACTTGATGTGCTCCTTTGATTGCTGGATGTGGATGGCTCTCCAATGTTGTGCACAAATGGAATGGATTTGGAAAATGATAAGGATGAGATGATCAAGTTGCCAAGATGATTTCCTGGGCTCAAAAGGGCAGCATAAGCTTACTGGATTTCGTGATGTGTTTGAATGAAGGGATGGAGCCCTTTATTTATAGGAAGAGGGGAGAAAAATAGATGGCTAGGATGGATTCGAGATGAAGGGCTAGGATTTACTTATGAGCTCACACAAGGTCCAAGAGAGGGTGTGGAGACCAAGAAATATGCCTTAAAGGCATTTCTTATCTCCACACTCCACAAGGTGCATTAGATGAATTAAAAATTCTCCAAAAAATGATATCATGGGGATTGGAGGAATAAAAAGAATTAAAAATTCCTTGGGAGAGGGGATGCCTGGAGGAATGTGAGATTTCTAAAATCTTACATTCACCTAGGAAAAGAGTATTTAAAAGCAAGGAGTTGACTTTGTGGCTAATCATGTTGATTAGCCATTAACAATTCATTAAGAGGGGGATTAGAGGAAATGTTAGGTGGGATTAGGATAATTTGACTAGGAGAGAGAATGAGTGGAGGGAATAAAAAAAAATTAGGAGAATAATGTTAAGTGAGTTTAGGGAGTTTCTAGAAGAATTTATTAGATTAATGATGAATTAAGAAGATGATTTGTAGGAATCATGCAGGTTAACTAATTAATTGAAATTAATTAGCTAAGAGGAAGATTTGTGAGGATTTGATTTTTTAGAAGAATAAAGAAAGGGATTGATTTATTAAATAAATCAATCACATGCTATAGTGACAATATTAATTATATTTAATTAATATTGAGGAGAATTTGAATTAACATAATTAATTAATTAATTATATGAGGAATTAAAAATAATTAAAATAATTATTTTTAAGTGTCTACGTAAAGTTCCAAACTTGAATATAATATACTTGCCCACAAATCACCTATGTATCATATTATAGAACCACTTGAGCATGGCTGATTGACTTGAGCATGCATGAAGTTCATAAACTTTTCCTAAATCCCTTACAACTTCAATGTGCTAATATCTATTTTCCCAATTTAAAAAAAAGTTAATTTATAAAAATATTACTCAAAAGGCACGCCTCTAAGAAAGAATAGAATGATAGTTATGTTTCAACATTCATAAATGATATCCATAACATCATTTGAAAGTAGGAATTCTAAGGATTTCCTTGATTCCTCATTGGATGTCTCTTCTATCATTCATTTGTCCTTTTCTTCCATGCCAATGATAGCTCATTCATGTCTACTTCTTATAGTTCTATCTTTAAGATTACCAACATCTTTGTCTAGTTTGATTATTTCACTATTCTTGCAATCTATAGTGGCAATTGTCTCCACATCATTGGTTGGTTTGCTTAAGTGGATTTCTCCTACATTTAACATTGTGTTGATGAGGGCATACTACATATAGATGTCAATTAATAACCTCTATCCAAATTTTATATTAATTTCATGTTGGAAGTTGACCTTAGTTAACCACTAGTGCAAGTAGATCGACTATGAATAAAAGATTCTTGTAAAAATAAAAAAAAACACTACTTATTTGTCTAATTATAAATTTACATCTAATTTAAAATCATTAATTAATAAAATTTATCTATTTTATAACTATAATTTGTAAAAGGTACGACTAAAAACTAAAACTTATTTACCATCTCACATTTCCAACTCTCGTAATAACCTAAACACAGAACTATCAATATCATGTCACTTCAATCCTAAACCTACAAGAAAACTTCATATTCTAACAAATCTCTTCCATCCCATACAAGTGTAAAGATTTCCTCAAGAAAGAAATAAGTTACGCAAACATCTACATCAGACTTGAAAGAAGAAGGCCAAATGATTTGACCATGTTGCCCAAAACCCTAACAAGGAAAATATCCCTTTTTATGTTTTTTATTTTTGAAATTAATAATAAAAATTATCTTTTCGAACAATGATATCATATAAATATCTCACCTAGAGTTGAATTGAATCCTTCTTCCAATTTAACCCATTTTCAAACTTTTATATTCGAAATTTTTTCTTCATATATAATTTTAACTTTCATCTAGAAAAATTAATATAAAATAGTATACGAAATCAGATCAATTAATTTAAAAGAAATGGTTGTTGTTGGAGTTGGTGTTGTTAGGTTGGTTACCAACTATGGAGGGACCCACCCTCAACCTACTACACACATGATGAAAATTAATATTATCCCCATTCTTTTAGGAAAACATTTACAACTGTGAAAATTATGTAAATTATCTAAGTTATTTTCAGCCATTTTTAATTATGAAGTCCTCACCTCACAAGCAATTTATTTATGGGGGTTGTTCACGGAAGTTGGTGTGTGGTCATTTGACGTATATATTTTTTTTGGCATCACTTTAAGATTGTTTTTCTTTTAAAAGTCAAATAATTTGGGTCAATGGTACTTTTTTATAATTTTTAATATATATTGCTTATTTATTAATTTTGAGTTTTGCAACGTGTCAATGGTGTGAACAAGTTCATATCTTAGATATTTTTATGTCTTGAATTTGATGGTAGGTATCCGATTATTATGTTTGGATGTAGGTATAGTGATTGTGATTTTGTTTTATCAATTTAATAAGTCATATGTGAGTTCATTCTTTTAGATATTTTGATTGTTATTTATTAATTTGTGTATTAAATTTTTGGATTTAGATATCTTAAGTAATATACATTATGATATCAATGAAAGTCATTATTGGAAATTATCAGTTAGTGATTAACAGTTGATTTGAAAATGATTAATTAACTAATATCATTTTGTATTTTTAGTGAAATCTCCTATCCTAATCTATCCTAATCTTTCCCCTTCTAAAAATTAATCAAATAATTTTATTTAGTGAAATCCCCTTTCTGCATAACCTTTTCTTAATCCACCATTACTCCCTAATCTACCCATAAACATGTGCACATCCTTAACCAATGATTAAGTGGTTTTGACCACTCCAAATCCCCACAATTTCTCATTTCTCCTCCCATGTACATCATGAACATGGGTAAACCTTAAATGCTTCTTTTTGGAAAAGCTTCCATGTACTTAGGAGGTATGGCCATGTCTTCCTCAAATTCATAAATAGGAATTAAATAGTTTCCCATTTTTACTCCTTTGTACCTCGTGAATAAAGTGATGACAAACCCACCTTTATGAGTAACCTTCCCATGGTACTTGGAGGTACCTCCAGATACTCCCATCAAATCCCCTCCATCCATCATTCTTTATGCTTAATCACATCCCTTGATCCTTGTTGAATCTTGGATCCCAATGGCCCATCCTCACATTCAACCACTACTTGACACTTGGCACCATCCCCTTGCTTGAGCCTTTTCAAGAAACCTTAGTCCTTGATACTCCTAGCTCATCCTAGCTCTCCATCTCTTCAACCATATATATATATCTACTCTCATATTAGTCATTTTATTAATCATCTAAAATGTAATTTTATGCTTCAACAATATGCACACACATATCAACCTAATCAATTAGAAAAAAATCACTTCATTGGGCAAGAAGAAATCTAATATGGAATACTAGATTTGTTTTATGTTTTTTTTAAAGATTTATTTAGCCTAAATTGAGTGTTTGTTTGTATTTTGTGTTGTTCAATTCAGCTATTTGGATTATTTACTTTAGGCGCAAATTACAAGCACACATTTCTAGCACGTCCAGTGGGAACACCGTATCCTTAAATAAATAGTGAAATTTTTTACAGGTTAGTGTTTTTCATAGTTTCAGGATCAATTCGGCAAGTGTTTTATTTTTTGGTGGTACCATCTAGTGGATTGATGGTTCCATTGGTTATGCACTTCACACTATTTGTGGATAGTTGAATCCACTTTGTGTATTGACAATTTTATATGGTATAGCTATTTTTTTTTATGTTTGGTCAATTTAGTCCAAATTTAAGTCTAATCAACTAGCTTGGTTGTCCCTATGATCTATCTAATATTATTTTCATAAATTTTGTCTTTCAAAACATAAACAAACAAGACTACTAACATATTTATTTGCAACTTTGTGGTCAAAGGCACCATATTTTCCACTAGATTGAAGAACATTTTAAAGTAGAGGGTCAAAGAATTTTTGTGACATGATTGGGGTAACTTCATAGGCACATTCTTTCTCCTCACACCATTTAGTCTTATTGTGTTAATCTCAAGAGAACTTGTCACATGTATGATCTCTCCTCACACTTCAGAGGCATATTAGGAAAATTCATCACCCCAAAAAATGATCTTAATCACATCTTTTGATGGTGTATAGAAAGGGGAGGATCAAAATTTGTACCTCAAAGAGTTTCCATCATCATGTCTAGTTGAGCCCCAAAAACTTCATTCCATCAAGACTAGTTGATGTAGATTTTAGGAGAGACCATCCTAGCTCAAACATTTGCAGATAGGTTCTCAGTTCACAAAATTCCCCTAGTCCACTAGTAAATAGAATCCTAAGGACATCAATGATCATTTAGTGTGGTGAACGGGGTGTATATTGTAACCTAAAGCTACTCATGATGTACCTCTTGGTGTCAAGATAAATTCACTAGGGTGAATCTTGTAATTTCTCCTCACTAAGGGATTTGATGTGTATGTGGATATCCTTGTGTATCTTTCATCTAGAAGATTATATTAGCCTTGCCTTGTGAGCCTACACTAAGTGTCACAACTACCTAAATAAATCTAGGGAATATAAGGTCCATAGTTAGCATATTTTATATGTGATAGACCAACGAATATATAAGTCCTCTAGTCCTACACATGTGCAACCATCTTTTGTTTGCTATGTAATTCCTTTTTCCAGATAGTCCAACTAGCTATTTGATTTTATCTATACATTGGTGGTTCTATTATCTAGTTCATGGATCTATCTTGTATTTCAAGAGTTCTTCCTCACTCATACAAACTTCACCAAATTGTCCAAAATCACCAACCTTCCAATTAGTAAATAAATAAACCATTTGGTGAATCCATCCTTATTTTTTATGAATTTGTTTTGTAAAAATTTTCTAATTGTCCAAGAGTCTAAAGTAGTGAAACAATATTTTAGTTGTCCTATCACCCAATTGGAAAATATTCTTTGTTGTTTGATGAATTTGTGTCCTAGTAAATCAACTCGATCATTGTGATAAAAAAAATTTCAATCACTATTTCGATGAATTTGTCTAAATAAAAAAAATAAATATGAATTTTAGTGGATTCATTAGCCTTTAATTTTCTCAAACATAAATCACTCAAAAATTATCATACTTCATTTTAATAGTTAAGTTAGACTTTAGACATATTTAGCTTGTGTATGGTGGATCCATTTACCATACAAAATCTAGAGTGCAAAAATCTAAGTCTAAAAGAAAGGTATAATTATCTTGATTCCAAAACTATAAGAAAGCATCCATTTGACATAATATCCAATAAAAATGAATCACTTTGATTGCTCAAGCATCAAAAATTGATCAAACAACATCTCTTTGAACAAGGATAAAGTTTAACATAGCACATCAACAATTACACCATCTAATATAACATTAATGATCTTGAACACTTAACCAAGATCTTAAATCCTAAGACAAATAACCCATCCTCACACTTTATTGAGAACTTAGGGTATCTCAAATCAGTAATCCATCAAACTATATCCTCTTTAGCCAAAGGTATAGTTTGCATCCAAATATTCTTTGCTTGATAATTTATCATATCTCAAGTAAGAAAATCCATCCAATGAACTTTATCCTAAATATTGACCACAGTTGAAAAGATATCATATAAGATTATTTATCCACACATCATCTCATCACAAAATAACCATATTCTTGGACTTAAGACACTTCTAGTTCTATACACAACTTCACCTCAACCATACTCACACATACCAATGTATTCCCATTATACACTAGCAAGCTAAGAAATAAATGGAGCATCAATTGTATTTTTTATAGGAATTCCTAGATATGGAATTTTTTGTTATCCTAATATAGAGGAGACCTCCACAACAAAATCCACAAGATAAACCTAGTGAGCTTGAGATATGATATCAAAACATAAAATTTCCCAAAATTACCAATATTTCATAAATAATATAGAGAATAGGGACTTGGTAGATAGGCTCATCAAAGTCAAGGATATTATCCTAAAAAAAATTACAAACTGGGGTGCTAAAATCCACCATGACTTTGATTTTATCAATTGAGATACATAGTGAGGCAACAAACCATCAAACCTACTTTTGAGAGTCTATGGGTTAATCTTTACTCCAAAAACCTAAACTTGGTTGTAGTGTATTGGCACAAAATCCATCAACCACACTTCACATACCTTCTTTATCTACCAAGCCCTTTATAGTAATAAGTCAAATCCTTGTTTCCACATCTCGAATCCAACTTAATGTATCATCCATTCCTACTCAACCCACTATACCACAATAGTAATTCATATTCTATATTTTGATACCTCTACTACCACATCCATTTCTTCGTTTGTTCCATCTAGACCATCTTTTGTTCTTATAATACCATCTCAAAATCTAGTTTTACATCATGTACCTACTCCATCTTGCATCCCTCACTCATCATCCTCATATGTCACTCAATCACCTTCCTCCTATGTCACACAACCCCATATTTTGTATATTCGCTAATCGATCTCCTCCAACATTTCTCAACCTTATTCTTATACATTGTTAAATTTTGCTTCTTACATTCCTCAACCATCTCATTCATCCAAATATTCTGTTTCTCACATAGCTCAATCCTCTTATATACTACAAGCTTCCTCCTCTTGCATTCCACAAGATTTTGCTTCCTAATTTCATAAATATCTTATTTATCTTTCACATCATACATATTCCAATCTAGGCAACCATAATTCTCTTCTTATCTTAATTCTTCAACATACCTAATTCACTACTATGCAAACCATCACACATTATTTCCCAAACCAATATCCAATACACTACAAATATAGGTGCACTTCTCAGAATAAAACATTATATAGGATCAAACCTTAATCATTAATTGATCATATATTGAATTCAAATAAATAAAAAATGACACTCAAGAATTTACAAGTGGGTACAATAAAGAAACATTACAAATTTGAATATTTATTCCCTTATCTATTTGATCAATCAATCTCGATGACACATTTCCCATGATATTTTACAATTTTAAACTTTAGTAAATACAAAGGAAAAGGTGACCTCCATGACCATGTAAAATAATTGGTATGGTTTATGTTAATCAATATATCTTACACTTCTTCTCTCATAGATTAGGTGAGAAATCCATGTTATTATTTACTAAGTTGTCATTAGTTTTATGTCCAAAGTCATCCTATATACTCTAGTCGGTTAATACTACCGAAATATTCAGTTGGTAAGCACTAAAGTAGTCGGTTACAGATGAAAGGAGTCACAAAGTTAAGTATACACCGAGCTGTCTATCGAGTAACATTCTATGTCTACCGAGCAACAAAGAAGGTATACCGAGTAATCTGAACCGAGTAGAAATGTGTTACCAGATTCAATGAACTTGGACACATGTGTGGAAACGTGTTACAAGAATCGAGGAATAGGTAACCGTTATCACATAGGGAATTGCACTTCAAGATTTTGTATGATTTTGAGGAAGTTTATCCAATGAAATAATTTCTATGATTATTCATTCGATGAATCTTGTTTGTAAGATCGAAGCATGAACAAGATCACCGTCCCAGAGATCTATTTATACAGAGTGATTTGAGAATAAAAAAGATGAGAGACATGTGTGATAGAAGAAGTTAAAAAGGACAATCATAAGAGGACACATTGAGTTGTGACTACTACAACTGACAAAGATATTCAGAGGGAAAGTCTTCAGAGAATAGTTCAAGGGACAGAGTAAACAGAAGGGTTTACCGAGTTGATTTATGTATTACCGAGGTATGCTATGAGCAAGGTAATTTCATATTGAGCACATAGAATCTGCTATAACATTTTAGATGTAAAGTTGTAGATATTTGTAAAGATTTTATTGAATCATTTGAGTTGTAAGAGAAACCTTTAATAGGGTAAAAGACTCTAACAAAGTCTATAAATTGTAAAGCCTTTAACCAGGTGCAACATTTTGTATAAGTGTTGTAAAATCCTTTAGCAAGGTAGATCTAAAAGATCTTGATACTCCTAATAGGGTAAGCTATCCGAAATAGCTAAACATGTAGCTCTAACTGAGCAACATTTATTATTGCAGTAGTGAAGTTGTGGGTGCCATCCCCACCGTAGTTTTTCTCTCTAACAAAGAGTTTCTATGTAACCAAAATATTTGTGTTATGGAGTGAAATGTGTATGAATGTTATTTCTATAATTATGTGTTAGTTTTTGTGTAGGAGAAAAAGTGACACTAAGCAAACATGCCCTAATCTCACTTTCAACCACACACTTGTGGAATACGAAAGAGCCTAGAGGTATCACACAATTGGCTACTTCTTTTTGTGGAAGAGAGAGCCACGGGCTACCTATTAGGATTTCTATTCCTTTGTTGCAATTGAAAGATAAAATGATGCAAGTTCAATCCCTAACCCCAAAGTGTAAGTATGAACTAATAACAAGATTGCAGAATTGAACTTAAACAATGGAAAGCTGTAAACACAAGGACAAGATAAGAATGTAAATGTGTACCCGGTGTTAAAATATGAATGAAAATGTTCGGGATGGGGGCGCAGGTGCCACTGTCCTGATTTTGCCCCTGAAACTGCTCCGGAAACTGCTGTTTTGCAACCTGGAAAGCTGTCAAAAATGCTGAAAACTGCTGTCTGTCAGCAGGACTAGGGCGCCCAGCACCCCTGTCCCAGGGACTAGGGCGCCCAGCGCCCCTATCCTGGTAGGACCAGGGTGCCCCACGCCCCTATCCTAGCTTTCTGGGCTGGAATTTGGTGTGAAGTTCAGTCTCCGTCTGCTTCTTCCGGATCTGCAACTTGCGGTGTCGTCCGAATTCTGAAACCTGCACTTATATCTGAAAAGGTGTGGTGGGCGGCTATATAGGGTTTTGCCTTAGTCAAACCCCCGCTTTGGTGATTTCCACCTCCACGAATAGCCAAGTTGTATTGTAAAAGTAATGTGTCTGCAGACCTTGTGTGTGTGCAAGATCCTAAAATGCAAGTAAGCAAACTAGAGCAACCTAGAAAGTAAACCCTAATTGCTTGTAAATGATAATGTAAATGCTCCAAATCAAGATGTAGAGAGATCTAAAGAATGAGTACAAATGATGTAATGAAGCTTATGCAAAAGACATGAAATCATACCCAACCCCAAGGGAGGGGTACAAGCCAATCTTCAGTCGGTGATCCCTTATTGCTCTTCAATGTCTTCAAAGCCCTAAATGGATGAATGAATTTGATGAATGCTTGATGGATGGATGTTGAATGTTGTTGAAGTCTTCAAAGATCTGCTCTTTCGCTACGTAGAAGGTCCTTGAAAACCAAAATTTTTGGATCCTTTCAAATGAAGAAAGAGAGCTTTTATATATGAAACCTTAGGTCTTAATTTCAACTTTTGGCCAACCTAGAGATTGAATCTCCCGCCAATTTCTTGGGATTAAGCTTTATTTTATGATTGGGTCATGCTCCTAAAATTTCAGGAAAAATGTCCGGGACCGTGTGCACTCCGGGTGCCATGGTCCTGACAACTTTTCACCAAATTTTTAGGGTCATCGGATATGATGATTTTAGAGCGAATCCCGAAGTTATAGGTGATTTCGAGATGTTTTGACCCTCGAAATCAAGCCCCCAAGTTCAAAATAGGACTTAATTAGGGTTTTTGATTAAATGATGTATTGGAGGAATAAAATGAAAGGGGCACACTTTAATGAAAAGGGCCCAACTTTATGATATGGGAGATGATAAAATAGAACCCTAGACGTAATTAATTTGATTAATTAAGTGCTAAAGGGGAAATGCAATGCAAAATGCAAAATGCACCAAGGTGGGTGCTAAACTAGGTGTGAAATTGTACCACCCTAGCAAGTGCGTACAATTTATGAGGCTACGTTTAGCCTCCACTTTAGCGGTCATATGAACACTACGTGCATATGCAAGCTAAAGTACAGAAAAGTAAACATTATTTGAAAAAGGATATATCCATAAGTTGTCGGACGAAGCCCCCAGCGGCATCTGCAGTACTCAGTTAGGAACCACAACCTACAAAACCACATGTTAGATCACAAAATCACCTAATGCTTACTAAGGAAGGTGATGAAAATTTGAGGGTAGCTATTTGCACCCCCCTGTTTCGGCTTGCTAATTTTTGTGAGTTGAAACAGGGTATCATGTTTACCACTTCAAATTGTTAAAGAATATTGATGACAAATGCTCACAAGAAGATTTGATATGAGATCAAAAACTAATGGAGAATCATTTGGTAAGAAAGAGGACCAAATCTCAATTCCAATACAACAAAGAGTGTGAGGATTTGAGAGTTCTCTAACACAAGATGAAGGATGTAAATGGAAACAAAATGCAAAGAGAAGAAAAGAAAGGAAAAAAGAATGAATACACACATTGGTGATCCATGAAAAGAATAGTGAGAGAGAAAACATAGACTTCTCGCCCCTAGATCTTGTCTAGGTGATCCATGGGAAAAAGGACATGGAAAACTAGCCCCTAGAGTCTGTCTAGGTGATCCATGTAAGGAAGGAGAGTGAGAAAGTCTAGCCTTATGCCGCTAGTTCCACTCAACCTCATGCATGTGTGTGTAAGGGAGGTTAGAAGTACCTCATAGGAGTCTATGCCCGAGTATGCTACAACCTGTATATGTATAGTACAAAAAGCGTGACATCTCGCTCTAAGAGTCTATGCTCTGGTTCCGAGAATAATCACCTTGCATAAAAGAAAAATGGAGACATCTCGCTCTAAGAGTTTGTGCTCTAGTTCCGAGAATGACCCCTTGCTCAAAAAGTGTAATGTTTATGTCATAAGCAAAGTAGAACAAGGATACCTACCTTCATCACAAAAGAAGATACCCCAAAAATGCAACAATGTCATAGATCCAAGCAAGAGAGTTTTGCACTCTTTAAGCAAGGATAAGATAGTTGAAAAGGGATATCTTGTAGTATGTGTAAAGGAGATCCTTAGAGGAGAAGAGATCTTTGTACAAAAGACACCTATCCCCGAGAGGAATTGTCTTAGACAAATATAACATCTTCTAGAATAAGACAAAGAAGAGAATAAGAATGCAATACTTCCTTCTTTTGCAAGGTGAAAGTGATTCTTAATGAAGGATGATGCTCTTTTTAACCCGATTGGGAGAGTGAATTCATTATGGATGTATTTTACCAAGTGCAAAAGAGGTTGAAGTCAAGGACTTACACCTCTTGTAAGAGAGAATCCTTGAACAAACAACAATAAATGCATACAAGGAATAACATCAAGTAATAAAGTTCACACCATCCACGAAATAGGAAAAAGTGGATCCTTAGATAAAAATAAGGAAAGATCATTGCCTCCCAAGGATAAGGACAATGAAAAGGACTTACACAATCTTCTAGGGAGAGATTTAGACATAAGCAAAATGTACTACACACTCACATGAGTTCATGCAAGCAAGACATTAGTGTATGTAAAATGCTCCTCACAAGAAGTGGGTAGGATAAGAAAGAGAATACACATCTTCTCCCATATCTAGGAAAAGAGGATTCTAAAGAAAAGATGATCAATATTTCCACACTATTACCCCAAAGGGAAATTTTAACCATAAAAAGAAGAGATGTATGAAATCACTCTTGTCCCCATAGGAACAAGAGATAACAGAAAAATTAGGCTATTATGTTGCTTCAAAAATATGATTGCACTTGAAACTGTACCATCATGAATGACAATGAGCCCCCAGTAAATGAGCTACCAATGTCACATAATGATGAGCAACATAATAGCCATTAATGTTATTTAAAGACATGATAGATTGAATGAGGTATTTGAATATGACATGCTAAATGCTCAACTATAAGTGAGATCAAAAACATGTATAAAGTGATAAAAATTGAAGAAGGACAGTTACGAGAAATCTTAGAAGAAGGATGAGTGTAATTTATTAAAGCCTTATCCCTGGAGGAAAGGACTTTATGATGAATAGGAGATAAAGATTCATAAGTGGATTTAGAAATTTGAGGGGAGTCATAAAGAGATTTGATCATTGCCAAGATTTCCTTATGAGGGGAATGAGAGTTGATAGAAGTAGAAGAAGATTTAGTTGAAGTGAGATCATCATCACTACTAAATATAGCATTCACATTGAGAGATGGTCTTTTAGATGCTTTGGTGGGCTTAGAAAGATTATATCCAAGTCCAAATGAATATTTATGCATGTTATGTTCTAAAGGAACTTTAATTCCTTGTTCATTTGTGCCACAACCATTTCCACTATAGCCACTCTTAGCCAAAATATGAAAACCACGACCATAACGATTAGCCATTTCAGAAAGAAAAGGTGGTTTTTCATAAGACAAAGAATCAAATTCTTCAGAATTAGACGTGTGAGGAGAAGAAGTTTGAGAAGCGGCCACAAAATTATTGCTCATAGGTTCAGGTAAGACTGATTGATCTCTAGTTTCTTCCTTCTCTTTAACTTTAAGCTCTCTAGGAGGAACCCTATACTCACCTACAAAGGTGGGATTGAAATCAAGAGATCCCCAATCATCTTCTGCGAGAACCTTCTCAGGATCAAAAGCCTTTTCATGTGTAGGTTCAAGTTGAGAAGAATCTTCTTCAGGAACTTCAGACTCATCCAAAGAATTTTGATTATCAGAGGGTGATGATTCATCCATAGGTATCTTGTTTAACGAGTCATCACTAGAAGAGGAAGGCTTAGAAGAACTCCCTTTGGAAGTAGATGTTTGCAAACAAGCTTGAAAATTAGTATCACCTATCAAGGTATATGTCTTATTATTATAAATAAATTTAACTTGTCTATGCAATGTAGAGGGCACAACTTGCATACTGTGAATCCAAGGTCTCCCTAATAACAAGTTGTATGTCAGATTTCCCGACATAACATGGATAGGACTAGGCAAAGTAATAGGTCCCACTGTGATGGGTAAGGTGATAATACCTAATGAAGACTTAGCCACATTATCGAAGCCTCGAATGGGACGAGAGTCAGGCTCAATAAGGGATGTATCCACATTCATCTTATGCAATAGATTAATGCTACACACATTAAGGCCAGAACCATTATCTACCAGTGTTCGTCTTATAGCAGTGTCATTTATGATAACCACAATCATCAAGGGATCATATTGATGTTGAATTTCACTAGTAGGCAACTCATCTTGAGTAAACACAATTTGAGCTTTAGGATTCATCACAGAGTTAACCAAAGACAATATATTACTAGATGTATTAGGTGGAGGAACATTCAAATCTTTCAAGGCATCTTGTAACATTCCATGATGAGTGGAAGAAGTTTGGATCAAATCCCAAAGGGATATCTTTGCAGGGGTAGCTTTAAGTTGTTCTATGAGATCATATTCCTTACCAAGAACTTGTGAAATATGAGGAGCTTGAGGAAGAAGAGGTTGGGAAGGAGGAAGTGAAGTTGGGATAACTGGAGGAGGATTAGGTTGCCTATTGTTTCTTGTGTTATAGGTATGAGCAACCGCGTTATAACTCTCTCTAGTCAGTTGCTTAGCATACTCATAAGGGCTCTTAGTAGAATAACCTCCTTGCATAGTAATAATAGGTTTCTTAGGAGTGCAAAAAGAATCATTAGCATAACCACCTTGAACCACTAAGATAGGCTTATTTAAAGGTTGAGAATTTTGAGAAGGACAAGCACCTTGGATAGTGAAGAGAGGTTTGTTAGGCGTTTCATTCACATGTATCAAATTGATTGAGGATGGTTTAGAGAAATGAACAAAAGTGTTGGAAGAATTGTTGATAGTCTTCTCTTGCACTAAAATCTCATCACGGATTAAATCAATTTTAGGAGAGAGACAAGGGGTAGGCATTGATGTTCCAGTAGGAAGAGTAATACTAGGAAAGGTCATATCATCCTCTATCATCAAAGGATCTACATGGGGAATAAACTCTCTAGGAAAAGGATCAACATTACTCTCTAAAGTCTCACTTTTGAGAGGGAGATCTTTGAAAGAGATGTTAACCATCTTGCTTTGAACTAGGGTATCCTTATGAGTAGAACCAGGTTGAGGAGAGGGAGATGCTTTATTTTTAGAGGGAGAATAATTGAGATTCAAGGAAGGTGAGAAACTATCAAGGGAGTTTTCAATCTTGATTTCATCCCCTTTGGCTAGGGGTAGAGAATAATCTATACCTTCTTCTATTGGTTCATCCCAAATAGTGAAGTGGTTGAAAGGAATGTTTGAAGTATTGTCAATTTCGGGAGAGGAGATAACATTGTTTATTAATTCCTCATCCTTAGGAGGGAGAGCATCAATAGATGTGTTAAACTCATCCTCTTTCCTCAAAATATGTTCAATATGATCTTTAGGGTAGAGAGAATTAAGGAAATTGCTTATTATTTCATCTTCTTTCTCTAAGGGATGCTTATGGGTAAGACAAACTTTAGGAGAAGGGTAAGCATTTATCATTAATTCATCATCTCTAGTGGGGAATTTGTTGGAAAAGGAAATACCATCACTAGGAAATGTAGGGATAATGTCATCTTCTTGCACAAAAGGATGCTCATGAAGGGAGTGTTTTTTAGGAGGAACCTGAACATATTTCTCCAAAGATTCATGCTTAGGAAGGAGATCTTTGAAAGAAGTGTTCATAACCTCTTGTTGCACTAACATGCCCCCATTGGAAGGACCAACTTTAGGAGAAAATAAGTAAACTTCCATCAATACCTTTTCACTTAGAGAGGCATCATGTAGGGAAGATGAAGTAACATTAAGAAAGGTGTTTATGATATCATTCTCTTCCTCTACGATAGCTAAATAGGAAGGGCACATTTTAGGAGAATTGTCAAGATCACTCTTAAAGTCTTCATCCTTAGAGCATGGGAGAGTCTCAAAGGAATTGGAAGCAACTCTTTTAGGCACTAAAATGTTGTTATAGATGGGGGAAGGTTATTTAGGAGAAGGAAAAATTGAAACAAGGGAAGCTAACCCATTATCACATCTATGAAATGAATGCATCATGACAACAATTTTCCTCTTTCAAATGATAACACATGCAAAATAGAAGGAAATGTTTAATTTTAACCAATGCAAGCAGTTAGAATGTATATTTAGAAAATGAAATTTATGATTCAAATGAGTTCCTAAATCAGATTTGAAATTATTGATCCCAATTAAGCTATCCACAAGTTCAACTTTGAACTGAAGAATTAGGGTTTTAGCAAAAATTTCCTCTAGATTTTTGAATCTTGCAAGAAATTAAAACTTGTAAATACAAATTTGATTTTGAAATAGCATAAACACTCAAATTTGAAAACATAAATCAGAATTAGAGAAGATTGGAATTCACGTCGGCTTCACCAAAATGTGTAGGAGAAAAAGTGACACTAAGCAAACATGCCCTAATCTCACTTTCAACCACACACTTGTGGAATACGAAAGAGCCTAGAGGTATCACACAATTGGCTACTTCTTTTTGTGGAAGAGAGAGCCACGGGCTACCTATTAGGATTTCTATTCCTTTGTTGCAATTGAAAGATAAAATGATGCAAGTTCAATCCCTAACCCCAAAGTGCAAGTATGAACTAATAACAAGATTGTAGAATTGAACTTAAACAATGGAAAGCTATAAACACAAGGACAAGATAAGAATGTAAATGCATACTCGGTGTTAAAATATGAATGAAAATGTTTGGGACGGGGGCGCGGGCGCGACTGTCTTGATTCTGCCCTTGAAATTGCTCCGGAAACTGCTGTTTTGCAACCTGGAAAGCTGTCAAAAATGCTGAAAACTGCTGTCTGTCAGGAGGACCAGGGCGCCCAGCGCCCTTGTCCCAGGGACCAGGGTGCCCAACGCCCCTGTCTTGGCAGGACCAGGGTGCCCCACGCCTCTGTACTAGCTTTCTGGGCTGGAATTTGGTGTGAAGTTCAGTCTCCGTCTGCTTCTTCCGGATCTGCAACTTGCGGCGTCGTCCGAATTCTGAAACCTGCACTTATATCTGAAAAGGTGTGGTGGGCAGCTATATAGGGTTTTGCCTTAGTCAAACCCCCGCTTTGGTGATTTCCACCTCCATGAATAGCCAAGTTGTATTGTAAAAGTAATGTGTGTGCAGACCTTGTGTGTGTGCAAGATCCTAAAATGCAAGTAAGCAAACTAGAGCAACCTAGAAAGTAAACCCTAATTGCTTGTAAATGATAATGTAAATGCTCCAAATCAAGATGTAGAGAGATCTAAAGCATGAGTACAAATGATGTAATGAAGCTTATGCAAAAGACATGAAAACAACATGAAATCATACCCAACCCCAAGGGAGGGGTACAAGCCAATCTTCAGTCGGTGATCCCTTATTGCTCTTCAATGTCTTCAAAGCCCTAAATGGATGAATGAATTTGATGAATGCTTGATGGATGGATGTTGAATGTTGTTGAAGTCTTCAAAGATCTTCTCTTTCGCTACGTAGAAGGTCCTTGAAAACCAAAATTTTTGGATCCTTTCAAATGAAGAAAGAGAGCTTTTATATATGAAACCCTAGGTCTTAATTTCAACTTTTGGCCAACCTAGAGATTGAATCTCCATCCAATTTCTTGGGGTTAAGCTTTATTTTATGATTGGGTCGTGCTCCTAAAATTTCGGGAAAAATGTCCGGGACTGTGTGCACTCCGGGTGCCATGGTCCCGACAACTTTTCACCAAATTTTCAGGGTCGTCAGATATGATGATTTTAGAGCGAATCCCGAAGTTATAGGTGATTTCGAGATGTTTTGACCCTCGAAATCAAGCCCCCAAGTTCAAAATAGGACTTAATTAGGGTTTTTGATTAAATGATGTATTGGAGGAATAAAATGAAAGGGGCACACTTTAATGAAAAGGGCCCAACTTTATGATATGGGAGATGATAAAATAGAACCCTAGACCTAATTAATTTGATTAATTAAGTGCTAAAGGGGAAATGCAATGCAAAATGCAAAATGCACCAAGGCGGGTGCTAAACTAGGTGTGAAATTGTACCACCCTAGCAAGTGCGTACAATTTACGACGCTACAGTTTTATATTATGAGATCAACAGTTTACAATTTATGTTTATCAGTAAGATTGTTTTTGAAGAAAATTTTTGAAGTACTGATTCACCCCTCCCCTCTCAGTACATTAGCTTTCCTAGCTAGACCTAACAATTGGTATCAGTGTTTCAATCTTGGAAAAGGGCTTAATAGCCTAAAGAGAAAGATCTTATCAATGGAAGGCTACAAACAATTTCGGAGGATTGTGAATCTTCAAGAAGAATTGGATCACGCTAACCAAGTGATTGCAGATATGCAGAGACAAATGCAAAGATCACTGAAAGTAAGAAGAAGGTTGTCTGATGATTTAAAATGACTCACAAGAGTTGGTGGAACAAATTGAAACATCATCTAAGAATAGTATATCAGAAGAGACTAAAGAAATGATTGGAGAACTGAAAGAAAAGAACAAAGCACTGACTGAACAGCTGAAAGCAATGAAAAGAGAACATGAACATTTTAGCACACAGATGACTGAAAATCTTGATGCATTAAGAACAACTAAGGATAACATAAGAGACATGGAAAGGGAAAAACAACAGCTAGAAGCATTAATGTCTGAAAAGAATGATGAAATCACAAGAATGACTGGAATTCAACATAATCTTTTTGATCAATTGGGTTATGCACATCATGAAGCAAATCTAAAAGAAAATGAGAATCAAGCATTGAAACTTGAATTATCAAGATTGACCAATGGACTTGAAGTAGAGAAGAAATCAAAAGAAACACTGAAGAAAAGTTATGAAGCATAAAGGATGTTAGATGAGCAACTAAAGATAAGAAGACCCAACAAAGATGCAGGACTCGGTTACAAAAGAAAAAACTCTACCGAGAAAGGAATCAACACCACCGAGAGAGGGGAATCATCAAAGCAAGTTGGAAATAAGGAGAACATCAACAGAAAGAAGCCTATCTGCAATTACTATGGAAAACAAGGACATATTGCCAACATGTGCCAAATCAAAAAAGGTAAGCAACCGAATGTCACTAGGTCTGATGGTTATTGTTACAGTTGCAATAAGTATGGTCACACATCTAAACAATGTAGGACAAAGTCTGCTAGTAATTTTCAGAAGGAAAAATTCAAGGGGTTTTGCAAAAATTGCAATAGATATGGACACAGTACCGAGAAGTGTTGGTTTAAGTAGAAAAACTATATGAGGTCTTCACACCGAGCGAATACTAGAAGTTACCGAACTCACACAAATCTAAACCGACAGTATACTGCAGTACCATGGGATTACAATACAAGAATATGGTGTGAATGTTGTGGAAGATATGGACATATAAGTGCCAACTACATGATAAGGTTTGGAATGAACCACCAAAGATCATGGAGAAATCCTGGTATGGCATGCTTTCATTTTCATAAAGTTGGACACTTGGCTAAAGATTGCAAAGATCAACCTAGAGGAGATATTGAAGAAATAAAAATCAAACTATAGAAAATCTGGAAAAAGAAGGAAATTGAGTCAGAAAATGAAGAAAGCACCTTACCTACCGAGTTAGGTGCATCTACTTCGAATTAATCAGTAAAGGTATGAAGGGGCTGCATTCTCTCAAGGTTAGATCTTAACAGTTCCTATTTTATCATGTACTTAATCTCAAAATCTGCATAGCTAAGATGCATTAGCAAGTTTGAAATTCTATCTAGTCTTTTGGAGTACCAGAGAAGTTGGTAAGTGCAGGAAACCTGTCTAGTCGGTAAAAGCATAAAAAGGAAGTTAATCGGTTTAGTGGAATCGAGTGCATTTAATGTTTTCTTACCTAACTACACAAAGCCCGATAAGGTAAAATGTGTACTTAAAGTTCTTCCCAAGGTCATTTTACACTTACCAGTTATCAAAAGAGTAGAGCTAAGCAATTCAAAGGTGATCAAACAACTCCCGAGTGAATTTCAAGGTATTTATACAACAATCTCAAATGCATTTTCAAGCCAGTTAACCGATCAATATCAGTTGTGAGCATCTGCATTATATTTACTAAGTCAAAAGCATTTTCTAGTTAGTTAAAACCCTAAGCTCTTTCATTAGTAGAAATCAAAGTTTAAAATGGCTCCTAAGTTGCAGAAACTTGTTGTAGTTGAGAATATTGAGAAGCCCTCACTGAAGTATTCCTTACCTCCCAAAGTTGCATCTAAACCCAATGAGAAAACCACATTTTCTCTTATTCTGGATAGGGTTCTATTGGTTGAAGATGTCAAATTCTACACTAAGTGCCATGTTGAAGAGCTAGGTCATATCGAGATCAAAGACATGTATGATGAGTTATGCACCGATGGAATCCTAGATAGCAAGTATGAGCATATCAAAGTCAAGGGATTGACCGAAGCCCTAACCTACCCGTGAGTCTTCAAACCCCAATGGGTTAAATTTGTTTTGAGCAGAGTTCATGATGACTTTATGTGGTTAGAGGAGCAACCATTCAAAATCACCATGGATATCATTCACATAATAACCAGATACCCTATCTACGACCATGCCCAAGCATAGAAAATGATTTCACAAAAGGAATTGATAACCTTAACTCGAGTTGAGTCTGATTGCAGAGGTCTTAAATTGAATAATGTTACTGATGCAGAGCTAAAGTTTGCAATTAGAGTCATCGGTTATTGTTTCTTTCAATCGGCAAGAGAAAACAGTGTACCTTGTGCAGCTATAGATTTGGCCTACAAGATTGTGAAAAAGGGTATAAAAATTGATCTATGTGAAGTGTTGTTGAGAAACCTATTTGAAAATCTCAACACTATAAGGAAACCTAAGAAGAATAACTCGACAAACACACTAAAGTTTGGGTCACTCTTAGTGTGCATGTTTTTCTATTTTCAGAAATTCTTCCCATCAGTCGGTAACATAGTTTGGGTGTTACACCAACCAATCACCCATCAAATAAATGACTTTATCAATCAGTTAGGTGATAATTTAAATGAGATAATGGATGACTACTTCAGCAAATTTCAAGAAAAGATGCATAACAGGTACAGAATCCCACCTCAGTTAGTGGAAAAATATAAGAATGATATATGTTTTGAAGTAGACACTGACTACTGTTATGTTAATGCAGTAGATCCTAGAACTCAATCTCTACCATCCATGGGTTATGAGATGGATCTTGATATTTCTCAACAGTAGATAGATGCCTTTCTGTCACTTCCAAGGCATGCTACTGAGATCAGGTATGGTACCTATGAAGAGGTCAAAGAAAAAGTAAAAATGAGCATAGTTGTACCGAAGTCTACAAGGAAAGCCACTAAAATGATCAAAGTGATATTTGAGAAATTTGGAGAAGGTTCTACCTCCACTCCTATAAAGAATGATCAACTCACAATTGAGGAATAATCAAAAGCAGCAATTACTCTGAGCACCGAGTTGCCAAAGGGCAAAATATTGAAAAGGAAGAAACAAGATACACCAAAGGTATCATCAAATCCTCCAGTGAAGCACCCTGACACTAGATAATCTGCAGTGTCACCTGGTAAGAAACAGAAAAAGGTTGAATTGCCTAAAGTTACAAAGACTTATAGAAAGTCGACCAGGAGACTCATTTTGAATAAGGAGTCAAGTGACATAGAGTATGAAGACAAAAATAAATTTCAGATTGTTAAAAGCACCAAGGAAGATGTACATAGTGTTGACAACTTTTGTGCCAAATTGAAACAATATGGTGGATTTGGGTCATTTAGGTATGTAAAATATGACTCCCGGATAGAAGAAGAAAAGAGACAAATAGAAGAGTCAGTTGTATGTACACTTCTTAAATTCTGAGTAGTTCCATTGGAAGTAAGTAATTTTCTTCCAAATGCTTATATTCTCACATTGACAACAGATGGAAATATGCTATGGATTCGGAGAAGCAGACAAGAGAAAGAGTTTTAGTACATCTCTTTCTAGACATGTTGGTAGATGATATTAGAAATCATTTGAAAAACTACCAGACAAACTTTCAAGTCAAGCATAGAGCCTTGAAAATGACGAATGGACTTTATCTTGAAGTCGAAAAGGAAACAAAAGAAAAATGGCAAGAAATCTTCAGAATTCAGACTGAAGAAACTCAAGGTGAAGTTGAAATAGTTGACATTACCGAGCAAGATCCTGCTTCAACTATTCAACAAGATGAGGATGTCATGGACACTGAGGCACCGGAACAAGAGATGATAGATGGAAATGCCTATGCCAAACTGGTATCTAGTGAATCAATTTTGGAAAAAGTCAAGTCCTATCCTCCTGTAACTCAACAAGTTTCAACCAAGAAACCTCAGGACATTGATCAAGGCAAAGAGGGTCAATAGTCTACAAAAGGAGAATCTACTTCTCAGGCCACCGAGGAACAAACTTCTCAAGCACTTGCATGCACTGAAACTATTGCCACTGAGACCCCAAGCAAAGAATCACTAGAGGACACATCAGAGGCTAAGAAAACCAACAAAAGTGTTGTCTCTACTGAGCAACCTACCGAGAGTGATCAAGCCTCCAAAGCCATTGTACTCGTTCAACCAGTGAAAGCCTCATCATCCAAATAAAAGAAGGTGAAGAAGCATATTTTCAAGGTAGATCTGTCAAAACCTATTGTGTTGCCAAACGTGGACATTTCAAAACTGAAAGGGCAAGCACTTATTGAATTCGGAGAACTATGTAAAGCCAAAGAAGAACAAGAAAGACAAATGGCTATTCAGAAGAAGAACCGAGTACTTTAGAAGGTTAAAGCATTATTGACAGACATGCTACCCGAAGCTACCGTGAATAAAGATGCTACCATCCATATGCAACTGGATGAGCTACTCACTACATTAGAAGCATTAGGAGTAGACACATCAGAATACCTAAGCAAGTTGAAGGACAAAGAGCTGACTGCCAAAATGATTGAAGAAGTGCAAAAAGCAATTGCCATAGGTAAAGTCAAGCTTGTTAGACTCATTGTTGAGTTGTCCCCTCAACTCAAACATATTCTTTATTTATTTCAGAAGCTCTGTACATTTTCATTATTTATTAAGGATATCAAGCATAAAACCAAAGTTATTGAACAAGAGATCACCAATCTCTCCAATACATTGACCACTGAGCCAAATTCTGTTCAGAATTTCTATACCAAGCTGCAAACTCTTATGGCTCAACAGTTAGAACTTTGGAATGAAGAGCACAAAATAAGGATGGATATCATGACTCTTCAAACCTTATTTATTCCCCACTTATCATCAGTCCAAGAACAGATCAACTGAGGTACCCACTTATCCACTCAACAAGAGGGAAGCACTTTAGATGGTTTGATTTCACTGTTGGCTGATATTATAGCTCAAAATTCCCTAATGGACAGTGTCAAAGATGCACTCTCCACTACTCTCACCAACACCAGTACAAAGTATAAATCTATTTTTGACCAGTTGCCTCCACCTAATGGTAACTAGTTTTGATGTTTGTCAAAAAGGGGGAGTATACCGAGTATGTACCAAGTATAAGAGTGTACAGTATACTGAGCAGAACAAAGTATTTGAATGTATAGTTGAATTTGATAGGGGGAGCATAGAACACAGATAGAACACCGAGCATTGATCACAGGAGCATTACAGTATATTGATAAGGGGAGTATATATTTGAATACATTACTATTCATTGACAATTGTATATACTGTCATTCTAGTCAAATTTTGTAAGTATATAGATTTTGAGTTATGACTTTGAAAGGAGTTTTGTCAAACATACCAAACTAATGTCAAAAGGGGAGATTGTTATTATTTACTAAGTTGTCATTAGTTTTATGTCCAAAATCATCCTATATACTCTAGTTGGTTAATACTACCGAAATATTCAATCGGTAAGCACTAAAGTAGTCGGTTACAGAAGAAAGGAGTCACAGAGTTAAGTATACACCGAGCTATCTACTGAGTAACGTTCTATGTCTATCGAGAAGCAAAGAAGGTATACCAAGTAATTTGAACCGAGTAGAAATGTGTTACCAGATTCAATGAACCTGGACACATGTGTGGAAACATGTTACAAGAATCGCGGAACAGGGAACCATTATCACATAGGGAATTACACTTCAAGATTTTGTATGATTTTGAGGAAGTTTATCCAATGAAATAATTTCTATGATTATTCATTCGATGAATCTTGTTTGTAAGATCGAAGCATGAACAAGATCACCGTCCAAGAGATCTATTTATACAAAGTGATTTGAGAATAAAAAAGATGAGAGACATGTGTGATAGAAGAAGTTAAAAAGGAAAATCATAAGAGGACACATTGAGCTGTGACTGCTACGACTGACAGAGATATTCAAAGGTCACTGAGAAAGTCTTTGGAGAACAGTTCAAGGGACAAAGTAAACAGAAGGGTTTACTGAGTTGATTTATCTATTACCGAGGTATGCTATGAGCAAGGTAATTTCATATTGAGCACATAGAATCTGCTATAACATTTTAGATGTAAAGTTGCAGATATTTGTAAAGATTTTATTGAATCATTTGAGTTGTAATAGAAAAATTTAACAGGGTAAAAGACTTTAACAAAGTCTATAAATTGTAAAGCCTTTAACCAGGTGCAACATTTTGTATAAGTGTTGTAAAATCCTTTAGCAAGGTAGATCTAAAAGATCTTGATACTCCTAACAAGGTAAGCTATCAAAAATAGCTAAACATGTAGCTCTAACTGAGCAACCTTTATTATTGCAGTAGTGAAGTTGTGGGTGCCATCCCCACCGCAGTTTTTCTCTCTAACAAAGAGTTTTTGCGTAACCAAAATATTTGTTTTATGGAGTGAAATGTGTATGAATGTTATTTCTATAATTATGTGTTAGTTTTATATTATGAGATCAACAGTTTACAATTTATGTTTATCAGTAAGATTGCTTTTGAAGAAAAGTTTTGAAGTACTGATTCACCCCTCCCCTCTCAGTACATTAGCTTTCCTAGTTGGACCTAACAATCCTCAGTGGTTTATGCACCTTCCCAAGGTTTTATCTCCTCATTTGCAAAATAATTTTTTTTTCTCTTATGTAACGTTGAACATGAAATCACCATGCTAGATATTTTGAATGTGAAATAATGTAATGGGTTAAGTGCACCAAGATTCAAGACCAAAAAGATGGCACTTTACTTTTTGCTCCCTATTGATGTATTTGGTGCTCATCAAATTTAGCTAGCACCATATGGTTTATAATGACCAAGCCATATGCATGGTCAATTTTAAATCTTTGGTGTTTTCCAAATGAAAATGTATTCATAAAATAAAAAAAATTGCAAAGTTCCTTTCATTCTATGTTGTTTTCTCTTGTGACCTACATTGTTTCGCACCTAAACTAGTGCTTGCAATAAAAGGAAGCCATTTTTTCACTTCAAGTTGTGAAATATTCATCAAAATGCTTCCAAGAAACCAAGGAGGTTAAAGAGGTAAATATCTCTAGTTTTTTAGTGCCATATTTTGATTAAATTGTAGATTGAATGAGGTTTTTAATTTCAAATTTATTTTAATTTCTAGGAATTGATATTCCACCCACATATTTTGGAAATTCTCAATCACCTCCTCATCAAGACCCTTGAACAATAACCACAACAAACACCTCCATCAATTCGTAGACATCCCCCAAGAACACAAGATAATATACTAGGACAAATAGAAAAAAATAGAAAGCATATTGAGGAATTGATCACAGAGATGAAAGATCCTACTGCAATAAATGTTCATAGGACAATGATTTATGAATCCTTGCAATCTATTGTTTATCATGTAGGATCAATGAGTGGGAAAATTAATTTTTTGGTCCAATACGAGTGAAGAACAAAAATAGTTTTATGTAGATAAACTATTGTATGAACAAGTAAAGAAAAAATAAATTAACAAATCTGATTTGTGTGCACTTTTCATTGACCCCCAAACCATCAACCCTTATACCCTGGATGCAGGAGGTTCCCTATCCATTGGTGCCACCATGAAGGGATAACAAATAATTTTTGGAATAGGTTGTGGATGGTTTTTTACTAGCCTCTATGCACTAATTATGAGGTACCACAATACTTCTTGAGGAAATAATATTGTGAGTTTGTCCTCAATGAGATCCCAAATCATTTTGACTTACTAGATTTATAGGGTATATGTTGGGACTCTTCACATGATAGAGTGGGGGGATAAACTAGCCCAAACCTGGCATTGAGACACTTGGATGGATCTGTAGTGGAGCATGTGACTATTCCTTCTATTGCAAAGGAGAGTATCAAGATGAATACCTTAGAATCCATTAGCTTGATCATTCATAGCAATATATAATATGATAGTCCTCTAGTATAGGTGATGAGGGAAAGTATTTTAGGCCTTGAATTTCACCTCATTATTGTCAATCTAGTGGGTCTCTTTGCACTTATGATCCTAAGAGTAGTTAAGATGCACCTATGTAGGATATATTTTCCATAGATGAAATAGTCATGACAAAATATTTACTAAATAAAACATTCGAAATTGATACTCAGGTAAGCTTTTGAAAGTTCATTTAATTCTATTTATTAAATTTTACTTGGAAATATAGGAATAACTAAATTATTCTAGAATTATTATGATGAAAATTTAGGGTGATAGTGTTCAAACTACTTGCAACGTTCCCCTAGACCCCTATTCAATGAAATCATCAAGTCCATAGGTATGTAATCAATAAAGAAATATAATTATTATATGTGAATAGTTGAACCTTATATGAATGGTTTATTGTAACTCATTTTGGATGTTGAATAGTTGTATGTTGGACCCTTGACATTGACACCTCTAAGTGAGGGTTGTTGACAAACTCTCACCCAAGTAACCTTTATTCGTTAATGGTGTTGTAAAACAATGTTGGGTACTTTTGGTAATTGAACAATATTTGTTGTTTCATTTTCAAAAGTTGACATTAGATAATCCTCCTGATGTTCGTTCCACATTAAAGCATGGTATTGTGACAACAATAGCAACTTTTGCTACTTTGATAGAGGTATGAAACACATTAGTAAATTTCACATTATATTTTTTTGTTATTGGTCTATTATTGAAAATTTTAATGGTACTTGTATGTAATTTAATCTCTATCTCTATGTTTGTTGTGAGGGATTACAACTCCAAATCATGAATGTGCCTATGTTGTAAATGAACATCATGATTGTTTATATACAATAAATAAAAAAATTTGTTATATGTCATTCTATAATTCAATTATGTGTGTGTGTATATTTTATTAGATGGATGTCCAAAAATTTATAGAGGGGAGGATGAGTGAGTGTACTTGAAAGACACCAACATCATATGCATCTTCATCTAGTCAATAGTCAAAGGCAACTTGTGATCTATTTCCTTCCCTATAGGGAAATAACTACATTAGGGTCCTCTATTGTAAGATTATATGAAATTTTTTTAGCATAATTTTTTTTATTACGAATATGTGATATTTTATGTCCATGTGGATTTTTTGCAAGAATATTTCACTTTATTGGATATATTTTATACTTTGACATATAAAGTTGTCTGGCTTTATGGATTTTCAGTTGATGCAAATACTTTTTACTATTGTTATCTAGTTTTGCACTACAAATGATTAATTAAATAAATGAATGTTTACACAAAGTTGATAGTTTGTAACTATAAAATTGTTACAAATATCCTAGGATTTCTTTGAGGCAACCCCCTTTACTTTAAACAATATTGGTAGCACTTGAGCATGTGTGTTTTTGAAGTCTTTGTTAGATATATTATGGATAAATTTACGATCACAATAATTTAATAACGTAATTAAACTAAACATTATTATAAAGTAACCATAAAAGATATAAAACAAAAAAATAGGCAAGGAAAACAAAGAAGGATGAATAAATTAAGTCAAGTTTCTATAGAGATGATGTTGAGGAAGATGTGTAGGATGAATTGATAATAATTATGACTATTTGTAGAAAAATATTGAACCTCCCAAATTTAGTTAGCTAGTTTGTGAGATCCCTTATTTACTTATGCTTTATTTTATTTGCATATCCATATCATATTACATGCTTACCTTTCTCTCACTGGCAAGATTTTCCATGCTTACCATTATCCTACTTATTCAATGTTATATTCCTTGGTTGTGTAGCATCATAAATTGTAACCCTACATAATTTACACCACCTTTTGTGCTTCTACTTTAATGTGTCCCCATCTTAGCTCTCTCCTAGGTCCATTTTCAACCTTTTCACCTCAAATTTGATGTCATCTTTCTGCATGAAGAACTCAACTTGTGCCTTAGGCTATGTACTCTACTTTCCCACTTATTTACCTTATTTTTGGTGGATCAAGAAACCTAGGGTGTCCTAGTCCAAGATTGGGGCAGCCAAGGCATCTTGGTCCATTGGAATCAAGGATCACTAAGAGGGGAGGGTGAATTAGTGTTCTACCGGTTTCCAATTTTTTTGACTTAACTTTAAACCACCAGAAGCATAAGCATGAAACTGAAATGAAAAAACACAAAGCAATCAACCACAAAATCATAACACTAGGATTTTTATGTGGAAACCCAAATAGGAAAAACCATGGTGGGATTTGAACCCACAATATTATTCCACTATGGCTAGTATAAAATAATATTACATGAGGGGGAATGCACAAGCATTTAGGCACACTGCCTAGAGGTCATTGCTCAATTACAATAGGGCTAGAACCCTAGAAGTCTCACAACCTTACAGATCAATTACAATAATGGATTATAATGAATGAACTTCAAAATAACATCTAACAATGCCTGGATGAGTTCCAATTAAGTGCAAAACTCTGACTGTATCTTCTCTACAACTCTACTATATTTTCTATCTCAGCTAGCTATTAGATCAAGAATGTGCACATGAAACTACGCTACAAAGGATTCTTGATCACTACTCGCTCTCACATCAATCATATCACACATCAAAAATATCTTCTACACCGGTCTTATATATCCACAATCACAAAATAATCATTTATCAAGTCGACTTGTTGATGTAACGTGTAGTCATGTATCGGCTTGATCGGATTACCAAAAAAAAAAAGCGAATCACCAAAAAGATGATAAAATGATGTCTCTATGTCGATCCTACCATCCCATGCATGATTCATGACACCACAATCATCGGAAAGCTTCCAAACTAAAACTGCTCTACTCAACCTAAATTATCAGTTATCTAGTTACTAGTTCACATCCACTTTTGGTTATCAAGATCTGTGATTACCATATAGGAATATCAAGAATATTTTCCATCAATGACAACCCTAATACACTAATCAAGCATCGATATGCATCGAATGAGTGTGAATTGCCAACAGGTCCTCCTTAAATAGGACCTAATTTAAACATGTTGGTGCACTTACCCTCCCAAGTGGTTTCGGTTCTCGACATATAAATATGACCATTGGTGGTTGGTATAATTAGTAAATTATCTTAGGAACCCTATATAAGAGTTTTCTTTCTATTAATTTTGACATACATAATCTACACCCATCATTCATGCATCCACATTAAGCATCTTCAAGAATTCAAGGAAGCATTCATCTCACCATATTCTTCAAGCATTTCAATATCATGGAGAAACAAATCTACATCAATATTCATGCAAGCATGTGTGTTTGAATAGGTCATTCATGTTCATGTCATATCAAGTCTTGTTATTTCATCAACAATTGTGATTACATTTAAAGAGCATTGCATCATAATCCATTATCAATTGCAGTAGATTTGATTTATATCATTCAAAATTTACTTCAGTATTTCAAGTTCAAATTCAATTCTAATTCAAGGGTTAATTACAAACTCGGGGTTTGGCCTTAGCAAACCCCTATCAACAACATCATTTTCTTTCTTATTGTATGCAGACAAAAATTAACAATGTAGGAGCAAAAAATAGAGGACCAAGTTTCCCAAAGCCTCTCGATCCCGCAATTTTTCTACAATCTTTTGGGAACAAATTTGGAGTAACAATTTAATTTTGAAAGTTTCGTGTTTGTTCACATCTAATAGCTGGTGGGCCAGGTCGCCTAGAGCCTCCCAATCCTATACTTTTGGTCTAAATTTGTTGACACAGGTGTCTCTCTATTTCTTCTAGTCATATTTAGCTCCATGTCTACATACTATTCATGTAGCTTGCTGTTTAAGTTATTTTATGTCAATTCCCATCATTTACCCTAGATCTAGCTTTCAAATTACATCATTTCAATTTCTTCCTCAAGTAAATCAAAAGGGAATATAATTCAATCCATATTTAGCCCCTTTCCTAATAAAAATAAGGTTGAATCTATTGGGTTCATTCTCCTTTTAATGTCTGATGTGGAAATAAGTGAATTCATACCTTAATTCTTGAATCCCTATTTCCATACATAACATTTTTGGTGAGCTTGACACTTTTACACATTTCTAATTTGGTATTTTCAGACTTGATTTTTCTTAATGAAATTCACAAAATTTGATTGGTTTTCTATTTCACATGTGATTACATTATTTGTTAACTACTTTTATCAAAACCATATGTTTGAGTATAACTCGTTCCATTTCACATTGCTTGCACTCTTTCATAGTACTTTCACATATTGCATAATAATGGTTTTTTAATGGATGAAAAATTAGGGTTTAACAAGTTATGCTTTGTAAACTATGAAATGACCTAACTTTCACAAACATTACATTAAAAAGAGAATGAACTTAGTAGATCCAACCTAAATTTTATTAAGAAGAGGGTTGGATACTGATTGAGGTCTTATTTCCCCTTTTGTTTGACTTGAAATTGTGTTTGAATTAAGTTTGAATTGAAATTTATAAATCTATAACAAACAATGAGAAATTAAAATGAAATGGTGAAAACAGAATGTTGTAGGAGTCAAACAAATCTATAAACTAGGATTTGAGTAGGAGAAGAGGATCGAAACCTGTATCTGAAAATTTAGGAAAAATTGTTGAGACCAAGGCACTGGGCATTCTATTTCTCCATGAGCACTCTGGTCCCTCTACAATGGTTTGGTCCCTATATAATTCTTTGGTCCCTCTACAACACCCCAGTCTTGAGAGCTCTCAATAACTTTTACAAAAGCCAGTTCAGTTTGTCTCTATCTCCTCTATCCTTTTCCACCTGTACAACTCCTGAATCTATCACCTGCACACCAAAAGAAAAGAAATAGTGTTGTGGATAGGGGTTTGCCTTAGGTCAAACCTCAGGTTTGAAATTAACCCTAATTAAAATAGAAATTGGACTTGAATTGAATTGGAAAAGCTTTCCTTTTGAGGTCAAGGTTGAAATGCTTAAATGTAGATGATTATACCTTCAATAGGTGATGCAATGTTGTTAGGATAAGTCCTTCATGTGTTGATGCAATAACACGATAGATCACACAAAATCCATCATGAAATCACAATTAAAAAATAAGTTAAATATGTCTTGATGTAGCTTCCCACTCTTTGAATCTACTCTACTCTTGAATTGATGATAATGTTTGCATATGATTAGATTATTATGAAAATGAATTGAGAGGGATGCCTTATATAGGGATTTCATAATTAAAATCACCTTTAGGCCAACTTAGAATTAATAAAAAAATACAAAAAAGGGATTTTAACATTATAATACGTCCAACTTTCTAGTGATGCAAGATATCATGATTATAAAGTCAAATCCAACATGATAGGTCAATCCAAGGTGTGTAGATATGTGAAAATATTCTTTGAAGATTTAAATTAGAACATTATTAGGATTAATTAAAATGAAATAAAAAGGGGCACACCTAGGGTTAAGGGCCTAGTTTTATGATATGTGAAATTTTGCCGAGAGAGGACTTTAGATTTAATTAAATGGCTAAAGGATCCTTATAAATGCAATGAGACATACTAAGGTGGGTGCTAACCTAAACGTGGAATTGGACAACACCAATTAGGTGTGTACAATTTATGATGCTACATTTAGTCCCCACTTTAGCAGAGTATGATCTTATGGTCATACTCTTGGTAAAGAAGAAATGAAGAGATACAATATCTGAGAGAAAGAAAAACTAGGGATAGTATAATACTGAGGGATGATAAATCCCCCAAGCATAGGATCCTATCAATCCATACAAGTAACCTTCAAGTATAGACAAAAGCAAACAACTTTAGTACTATAACACAAAGCTTTAAGTCAACTAGTTTAAGAGACTTGAATAATCAAAATGTCTCAACCACTAATTTGAAAGCATAAGAAATCATGGTCCAACACTAGAAATTTTGTGTTATGCTATGGGTTCATATGAGAGAAATAAGTAATATGAATTTCATGGGCTAGCAAGCTGCATCAAGCTAGGTCATCCATGTTGGAGAGGAGATTTGGAATAGTCTAGCAATGTTTTTCTAGTTCCACTCATCTTGTTGCATATGTTGTTGTCTAGTTTCAAGAACATCTCACATAAAACTTTGTTTTGTCTGGTTTCAAGCATGTGTAACCTCATATAAGATATATGATGCACAAAATGAGGAAGGATCATGAGGATGCAACAATCCCATGTTGATAAATGAAATGAGGATTAAGCATGAGGATGTAATAATCCCATAAATGATGGACAAAATAGGGATGAGACATGAGTACTTTTTTGGCAATATGATGGATTTGGTTAAGTGTTGTCATTGATGTCAACACTGTATCCTGGTTGGATATGGTTCTGCTATCCCGGTTGGAACTATCTTGGTTAGCCTTGGTGTTTATCTTGGTTTTGGCTATGATTCTGATCCAGTATGATCAGATCCCCGGTTTCAGTTTTGGATGGTTATTTAGGATGGTTATATACTTGTCATATTCGGTTGGTTCATGATTTGGTACTTTGAAAGCTATCGCTTATGTTCCTAGTTGGTATTTCCTAATACCTGTTAGCTCTACCGGTTAGCGATACTTGCTGATATGGTTCAATGATTTTGGTTCAACTTATGGAAATGGTTTCTAACGTGATGAAGGTGTTTCTTGATTGTGTCCCAATTTTTTGGTGGCTTCACATTGGCTGGCATGCTGATATGGTGGTCATATTTGGATCCAGTTAGATATTTTGTGTTATTGGATTAAGGTTTTCTATCAGTTGGTGAAATTTGTTGAAGATTGTTCTTAGCATGATTTATGGTGGATATAATTATTTGGGTATTTGAATTAGGTCCATGCTATGTAATGTAAATCATAATATTGGTTTGATGATATCATGTGATGCAATTTTTGTAGTTAAGAGTTTATGGGTTTAGGGTTTAGCCGACCTTATCAATAAGGTTGACAATCTATATTTATAGGTGACTTATTCATATAATCTAGATATCGATGATATGGTTTGGTATCGATGGTTATGCCTGCATTATCAGAGGAAGGTTTATGTGTGAACAATGATATATCATTCAGCAGAAGGATTTGGTGTTGCAGGGCAGACATATGTGCTTAATCAAAACTGTATCAAGCATTAGGAGATGCTACTTTCATAGTTCATTCTTTTCAGATTGTAGTTCGATGCTTTTGTAAGTCAGTGAGACTTCTCTTTGCAGTGAGATCTAGGCGGTTGGCCTAATTGCAAGTGAAATCCCCATTGTAATTAATTTACATACTGCTGCAAAAGTATTATCTGATTGTGGGTAGGGTTTCCCACCATGGTTTTTCCCTTTACTGAGTTTTCCATGTCAAAAATATCGGTGTTGTGCGTACTGTGCTTTCATATTTTATCTTTCATTGTGTTGGTTTCTTTGTAATTTGGTTTAAAGGTTATAATCTGCATTAATTTTGATTACTGATACAAAACTAATTCAACCCCCCCTCTCAGTTTTCTCCTGGTATTAGATCTGTCTAACAATTGGTATTAGAACCCAGTCCTCTCTACAGAAGCTTAACCACTTGAGGAGATCCGATGGCATCAACATCTAGTTCTACTTTGAATTCCTACTGGAAGGAGAGTCCTAGATTTGATGGCACAAATTATAAAATATGGAAGGATTGAATGAAGATTCTTCTGAGATGTCTTGGAGCTAATGTTTGGGAGGTAGTGGAGAAAGGGTATATACCTCGTGATCCTAATTCTAGAACATCGACACCTGTTGATGAGTAGAAGAGAGCTGAAAATGATATCAAAGAAAAAGAAGCATTGCTAAGTGCCCTAACTGATGAAAAGTTATTGAATATCATAGAGTTGGAGAATGCAAAGTAGATCTGGACAAAGCTTGAAACTCTTTATGAAGGTGACCAAGTAGTAAAGATTGCAAAACTTGAAGGTTTTCAGGTGAGATGTGAAACTTGGAATATGAAAGAAGATCAGAAGATAAGTTCTTTCATGGATAGAGTAAATGAGATTGTCAAGGGAATCAAATACTGCAGTGGATCAATTAGTGAGGATAAGATCGTGTCAAAGATTTTGAGAGTTCTACCTCTAGCTTACAAGGTGAAGGATACTGCAATTAATGAACTCTGGACAATGTCAAGTACCCCTATTACCAGACATACATTACTTGGAAAATTGACTACTTTTGAGCTTGATGAACTTGGAGATCAGAGTGCTACTAAAATAGAGACTGTATTTAAAGAATTTGCGTCGGGTGAGCATAAGATAGATTAGAGGGAGTTATATGCTAAAGATTTGGAAGATATTGAGAGAGAAGACAAAGAACTTGAAGAGGAGGAAGCCCTAATTGCTAGAAGAATCCCTAAAGGACCGACTAGAAGTATGAAGGAAAAGTACCTTTTAAATGTTTTTCATGCAATAAGATTGCTCATTTTGCTTCTAGATGTCTTGAGAGAGTTGCTAGGAACCAAGAAATATTTATGAGGAATTATAAGCCTAATCTAGAATACCAGAACAAACCTAGATTTAGAAGGAATAAGGATAAATCATGTTATTATACCGGTGATGATGATTTTGGTATTACTGATGATGATGATGATGATGAACCTGTAAGTGGATCCAGTAATGGAAGCTCTAGTAAAGATTGGGTCTTTATTGCTATCAAGGATGATTCTCTAGAACCTGTCATTGAAGCAAATCATACTAAGGAGAAGGATTTAGATGCTAAGATTTAAGAAAGAGATGAATGGGTTATAGATAGTGGATTCTCACATGACATGACTGGTGACAAGAGGAAATTCCTAACTCTGCAAGAATTTGTTGGTGGACTAGTCAGATTTGGAGATGACAAGGCATGCAGGATCAATGGCAAAGGAATAATATCCTTGGATGGTAAGACTAATACTACCAATGTTTATTATGTTAAGGGACTGAAGCATAATATTTTGAGTGTAGGTCAGATGATGGATAGAGGATTTCATTTTGCAATTTAAAGATAGAAAATGCAAGATTATTAATAGGATTGGAGATTGCATCCGGAACTTAGACCAAAGGAAACATATTTCATGTGAACTTCAATGAGAAGGCTTGCTTGATTTCTCATATCGATGAAATCTGGTTATGACATAAGATGACGTGTCATGTAAACTTTGATTGCATAGTGAAGATCAGTTCAACAAAAGCTGTTAGAGATTTGCCCAAGATTGATAAACCTCATAATATGGTATGCAGAGAATGTCAAATGGGTATGCAAGTTATAACTTCTTTCATAAGCATACATGATAGATCTAATGAAATTCTTGATCTTATTCATACTGATCTATGTGGACTGGAAAGGACTAAAAGTTTTCAAGGTGATAGATATTTTATGCTGCTTATTTATGATTATTATAGAATGATGTGGGTTGCATTTTTTAAAGAAAAATCTGAAGCTCTTGAGTAATTCAAAATTTTCAAAGCTATGGTTGAGATAGATCAGATCAAGGTAGTGAGTTTACATTCAGTGAGTTCAACAACTTTTGTGAGAGGCATGGAATCAGAAGACAATTTTATGCACCTAAAACCCCATATTAGAATGGAATAGTGGAAAGGAAGAATTGAACTATCTTGGATGCTGCAAGGACAATGATGATGGAGCCAAATTACCTAATATCAATTGTAGAGAAGCTGTCAATACCATTGTTTACACTTTCAATAGAGTACATATAAAAGCTGATACCAGTAAGATTCCTTGTGAATTATGGTTTGGTCATACTCCTACTGTCAGATATTTCATAATTATTGGAAGTAAATGATATATTAGAAGAGATGATGCATTAGGAAAATTTGATCCTAGAAGTGATGAAGCTATATTTTTTGGGTTATTCTAGTAAGAGAAAATTATATAGATGCCATAACAAAAGATTGAATATGATAATGAAAAGCATAAATATCAAGGTGGATGAGCAGGATAACAATCAGATTAGATCTTATGACTATGGACCAGAAGATGAATTTGTCAGATCGAAACTGACAGTGCAAGAATCAGTTCAGAGCATAGATCCAATTTCTCTAGCAACAACAAAAAATTCCATTGTGACTAATGAAGGGCAACAAGAATCTGAAAGTCAAGACATTCAAAAAACACCCAGGTATATGAAACTAAATCACTCTGAAGATTAGATCATTGGAGATAAAAGGAAAGGTGTGATGACTAGAAGAACATTAGCTGCTGAAGAATTATATTTAATTTATCAAATTTAACTGACATCTTTTATTGAAGCAAGTAAAGATGAGAATTAGATGAAAGCAATGGAAGAGGAACTAGATCAGATAGAAAAGAATAAGACTTGGGAATTGGTTCCTAGGCCTAAAGATAAGAATATTATTGGAACTAAATGGGTTTTCAAGAATAAATTAAATGAGTAAGGTCATGTTGTGAGAAATAAAGCTAGATTGGTTTGAAAAGGTTATTCATAGGAAGAAGGAGTTGATTATGATGAAACTTATGCTCCGGTTGCAAGAATTGAAGCGGTAAGACTATTTCTTGCTTATACTACACACAATAACTACAAGGTATATCAGATGGATGTCAAATGAGCATTTTTGAATGGAGACATTGAAGAGGGAGTCTACATTGAGAATCCTGATGGATTTTTATTTATTAGAGGACAAAGATATGGTTTGCAGATTGAAGAAAACTTTATATGGATTGAGACAAGGCCCTAGAGCATGGTATGCTAGATTAGATAAATATGTTTAAAAGATTGGTTTTAGTAAAAGTAATGCTGATAGAAACTTATATTATAAGACTAAGCATGATGACATACTGATCATTGAAGTCTTTGTGGATGACATTTTTGGAGGAGAAGAAAGTTTATGCATGAAATTTGCTGATAATATGAAGAATGAATTTGAAATGTCTATGATTGGTGAGATGAAATTTTTCTTAGGTTTGCAGATTACTTAGATAGATAAAGGTAATTTCATTTGTCAAACTAAGTATGAGAAGGAGTTTCTTAAGAAATTTGGACTTGAGAATTCCAAACCTATCGGTATTCCTATGATAACCGACTGCAAATTGTCAAAGGATGATGAATCTCCTAGAATAAACCCAAGAAGATACAAATCAATGATTGGTGGATTGTTGTACTTAACCTAGACTAGAAAAGCTATAATGAATGTTATTTGTATTGCCTCTAGATTTTAGTCAGAACCTAGAGAAACTCATGATATTGCTATCAAAATTATATTCAGATATTTGGCAGGTACAAGAGACTATGGGTTATGGTCTCCAAAAGATGATGATTTTAGAGTATGTGCATATACACTCTGATTGGGCAGGAGATGTGGATGATCAAAAGAGAACTATAGGTGGTGCATTCTTTCTTAGAAAGAAATTTGTTTAATGTCTTAGTAAGAAACAATCACGTACTTCATTATCTACTGCTGAAGCTGAATATGTAGTTGCTGCAACTAATTGCACTAAGATTTTATGGATGAAACATATGTTAAAGATATAAGGGTAAGTTATGATGAGCCTAGTGGTATTCACTATGATAATACTACTGCTATTGATATGTCAAAGAATTTTGTATTTCATTCCAAATTAAAACACATTTCTATAAGGTATAATTTATTGAAGGAAAAGGTTGAAGCAAAGGAAGTGAGATTGGTTTATGTGCCTAATAAGGACCAAATTCTAGATATTTTAACTAAACCATTTCCTAAAGATACCTTTGAATATATCAGAGATTAGCTGGGGGTCACCACTCCTCTGGAAGAGACTTAGAGATGCAGGAATGGATCAATCCGATGAGCCTATTAGACATACTTTCTGATCTAGGTTGATGAGATGATGTTATTGCTTAAAGGGAGTAGTCAAATGTTTGGTACAATTTTCTTTTTGTTTTGGTATTTGTCCTTTGTCATTGATGTCAAAGGGAGAGATGGTGTCCATGTGAAAAATAGTTAATCCTTGAGGGAGATGGTATTCATAAGTTCATCCATTAATCTAAGGGGGAGATATATTTCAGATCGATCCTTGAGAGATTGTTGGCATTTCTTGGCACTTGGATGTTTTTCACATTCTGTGTTTCCATCAATGCCAAAGGGGGAGATTATTGGCAATATGCTAGATTTGGTTAAGTGTTGTCATTGATGTCAACACTATTTCCTGGTTAGATATGGTTTTGCTATCCCAGTTAGACCTATCTTGATTAGCCTTGGTGTTTATCTTGGTTTTGGCTACGATTCTAATCTGGTAGGATCAGATCCCTGGTTTCAATTTTGGATGGTTATTCAGGATGGCTATATGCTTGTCATATTTATTTGGTTCATTCTTTGATGCTCCGGAAGTTATCACTTATGTTACCGGTTGGTATTTCCTGATACCGGTTATCTCTACCGGTTAGTGATACTTGCTGATATGGTTTCATGATTTTGGTCCACCTTATAGAAATGGTTTCTAATATGCTAAAGGTGTTTCTTGATTATGTCCCAATGTTTTGGTGGGTTCCCATTGACTAGCGTGCTAATATGGTGGTCCTATTTGGATCCAATTAGATATTCCATGTTATTGGATTGAGGGTTTCTACTGGTTGGTGAAACATATTATTGGTCTTAGCATGATTTCCGTCGGATATAATTGTTTGGGTATTTAAATTAGGTGCATGCTATCTAATGTAAATCATAATATTGGTTCGGTGATATCGCATGATGTAATTTTTGTAATTATGGGTTTATGGGTTTAGTGTTTAGTCAACCTTATCAACAAGGTTGATGATATATATTTATAGGTGAATTATTCATGTAATTTGGATATCGATAGTATGGTTTGGTATCATTGGTTACGTCTACATTATCAAAGGAAGGTTTATGTGTGAATAGTGATATATCATTCAACATAAGGATTTGGTGTTGCAGGGCAGACATCTATGCTTAACCAAAACTGTATCAAGCATTAGGAGATGTTGCTTTCACAGTTCATTCTTTTCAGATTGTAGTCCGATGCTTTTGTAAGTCAGTGAGACTTGTCTTTTGTGATGAGTAGTGAGCTCTAGGCGGTTGGCCTGATTGCAAGTGCAATCCCCATTGTAATTAATTCACATACTGCTACAAAAGTATTATCTTCTTGTGGGTAGGGTTTCCCAATGTGGTTTTTCCCTTTACCAAGTTTTCCACGTCAAAAATATTGGTGTTGTGTGTACTGTGCTTTCATAATATTATCTTTCATTATGTTGGGTTCTTTGCGCTTCAGTTTAAAAGTTATAATCTGCATTAATTTTGATTACTGATAGAAAAATTATTCACCCCCACCCCTCTTAGTTTTCTCTTGGTATAAGATCTATCTAACATATGCAACAATCCCATATTGATAATCAATATTTGAAAATGTAACTAGGAGGAAACATATATGCCCCCCCTTAAGATGTCAACATAGTCCTATGTTTATGTCTTAAGGTAGATAGAAACAAGGACAACCACATTCAACACCAAGGAGATATCTACTAATAAACAATGCATGCATTCCCAGCTAGAAAGAAAGACTCCCAAATAGGCTTCATTTCTTAATCAAGGAAGAGATAATTATAAAAGAGATGTCTTGCAACAAATGTAAAGGAATCCTTTTGAGGGATGCATGAATACCAAAGAAGGAAGAGATCTTTGCATAAAATATCTACAACTAAGAGTAGAGGAGATCCTTAATAAAGATGACATCTTGGAAGGAGAAGAGAATTAAGAGTACACACCTTCTCCAATGTTTAGAAAAAAGTGGATTATTAGTGAGGGATTGCAAGTTTTCACTACAGAGATATTATTCATAAGGGATGCCCCTTTAAAAAAAAAAAAAAAATCCTAAACAAGGAACACACATGTACTTGCATGAAGGATAATTCTATGTAAGAAATGAAATCAAATGAAAGATGCAACTCAACAAAGGAAAGGTGAATCCTTGAAAGAGAGAAGGAGAATAGAAATATTATTCTTGCCCCCAAGCATGGAGACAAGGAAACCAAAGTGAGATCATTTAGGAAAGACACACACTTCTAAGATAAGGAAAATATCCTCAGCAAGGATGCATATCACAATATAGAAGGGTTCATTATAAAAGATACAACTCAATAAATAGAAAAAATTGATGAATTATTATAGAATTTAAACACTAAGGAAGATTCATCATTAGGGATGCTTGTTCTAGTAAGAGGGAAGGGATCCATAGCAAGGATATACACCTCCACAAGCAACCAAAGATCCTTAATAAAGACACTACATCACAGAGAGAAAGAGAGTCCTGGAAAAGAAATTACGATTGAAAGGCTATTATTGCCCCCAAAGCATGAAGTCAAGATAAAAATACTATTACATTTCTACCAAAGTATGATTGCACTTAAAATTGTACCACCATGAATGACAATGAGCCCAAATTGGTAAACTACCAATGCCACGTAATGAGGAGCAACATAATAGGAACTTAAATGTTATGTAAAAGGAAAAATATGATAGTCCAACTCATTTCTATCAAGTATTTGAATGGTACTGGTTACAATATAAGTTGTTGAATTTTATCCACTAAATCATGACATTCTTTAGTGGCATGGCCAAGGATTTGATGATAATTACAAAAAGAAGGATTATGTTGATTTTTCTTATAGTTCTTTCTTCAATATTTTAGAGGGAGAGTAATCAAGTTGGCTTTAAGAAGCTCATACAAAATACTCTCTTGTTCTGATGAGAAGTTGTAAGAAGACATAGATATATCAGACTCATTTCCATCAAGTATTTGAATGGTACTAGTTATAATGTTGTTAAATTTTATCTACTAAATCATGACAATTATTAGTGGCATGACCAAGGATTTCATGATACTTACAAAAAGAAGAATTATGTTCATTTTTCTTATAGTTCTTGTCGTGCTTTGTGAAGTGTACCTATACTAGCAAACACAATGCACTCAATAAATCATTACAAGTAATGGTTAGTGAATTAAATCCAAGAAATGTAAAACCATAGCTAATTGACTTATTGCCTCCTAGTAAATGCAAGTATGAAAAATGCTCTCAGATCTGATAATGCATATTCCAGTGACTTGACTACACTTATATGGAGGATTTGAATGATGAAAATTCATGATCTAGCAAGAATAACATTATTAAGCTATATGAGTTCATGATTATTCTAGAAAATGAACTAAGATTAAGATGCAACTAGGCTAAAATTGAGCATGATAACAATGCTTGAAATGATAAACTAGAAGCTAGATGCCTATAGTAATAATGCTTGAATGCAAATGAGATGAATCAAATGATATGCAAAAATGATATGAAATTGGGACCCTTTGAGCTCCAAAATGAGGTCTATTTATAGGATTTTCCAAGGCTAGGGGTGATGTGTTAGGAATCAATGGTCAAGATTGATCTGAAGATATCAATGGTTAAATTGGAGGAGGATGGCAAAGGGGGTTGGATTAAAGGGAACATCTATCATCTCTATGGTGACAAGTGTCAAGAGGCTTCTAGAAGGATTAGGATGAAAGGGGACACTTAGTGACAAGTGTCACAAGGTTCTAGAAGATCTTGGATGAAAGGGGACATGATGGTAGGTAGAATGGGTTAGGTTTAGAAATGGTTAGGTTTAGGAGTGGTAGAAATTAGGAGAATTTGAATTTAAAAATTCAAATAATATGAAAAGGATAATTAATCTCAACAACTCATAATTGATTTGTTTTAATTAATTAAGGGATTTAGAAGAAATGAATTTGATGGGGGAAATTAATTAATTTGAATTAATTAGTTAAAGGGGATGAAATGAACCTTTTAAATATATCCTTAGATTTATTAATAAGTAGATGAAAGGGGAAATTTAATCAAATTTCTTAGTGAATTCAATTAAATTGGGAAGGAGAGATTAATTAAATAATTGCTTATTCAATTAATTATCTTCAGACCATTTTTAGGTGTATACAGTTCTTTCTTCGATTTTTTAGAGGGAGAGTAATCAAGTTGGATTCAAGAAGCTCATACAAAATACTCTCTTGTTGTGATGGGAAGTTGTAAGAAGACATAGATGTATCAAATAATGGGGTAAGGGATGCTGAGAAAGGAGGACTTTGGAAACATATAACTTATTGGAAAAAGTGTGGCATATATTTCTCATGATCATCAAAAATTTGTTGCACACATCTAAACCATGTCCATTGTATCCATGTGTAGATCATATATATGTGTTAAAATGTCTAGAGGAGAGGGTTCCTTCTTAGTGTTAAATTGTAAAGAGCCCCCATAATCATCAAGACATGTATTGGAAGAAGAGATGGGAATTGATTTAGAAAAAGTTTGGATAAATGACACATAAGGCTCCTTCAAGGCTTTATTTTTAGATTGAGGGATCTTATACCTATTGAAATAAGGTATAAAGTTTAATGTACCCCAATTCCTTGCTAAGGAAGCATCATTGATATGAGATTGTGTTATTGAGGGAATCATAGTATTAAAGGGAGAAATACATCCTACTTAATCATGAACAAAATCATAAGGATTAGGATCATCCTTGATTATGTGGTTCATTCTTATATATGAATTTGATTGTTTGATGAAGTGTAGAAGGGATTCCTTTCATGGCATGAATCCACGGTATACCTAGAAGAAGGTTATAACTAAGATGGTTGGTCATGACATGAATAGGAGTAGGTAAAGTCACAAGTCTTACTTTGATAGGTAATATGACTATACCAAGTGAATATGTAGGAAAATTGTCAAAGCCACGAGCACAAAGAAGGTTGGGTTGAATAGAAGAATAATCCCAATTTATCTAGTCAAATAAGTCAACACAACAAATGTTAAGTGCTGACCCATTATCAATTAGGGTACATCTTATGTTTTGTTCATAAATGTGAGGAGTAATCATAAGGGTATCATCTCTATCTTTAACCTCTATAGAAGGCAATTCATCTTGTGAGAATGTAATATCATTTGGTTTAGAAGAAAGATGAGTTACCACTTTATGACAGGCTTCTTGGATCAATCTATATTGTGAAGGGGAAGTTTGAATCAAGTCCCAAAGGGAGATATTTTCTAAGATATCATGGAGTTTCTCAATTAGGCTTCTCATAACTAGAAACATGAATGGTATTGAATTGATTAAGATATTTTTTCTCCAAGGACATATCTTTAGAGGGGAGAGAATTAAGGAAATTGATAATGATTTCATCCTCTTGTGTTAAAGTATCTTTGTGGGTAAGACAAGCTTTAGGAGAAGGACAAACATGATTCATTATTGTTTCATCTCTAGTGGGAAATGCATTGAAATGAAAAGAGGGTATGGTATCATTAGGAAATATAGCTACACTATTATTTACTTGCACAAAAGGATCCTCATGGGGAAGGTGCATGTTATTATAAACATAATTGTTCAAAGATTCATCCTTAGGAGGGAGGTACCTATTGATTATTAGAGTTTTTGGAATGTGTTGTTGTCACTGATGTCAACATATTCTTGTGTTGGAAAGAACTGGTTTGTTGCAAAGAGTTTGTTTGGGTGATTTGTTGTAAATGTGCTTGTGCTAATTAATGGGTTTAGAGATACCTATCTCTAGTTGATTCATTATGAGTTTCATGGTGCTATGAGATGATTTGGTTGAGTTATGTGATTTGGTGTGATGGTTGGTTTTTCAGTTGGTTCTATGTTGCAGAATTGTGGTATTTGATCTATATTCCTTCAGAATGATTATATCTCGAGTTGTAGATTTTGGAGAGTGTTTGGGATGGTCATGTGTGTCCTCAAATTGGATGGTTCATGCTTTGGAACTTCACAAGCATATATTTTAGTTTTTCAGTTGGTATTTTTGAGCTTTAGTGATTGATTAATAATGGTTCTTGTTATCCGAGTATTTGTGGTTATTGCGGTGGAATTCCCATTGCTTGTAAATGTTCTTTGATCATGTGCTATGTGTTTTGGTGGTCGGCATTGATAGTGGTGTGTGCTATTAAATATTTAATTGGTCTGGTGGTATTCTTTGTGTTATGTAACATGTTTGGTGGTTTAACATGTTGCGGATGATCTTGGCAAATGATTTAGTGGTCTTGCATGTGTTTGAGGATTCGATTTTGGTCCATGCTATGTTCTTGTCGACATTGTTTTGGTCTGGTTATGGATTTATGTATCGTGTGATGTAATTTTGTAATTAGGTCTTATATGTTGGGCCGAACTTAAGGTTAAGGTTGACTATTTGTATAAATAAGTGTTGCAATCATGTAAGATGAGTGTTTGCGAGTGTCTCTGGTTGGATCTATGATCTGAGAGAGTATTGTATGAGTGAACAAGAAAATTTATCATTTTGTAGTTGTGAAAAGGAGAGAAGTATTGTTGTGCAAACCATGTGCTTAATCAAAATTGTAATTAGGCATTTGGAGATGCTATTCTCTTAGTTCATGTAATTTGGATTTTTGTCCGATCTTGTAAGGCATTGAGCATTCCATAGGGTTGTATCCCTTCTTGTAATTTGAGCAATGAGCTCTAGGCAGTATGCCTAAATGCATATGCATTCCCCATTGTAAAATTTACACATACTAGTACAGAGTATCTGTTAGGATAACCGATGGACAACTAAGAGGGGGGGGGGGGAGGGGTGAATCAGTTATCAACAAATTATGAAACTTTAAGAGTACAAAACCTTTTACTGGAATGCATAAACCAAATACCAGAATAACAGATATATCAATTAAGCACAAACATAAATCATATAAGAATTACCATCCATCCGCAACACATAACACTAGGATTTGTACATCGAAAACCTGGTAAAGGGAAAAACCATGTTGGGAAGCCTACCCATAGTCAGATAATACTTCTGTATTAAGTATGTCATTATAATAAGAGGGGCCTACACATGCAGGAATGCCAACAAACCAGAGCACACTGATCATCACAAAAGGAGCCTCACTAACTACAAAATAAATCCAGACTAACTACAAAATAAATCCAGACTACAATCCAGAAAGTTGAATGAACTACAAAAATAGCATCTCCTATGCCTGAGTACAATTCTGGTTAAGCTTAATACCAGAGGTCTTAAACCTCTTACACAAACCCAATTCGATCACCTATGATCGACCAAAACCTCTAGATATGATTACAACTTTATTCGCACACAGATAATCCCATAACCCGCATACTATATACAAAGAGATATTACATCATATTTATACCAACCGAGGACCTAAACAATTAGGTCGACCACCTAAAAGACAATACGATAAATCCGTTACATAATCCCGCAAACCAGTGATAAACTAAGCTAACCTAAGACTAAAACAACATAAACCAATCAATAAATCCAACCGATAACACATCAGGAGCATCAACCAACATGTTACATAAACCGGTCCATAACCTAGCAGAATAACACCGAACCTAAAATAGGTCACCATAAGCCAAATGAAACACCACCAATCAACTTGAGCATGAACATGAAAACCATCAACATCCTAATAACCTTCTAGAAGCTGCAACAACACCACTTATCAGATTCATCAAACGATCTTCAACAAAGCTCTGCCGACAAAACCCTTAACGGTAACCAAAAGGCTTACTAGAATAAATGATATCTTCTGGATCATCAAATCCTGAATAAACTAAATGTGATATGCATTAGGAACAAATGAATAACCAATCCAAACCAGTTCCATAATCTAGAACATATCGAAGAAGATCTCCAGATCAACATCATAAACCAACCACTCTATTGGAACCCGACAGACATCAAAACAGCTAGTGTTGACATCAATGACAAACATCAATGCAACACATAATCAATTCCTCCAAATTGCCAACAATCTCCCCCTTTGGCATTGATGGCAACACTAGATGTGAAAAAAATCCAAATGACAAGAAATGCCAAACAAGTCTCCCCCAAATAAAGACATCCAACAATCTCCCCAAAATGATATGACAATGAAGTTATGAACCAATAGACCAAACTCCCCCTGTGAATGATATCTCTGTTAAACTTTATGTAGTCACATAAATCTGTCCATTTTAATTAAATGAATATTTCATACTTATTTGATTAAAAAAATCCACTAACCATCAATTAATTAGACTTGACCCTTAGCCTTTAGATAACCATGAGGTCTTCTCAGGCCTTTAATGCCTCCAACCTCTTCTCTCAACCCAATCCTGTGTTGACACTTGTCACTATTTTATTGGTGCCAATTGTGCACATGGATCCCCAACTTTCAAGCTTGGCCCTTGATTAAACCTTTCAATCCTGGCCATCCATTGCTCCATTTTTCCTATAAATAGATCCCATTCCTTCATAATCCAGATCCTGAAAACTTGTAAGCATTTAGACTATAGCCATTTTAGAGAGAATTTAGCATAGCATAACTAAATATTGTCTTTTTGGTAAAATCAATCATTTTAGCATTAAAAATAGCTTTTCATTTCATGTTTGGAGCTATTCTACAAATCTCAATCCTCCATAAGCATCCATAGTGCAAAAAGCTGCTGAGAGCTACACTATTTTGGAACTTGGAGAGGAGAGGAACAAGGGAGAAGGAGCTAATCTCATGCTAAGAGACAGTTGGAGATGTCTCATTGTCTTACTTCTTTAGTTAGATTCATTAGCATGTGTTTTTAGTATCTCTCTTGGAATGCCTTCATTCATGTTTTAGTTTTTGATTGATTAACTCTAACATCTTGTGTGTTTTGTGTTGTTTGATCTTAAGCTAACATTGTGTCATTTAGGAGGGCATCATTTGGTGAACCCGACGTGAATCGAACACGCAACCTTCTGATCATTTTTTTTTGAAATTAACATTTTGCTTGTTGAAATTGCCACACAGGTCGCGCTTCGGCGCTATTGAACGCGTTTTAGCTCTATTGCAAAATTTCTTTTAGCGCTATTGACCATAAAATAGCGCTATTGAAAATGTTTCAGCGCTATTGACAACATTTTAGCGCTATTGTCACAGTTTCAGCGCTATTGACACACTTCTAGTGCTTTTATCTTCTCGGGATTTTCTTTTCTTTCAACGCTACTGTTTAAATTAGTGCTTCTGCTCACGCAGACTAGCGCTATTGTATGAATCAGCGCTTCTGCAAAAACACAGAATAGCGCTGTTGTGACAGAGTGTCGCCCAAATGGACTTGTAACCCAAAAATCAGAATTTAGGCTTGTGGAAGCCCCCCTCTTTGAGCATTGATTTTATTAACTTGTTTCTTTTCTTTGTGCAGGTTAAACAACACAACAAAAATCACAAAAATTTTCATTTAGTGCTTAAAAAGAACTTAAAAAAAACACAAAAAAGAGTTTTTCATTGTTTTCTAGTTAGGCCTCATTTTATTTGGTGCTTAAAATCAACAATTCCATTTTCTTGCATCAAACTAAAGAATTTACAATCCAGACTTCAAATTTTGGGCAAGTAAAAAGAACAATTCACTTGTTTTTGATTTTTTGCAAACAAATTTTCCTTCATGCAAACGTGTTTTTCATTAAGTTGACCAGGACTTTCAACTTCTAGATTACAAAACATATTGCTTTGAAGTTAAAAAGAACACCATGACTGTTGGAGCAACATCTCCAAATAGTTAGATCATATTGCCATGATGGATTAAAAAAGAACAAGTGAATTTCGTGTTTGGCACGCTTGTGCACAAAAGTCAGTCGAGTGGACCTACTTCTAACACACACTATCCTCTCCCTTGGCTCTCATGGTCCTAGGTGCAAGAGAAAAGTGTTAGTAACACTCAAATTTTATCTTTTTAAGAGAGGCCTGCCAAGGGATCGATACTCTTGGGAACGACCTCGAGCGGTAAATCCTTCGAGCCGTTATAGAAATCAGGTGAGAGCGAAAGCTGTAGCCTTGGGTATAGCTGTTCCTACAGTGTAACTGGCCGAAAGGACAAATGGGCCCCACCACCAGTTACAAGGCTCTTAAGTGAGTCACTGCAGAATGAACTTATGTCCAAAAACATCGAACATGACTAAACACCTTTAAGTAGTAGCCCACCCGTTCTATTGATTGAGGATATTTGAGGTATAATTTAGTGCAAGAGCATAGAAGGTTTTGCTCCCAAGATACTCACCATACATATTTCCTTGAGTAGAAACATAGCTTTTTGAAAAGTCACTTGTGGCTTGATAAAAGTGGTGACTCCCCTATCATAGGGATCATCTATTTGTTATGCTCGTGCAAGACTTAGTATATCACATCCTTACCTGCCAAGGCGGGATTCATAAGGTATGTAGTACCAAAGTCGAAGAAATATCAAGATGTGGGCTAAATTTATCACAACTAGCCATTTGACCTTAGGGATAAAGAGTGTTTGAAGTGTGTTCATTTTACAGACCTAGTGCAAATTGAGCCGACTTCAGGCTTTGGAAATACACCTTAAAATAAATCTAAAGGAAGGGTCATATACAAAGTCCAAGAATTGGGTTGATCTAGACCCATACTCATTTGTGCCTTTAAGGCTACAATTTTGTGTTTGTGTGCTTGCTTTGTTTTCTTGTCAAAGAAAAATAAAAAAATCAATCCCAAAAACAAAGTATTCATCCAACATCTGTCAACACAACCAAAAATACCAAAAACAAAGGGGAAACAACACAGATTCACAACTTTTATGACCATTCTTCACATCTTGCGAAAGAAGAAGTGTCATCAGAATATCACCTTGAAAAGGAGACCACTAAGCTCAAAGGCTTTGATCAAAAGGAGGAAATTCTTCTATCTCAATAGACAAATCTTTGTCTCACATAGAGTCTTTCTACATCGCATGCGTCTATACCTTCAAGGTAAAACAAACGAGTTTGATTCAGAATCATTGAACAGCAGAGCTTTTATGCAATATAGAGCTCTGAGTTATCACAAAAATCAAGGAGGAAAGATTAATCCCAATTTCTTCCCAAACATCTGTATCACCTACAACACAGCTCAAGAAGTGCCACCAACGCCCGAAAGGGAAGAGACAGAGTTTGTCCCATTTGTAACACAAAGTTTTTATTGAAATTGAAAACATTTTCATCCATCATCTCACTCATACATCATCACTTCATCATCAATCCATCCCAAAATTCTCAAAAGCATTAAGAGGTTCTTGTCCCAAATTCTCTTTTTAGATATTGCTTGAAATCAAACACATCACATCACTTTTAGATTGTTTCTACATCTAGGATAAGCTCATCCTAAGAGACACATCTACGCAGGTTAAAACTAGTTCATGAGTGAATCCTCTCATTGCTAGGTAGTCAAAATCTGTAACACATCTCAGATTTCTCTACACCTTATCACATCCAAACTTATCAAACAAACAAGCAATTCAAAGAAAGGAATTTCGGTTACATCTACCTTAAAGTGCTAGAGATCCCCATACAACACAAATCACCAACCAATCAATCTTTCATTTCATCACCACTCATCATCATCTTCAATCAACTTCGAACACAAACTTGCAAACAAAATGGCTCAAACCCGATCACGATCAAGGCAACGAGAAATAGAAATTGAGGAAGAAGAGGACAACCTCAATGAATTTCAAGAAGCACTTGGAGGAAATGGGAATGATGAAAACCCAGGTACACCCACTCCTTCAACAATCGAAAGGGTTCAGCATAACCCTCACTTTAACAGATTATTTGATGAAATACTAAGGAGCAACGCAGATGCTCACTTCTTAAAACTCGCTCAAGAAGGAGCCAAACTCCCCTCAGACTTTGATCTTGCCCAATTAAGACAAGCATCAGAAAGACAAAGTCGCCATGAGGAGGAAAGGCGTAAAGATCCCATCAGATATAACATCCCTCGAGGTAACCCACCACCTCCTCCTCCTAATGAAATGGAGATGTTGCGGCAACAAGTTGAGAATCTCGCCCAACAACTTCATAGTGGTGTTAAGACCAATCAATTCTCACTTAACGACATCTGTCCCTATCCATTTGATAGGAATCTTTATATGCCACCCTTTCCACGAGGATTTGAAACACCCAAATTCGAAAAATATAGAGGAAAGGGAGATCCCCGCGATCATGTCCGAGAATTTCATTCCGCTTGTCTTGAAGTCGCATATGAAGACACATACCTAATGCACCTTTTTCCCCAAAGTTTGGGAGGAACAACCACATCATGGTTTTCCTGACTACCAGGTGGCATAAGAACATTTGAGGAACTCATCCAGAAGTTCCTGTCTCATTACTCTTATAATATTGAACGCGACATCACCATGGCTGATCTATGCAACACTAAACAAAAACTAGGTGAATTATTCTCAGTATTCCTACAACGATGGTGCCAAATGTCTAGCAGACGTTCTCTTCAGTTACCTGAACGAGAACTAGTGGAAATTTTCATTTCCAACTTAAACGAAGAAATGGAATTTCACCTGGATGTCAAAGACACGGATTCTTTTAACGATATGATCACCAAAGGTATAAAATGTGAAAGGGCACTCATCAAAAAAGGACTCATCAAAATCTTTAATGAACCCAAAGATGGTCCTCGCCCGCGCTTCAATAGCGATAAACCGAACTTCTAGAACAAGAATAAGAATATCGTCAACGATGGAGTTGTGGATGCTCGAACTGTCCAAAATGCACAACCTGTGGTTCGATTTGCAGGATAAAATCCTCCACCTCAAAATAACACAAATGTTCCTCTTAATCAAGGTCGCATCACATCTCATGATGAACCAAGACCTCGTCCACAAAAACAAAAACGCACATACACTCCCTTAGGGGAAGCCATTGAAACAGTGATGCGACAACTCATTTCTTAGAATTTGATCACTTTACCTAAGTTATCAAATTATGAGCCTCAAGTCAAACCAGCATGGTGGAGAGATACTGAACACTGTGAGTTCCATCAAGGAAGAGGACACAAGACAAGTAATTGTCACCGATTGAAAGATCTCATTCAAGATCTTCTTGATCGAGGAGAAATTGAGATTGAAGGACATGATCCAAAAATAACCAATAATGATCATCTGATGTTCAAGAATCCACTTCCATCACAAGATCAAAGGGGTCCTTCCACTTCCAGACAAGGTCTTGATACCACTGATTATACGCAAGCTGCATATAATTACACTGTCAATCACCTGTATGATGCCAATGAACAAATTGCAACTATAACCTTCAAAAATCCCACCTCAAATTGCAATGTTGTTACACGTCGTGGCAAGGTCACCATAAAGGCAGCTCCACAAGGCACCACCTCCATCCCAAAGCAATATAATCTTGTGGAACAATTAGATAAAATGCCTGTGCTCATATCCATTTTAGAGCTATTGCGCCTGTCACCATCTCATAAAACTATCTTGGATCAAGCACTCCAAGAGGCGTCAGTCCCTGCAAACCTGAACACGGACCAATTTCAAGCCATGGTTGGAAATCTAAAGTCATCACCTTGTCTCACTTTTTCTGAAAGTGACAACTCTTCATTCCAACAACCTCATAACGCCTCACTCCACATTGAAGGCTTTGTCAACCAACATAGGATCAAGCGAGTCTTGATAGATAATGGAGCAGGCCTAAACATTTGCACACTACAATTGGTCATTGCATTGGGATATGCAATAGAATCAGTGGATCCTCGCAAGAAGATCACCATCAAGGCCTATGATGATGCAGAGCGTTCATCCAAAGGAGCTGTGGTACTACCAATCCGAGTGGGCCCTGTGGTAGAGCACATCATCTGTCAAGTTCTGGACCTTCCTCTGCCATATAATCTATTGTTAGGGAGACCTTGGATACATGCCATGCAAGCCGTTCCATCTACCTACCATCAATGTATCAAGTTCCCACATAATGGTGCAGAGATCACAATCCTGGGCGATGCAAATCCCTTTGCATTTTGCCATAATATCAGCCATCAACCATAAATTACTGTTCCTAATAATAGAGAAGCCATTTCCTCCACATCATATGTAAGTCCCACCTCTCTTGCCAGTTTGAACACCCCTATACCCAAGCAAGAAAAGCTTAAAATGAAAGTAGCAGAGGAAGGTCCTGGAGAATACAACTTGAGTCAGCTCTTTTGTGTGGGACAAATGCCCACTTCTCCTAGAACACATGGTAAGCCACAACAGTTACTCCAGCAACCACTAAACATGCCTGCATGTGCTTTGACGCCTTTCATCCTTGGAAAGAGTCAAGAGGAAGAAACACAAGATGAGGACCTAGCGGAATGGATCTATAAGGATCCCATCACCACTGACATACCGCAAGTTACACTTCCTATGGAACAATATGGTAAAGGCCTCCTCATTATGCAAAGAATGGGATATGATGGTCAGAGTGCTTTGGGATATTGCAAACAAGGACGACATGAACCCCTACTGCCAGAATTAAAGCCCAAAGGTAATACAGGCCTAGGCTTTGAAAAAGAGATCCTTCCTAAACTCAAATTCAAAGGAAAACCCAGCAAACCGTTTTGCCCACCTACTGCAAAGAGGACACCTTTCATAATCAAAGCACCATCAAGCAATATTGCCACTGCCCCATCGAGGCTCACAACCCCACCACAACCATCATTAATATCATTCATCCCACCAAACGAACCAGTAATCCCATCAATAACACCAATAGCAGCAGCAACTGTATCAGAACCCGCAGCAGCATCTATGGCACCAGCCATTCCAACAGAAGTCACTAAATCAACACTGCCGATACTTCCAGTGACAAATCCATTAAACCCCATCATGGTTCCTGCAGCACCGATCACCACAAAGGTACATAAACCAATCACGCCTGCCGTGTTTAACTCCAAAGACATCCTAGTATGGTATAGCAATCGGATGCTGGAGAGTGATTCAGAGACCGACTCACATGAGTGGGAATTTGATTCTGTACAGCTTAACACTTCAGATGAGGAAGACACATCACCACCTCCGCCACGCAAAGACATTCCTGTTTACGGAGAAGCACAGATAAAGACCACTTGGGTACCCGAGCTGGAAACATCTTCCACAGACCCTACGTCTCATCCTACGCCCGATTCTGATAGGGAGAGTACCATCAACAACCTTCACCACACTGTCTTAACCCTCACTGATACCTCTAACGAACTTAATCTAATTGATGAAGTAATGCCCATTATCCACCCTGAACTCATCAAATGGAACCAATCAAATCCCCCATGTCTTGACCTCTTCCAGAACGATGAGGCTATCATTGACTTTTTAGAATTAAGGGATAATCTACCAAGCGGGGATCACAAAGCTGGATTTGCCATTGAACTTAATAGTGCAGCATACTTCGGGGCGGATGCCAAACCCTTCAGCTGCAAAAATATAACAATAAAACATGGATCTTCTAGTGAAAACCACACTGTGGCACTATTTGATCCGACAACAGTAAAAAGAAAGAGCGTATCCAACGTTGAAAACCTCTCTGAGGCACTTGAGGATGAAGGGTTTGACATTCTCCCTGCAAGCACACAACAGGAACGATCCACGATTCTTATCGAGGAAACCAATGAATACAATGTGGGGACTCCTGAAGATCCTCATATCATACATCTGGCATCTCTTCTCACTCCCAAGGAACAGCCTAAATTTATAGAGTTCTTCCAGAAGCGCCAGATCAACTTTGCATGGTCATATGCAGACATGCCTGGGCTTGATCCTGATTTAGTCATGCATCACCTCACCGTCGCAGAAGGAGCCAAACCTGTCAAGCAAAAGCTTCGTAAGATGCATCCCCAGATTGCAGTGCTAGTCAAAATAGAACTCAAGAGACTCCTCGATGTTGGTTTTATTAGACAAATTGATTATGCAGAATGGATCTCCAATATTGTGCTTGTCGGCAAACCAAAAGGGGGCATCTGCATTTCTACTGACTTCAGAGATCTAAATAAGGCCTATCCTAAGGATGACTTCCCCCTACCAAATATCGACATCATAGTGGATCTAACAGCAGGACATGCGATGCTTTCACTCATGGATGGCTTTTCAGGATACAATCAAATAAAGATCGCACCAGAGGACCAACATAAGACAACCTTCACATGTCCATGGGGCACATACTGCTGGAATGTAATGCCCTTCGGTCTAAAGAATGCAGGAGCGACCTATCAAAGAGCAATGACCACCATCTTCCATGACATGATGCATACTATGATGGAAGATTATGTGGATGACTTACTAGCAAAATCACTTACTAGAGAAGGACATCTCCACATCTTAGATCAAATCTTTGATAGACTGGAACAATATCGTGTTCGACTCAACCCAAAGAAATGTGTCTTTGGAGTGACCTCCGGGAAGCTTCTAGGATACATTGTCTCAAGCAAAGGTATTGAGGTCGATCCAGCAAAGGTAAAAGCAATCATGGACATGCCACCACCACGGAATATCAGTTAGCTAAGGACACTACAAGGACGGCTTCAATCCATCTGCAGATTCATTACACAATTGGCTGATAAGTGTCACCCCTTCACACACTTGCTACACAAGAACATCCGCTTCCAATGGGATGACAAATGCCAGCAAGCATTTCAGGCACTTAAAGACTATCTCATGAATCCACCATTGTTGATGCCACCAGATCCAAGTAGACCATTGTTACTCTATATCTTAGCAACAAGTATAGCACTGGGTGTGCTACTGGCACAACATAATGCAGAAGGAAAAGAGTGTGCTATTTACTATATCTCTCGCACACTGGTTGGCTATGAACTCAGTTACACACCTATCGAGCGAGCTTGCCTAGCAGTAATCTTAGCAGCCACAAAACTGAGGCACTATCTGTTGACACACAAGGTACAACTCATTGCAAAGATTGATCCACTCAAGTACTTACTCAGCAAAGCAGCATTGACAGGTCGTTTAGCCAAATGGGTGATGATTCTAAGTGAATTTGATATTGAGTATGTGGACCGTAAAGCTATCAAAGGTCAGGTTATTGCAGACCAGTTGGCCGATGCACCACTCATAGGCGATCATCCTCTCATTTCCAATTTTCCAGATGAAGAGATATTCATGCTCATAGAAGTACAACCATGGAAATTATACTTTGATGGTTCATACACTAGGCACGGCTCGGGGGCAGGCATTTTGTTTATCACACCTCAAGGTGATAGCATCCCGAAGTCTTACAGGCTCACATTTCCATGCACAAAAAACATAGCAAAGTATGAGGCCTTGATCACAGGACTGAGGCTCGCCATACAATGGAAATTACAAGAACTACAAGTATATGGCGACTCCCAACTGGTCATTCGACAAGCAACAGATGAGTATCAGACTAAAGATGATAAACTCATGCCATACAAGCAAATGGTGGACACTCTAAAGACATCATTTACTACTATCACTTTTGAGCAGATACCAAGAGATCAGAATCGAGCTGCTGACGCTATGGCTACTATCGCATCTCTCCTAGATCTTCCATAGAATTCAACACGCTACGAGTTCTTGGTCGAACAGCTTTGGATCCCCGCTTATGATATCCCCGAATCCGAGATGATATGTCACCTTGTTGGTTCTGAATCCCCATGGTACGGTGAGTTCTACACCTATCTCCATGATCATACCCTTCCTCCCAACCAATCAAATAACCAACGTAAAACCTTCATTCGCCAAACTGCTCGATATACCATTATTGCCGAAACCCTATACCGACATGGTCTCGATGGTACTCTCCTTCGATGTCTGGAACAAGATGAGATAACAAAGGCTTTGGAAGAGGTACATGAAGGAATTTGCGGGACTCACTCAAGTGGTCCATCACTAGCCAAGAAGATCATGCGAGCTGGATACTATTGGCCATCTATGGAAAAGGATTCCTACTACTTTGTCAGGAAATGCAAGAAATGTCAAATTCATGGTGACCTAATACATGCACCAGCCCAGGAACTGCAACCAATCACGACACCATGGCCTTTTTGTCAATGGGGCCTCGACCTTGTGGGTAAGATTCACCCATCTTCATCCAATGGCCATAAATTCATTATTACCGCCACCGAATATTTCACAAAGTGGATCGAAGCTGTTCCACTTACCCAAGTCACCGGCAAGCAGATCGTCTCATTCATCCTCAATTACATCATCTGCCGGTATGGTGTACCCATGTCCATTGTCACAGATAACGGTCTTCCTTTCAAAAATCAAGATGTCCGTGAGCTTTGTGAGAAATTTCATATCCAACACTGCTTTTCCACTCCCTATTACCCACAAGGCAATGGTCAGGCTGAAGCATCCAATAAAAACATATTGAGAATCCTAAAGAAGACAGTCAATGATGTCGGTCGTGATTGGCATGTTCAATTGAATCCAGCATTATGGGCATATCGAACTAGCATTCGAACCCCTACAGGTGCAACTCCTTATTCATTGGTCTATGGTGCAGAAGCTATCTTACCTATTGAGGTTGAGATACCATCATTACGAGTTTCCTTGCATAATCTCATCGATGATGAAGCATACAGAGTCTCACGTCTTCAGGACTTAGAGTTACTTGATGAGAAGCGACAAGCTACATACAATCACCTCAAAGCCTATCAGCAGTGCATGAGTAGAAGCTACAATCACCGAGTTAGATCTCGTACATTTGAGGTAGGTGATCTTGTTCTTCGAGAGAATCCTCGTAACCAACCAAACAAAGAACATCAAGGCAAGTTTGAATCAAATTGGCTCGGCCCATATGTTGTCACTGCTGTATTCGGGTCCGGGGCATATCAGTTGGCTACATCAGAAGGAGAACCGCTTGCAGATCCAATCAACAGCATGCACCTCAAAAGGTTTTATACCTAAGGTGTACAGAGCATCAGGCTCCCCTACATATCAGAAAAATACCAAAAACATTCAAAAAATTCCTGAAGAAAATACAAAAACATTCAAAAGAAAAATCATGCATCCAAACGGTGAACAACCACTCTGGTGGCACCTTGGGTAAGTGCGATGGTGAAAACCTGGCAAACAGGCGCCACTCGTAAAGGCAATGGCTCCAGCATCTTTCAGGCTCATTGCGATCACATTCATGCACACATACATCCATCCATCCCAACCATGGCTTGTTATTTGATCTGCAATTAAGAAAGTACTCCATGCGTCTAGCATCCCACCTTTTCATAAGTCAGGTCTACAAACTGGGGGCAATACCCTTACCCTAGTGATGGAAGTGGATTCTACATTGTCTTATATATCATTACGCTCTTCATTCAGGCGATCATCAGAAAATACAAAAACATTCAAAAATGTCTCAGAAAATATCAAAAACATTCAAAAATGACTCTCAAAATATCAAAAACATTCAAAAATGACTCTCAAAATACCAAAAACATTCAAAATTGTTTCACAAAATCCAAAAAACATCGAAAAACCATCAAAAATCACACAAAAACATGGCAACACCTTGTACATATTTATCCGATCAGATACAAAATAAACATTGACAAACTACTCACACACTGACCATTTATCAATCAAACCAAAACAATCGACATCAACAATCCAACCTGCCTTTAAAACAAGGATGCATCCTTCCTTACCAAAACAAAGACAAAAGTGACATTTTCTTTGACAAGAAAATTATGTTAAGCTATCAAATACTTGGCTGGTTTGTGAGTAATTCATTTGTTTATCTGTATCGGGATCTTTCAGCATTATTTTGTATCGTTTGCGCATTATTTCCGATGAAGTTCTGGGGCATGTACTAATGGTGTCTACGTGGGAAGTTCACTAAGCTATGTGATCATAGGCAAAAAATACAGTCATAGATCACTACGGCTTGCTGACTACAGCATATATCTCGACCATATGGACATGAACCATTACCAAGGATCCTTATTCTTTATTCTTTATGTATATATTGTTTGTTTGCAGGTACAATGCTCATTCTTTGGTTCCTCTTCCTCCAAATTGGACAAAGGTTTTATTTTCTTAGTACGGTATGAACTTGTCTCAGGATCTGATCAGCCTAAGATCAAGGAGGACGATCCAAGTCATGCATGAAAGGAGATAATCCTTGTCTGTTCCGCAAGCAATACTCTGGTCGACTTGACCTTTATATCAAGTCGTTTGTATTAACTTGCTATATTAAAATCCATGAAAGAAATACTCAGGTCATCTTGAATTATTGTGTCAAGATGCTTGTATTCTCTTCCAACATTTTAAAGCTCAATGATGAAAATAGAGCACTATGGATCGTCATTTCACCTCATCTATTTATATCTTGCATTCCGTTGCATATCACCCATCCACTCATTCATTCATATGTAGGCTTTTACATACAAAAATGACTAATAAAAACTGGTCTTGGATACAATCACAACCGAGTACTCTGATACATCATCAATGCATCATGCAAAGTCTTAAAAACCTTGCATTCCTCACGGTCATATCATCATTGCATTTAGGTGCATCTTGCATTACGTCCGTTCATGTCATTTTTCAAAAACATTGCATATAGTTCATTATTGACATTCGTCTTCATTCAAATCATTTTCATCATGGCATCAATTATCAATAATTAGATTCATTCATGAGATCAAATTGTCTTTGTTTGTTTTAAATCATTTACTAAGCATTTCATCCAGTGTAAATTATCCATTATCATGTTATTAATCTTTTCACCATTTATCATTTTGCATACATTTCTTTATAGTTAAAAGATGCATTCATTCATTACTAAGTATCTTCTTATGCTCATTGTAAGATTCATTCACATTGCATTCATTATCATTACATTAAGGTGCAGTTATTATACTCATTAGTTATAGTATCATCCCATTATCATTTGTATTTACAAACATATTTAAAAACATTTAGAATCATAAAAATATTTGTTTCAAAAACACATTGGTTCATACCATGTTATATATATCCATTATGCATATGCATTCATTTAACACATTATCATATAAAAATTTGTACTTTACATTTTGTTTATCCATATTACATTCATCTAAACACATCTAGATGCATATCCATACATAAAATCATTCATCTAACCATTGCATTAACATCGCATCATTATATTACATATATAAATCATCGCATCATTAACAAAATAGGAAATACCAAAAATCCTGTTCATAAAATCCAGCATAAGTATATATCATCATGGCATTCCATACATAAAGCATTACATCACAAATCAAATACATCATATATATATAAACCTGCATTCATATGTCAGTATACAACATCATAACTCATCATAAAAACATGCATAAAAGAAACATCTCATCAAATGCATACATGTACACATATACATCTACGCAAGCAAACATAATCATGCATAAACATCTATCCATCATCACATGCATAATCATCACAATATGGGATCTCCTCATATATATCAACTCATATATCAGAGTACAATGAAGTCTACAAAATCGGCTACCAAAGAGCCATCCAAGATACAGTCCAAAAAAATAGACAATGATACAATACATGTATGCAAAAATGCTCTCTCAAATGCCACTCTGGCCAGATGCTGTACCACCACCACCCCTACCTACTCCACCACTGGTACCTGCACCACCTGATCCATCTCTCCGTGGAGGCCTCATCAAACCCCCACTCCCTCTTGCATCCCCTGATCTCTCCTGCCGTAGAGGACCCATCACACCCCCACTGCTCTGCATCCTCTGAGATCGCTTGGATCTGGCCTGCCACATCTGGGTATAGCTGAGAGCTCGCTGACTAATCGGTACCACCTGCTCATATAACCCTCGCCAATACTCTATCTCCGCCTGTGCTCGCCGTATCTCCCTCATAATCTCCCCTGAAGGCCCCTGTGCACCAGTCCGCACTCTCTCCTGCAGCTCCGCCAATCTCTCCACCACAGTATCTCTCTCCCGCAGCACCACTGTCAGCTCTGACTCATGTGCAAATAGCTGCACATCTCTAGCTGCTACCTCCGCCTCTAATCTCTCTACCCGGGTCTGCAAATAACCTATCATATGCTCCCGTAGATCCCCAGTAGCTCCCTCCCCCATATCCATGGTTGCTGCACCTGTATCACCCCCACCACTAGGTCCCTCCCCTGCACCACCCTCCCCTGCACCTGTAGCCATCGGGATCTCTCTCTCCATCCCCCTCCCACTCAGCTGCACTCCTCCCTGCATCAAAGGTCCCTGTGACATCTGAAGAGGTAGTCCACCTCTCCCTCTCCGCTGCCTCGGCATCCCCAAACCACCTCCACCTCCTCCTCCTCCTCCTCCCCCACCTCCTACACCACCTCCACCTCCTCCTCCATCTCCTCCTCCTCCTCCTCGACCTCCTGCTCTCCGTCCTCATCCCCGTCCCCTCTCATCCTCAAAAGCTGGGATCGGCTCAGCTGGGTCTGATATCCGTAGGATCAGGTGTGCCGCCCGATACTGTGTATACTCTGCTGTCACCCTTGCATCCACGACCCTCGGTCGTAAGTCCCATGGCCTCGCCTGCAGTGTCCAGAACTCTGCCAGTGCCTGATCATACGGTAGCACTGGACCCCATGCATACCGCTCTCGGATCACTCGTGCATACTCCCCTGATCCACTCGGCAGTCCCTGCTGCCGTCCAAACTGCCTCATCACCCATCTCGACACCTGTCTCTCTACATGATACGAGGTCCTCCCAATGAGGAATCGGGTCATGAAGCAATACGGTAGTGCCTCTGCATCATCCTCCCATGGCTCACACTCCAAGTATGGCCGCCAGATCACTGCATCCAAATCATCTAATGCCTGCCGCCACCACTCTAGCTTCCCCAAGTGGGGCTGGCTCATCATACCACTATACATAAACATATAGGGCTGGTCCATGGCTTGGAATCTCAAACTCACTGGTCGAGTCACTGGTAAGTGCTCCCATGCCCACACATGCAGCAGCATCATGCCCACTGCTAGAGACCCCCACCCTTTGTACACTACCTCATGTAACTCCTGATACATGTGCGCTAACACGCACGGCCCCCAGGCATATCGGGTCCCCTCAGTCACCATCATCTCTATCACCTGTCCCCATCCCACCGCCAATCCATGTGACCGCCTATCTGGACACAGAAGTCCTCCCACGATCCCTGACAATACTGCTGGAAGGGGCTCATATAGTGCCGCTATATCCTCCCATGCGATCGAGCCATCATCAATGTATACATCCTCATCAAATATCCGCTGACAGGACACCGTCCCCCAGGATCGATCATATGTCACCAGCTGCCCCCGAATCAGAATCCGAAGGATACACCACACATCCTCTAAAGTCACCGTCATCTTGCCCTGGGCCAGATGGAACGTGCATGTCTCACTGTGCCATCGCTCTGCCAAGGCTGTGATCAGGCCGTGATTCATCCGAATCACGGGCATATGCATCACCTCGTAGAGGCCAGTAGCCGCAATACAATCAATCTCTATCTGCGTCAATCGATCCCGCAATCCCTGTGTCGCGGGGTGGCGCTCGCGTAACTGCAACACGCGCAGATCCTCCTGCACATAGACATTCATCAATCACCATCAGTTGTTTTGTTATCAAACTTTCTTAAGTTTAAACCTAGACTATCATCAGATACTTTGATCAAGTATATTCGGGTCTCAACAAGTAAGCAATCATGGCCGCCTAGACTTCAACAGGTATTTATCCTAACAAATGACCTAAGTCTCATTGGGCTGCTATGGTTCAAAACAACTCCCACTTCACCTCGCCATCCATCAATCGTTAGGCATCAAGAGATTTATTTTGTCCAAAACTGGGGCATCTCATTATCCTAAGGCAAAAGTGCTATTTTATCTACCATAGCGCTAGTTCTGAACAAAAGTGCTACAACAACCCACAATAGCACTCAAACTAGACTACAATAGCGCTAAACAACTAAAAGCGCTAAAAACGCTATACAATAGCGCTATTCCAAGCCAATAGCGCTCAATTAACTCTACCATAGCGCTACTTTGTCAAGTGTGCTAAAACTTGCCTACACTAGCGCTAATGCATACAAAAGCGCTCAAACCAGACCACAATAGCGTTATTGCGGCACAAAAGCGCTAATTCATGGAGCAAAAGCGCTAAAAACCTAGTTCCAGCGCTCTTGCTCCGACTTGACTTGGACTCAGCTAAAAACATATTAAAAATGCATGAAAAGACAGTTTTCGAATTTGCGTACCACTGGTCCATAGTCGGCTGGGCGCTGGAATCGTCACACTCGCTCAAATCGGTGCTCGGTGATCGGAAACGGCATCGTTGCTCCTCCTTGCTCCTCCAAATGTCACTGTCAGAGCTCAAGTTTTCAACTGATCGCGATCACAAATGATCCTGTTTTCACCCCTTTCACCCCATTTATACCCCCCCGCTGTCACCGTAACTTCGCCCTGCTCATAGCCGTGGTCCCCGTGAACTTCCCGAGCCTCCCATTTCTCCCAGTTTCCCCCGATTTCTTCTATTTTTCACCAGAATACCTAACTTCTTCTCTTCTATCACCCTGCCAATTTTCATTCTTTTTCGAGAGATCGCCCGATTTTTCAAAATTTTTTGGCCCATCTCTCGAGGGGGCATACCACCCATTAAATTAACATTTTATGGGGCATTTCTTCACACCAGTTTTTCTTTCTTTGAAACAATGCGATAAACTGCACCGTCTCAAAGAGGGACAAATGTAGTCACATAAATCTGTCCATTTTAATTAAATGAATATTTCGTATTTATTTGATTAAAAAAATCCACTAACCATCAATTAATTAGACTTGACCCTTAGCCTTTAGATAACCATGAGGTCTTCTCAGGCCTTTAATGCCTCCAACCTCTTCTCTCAACCCAATCCTGTGTTGACACTTGTCACTATTTTATTGGTGCCAATTGTGCACATGGATCCCCAACTTTCAAGCTTGACCCTTGATTAAACCTTTCAATCCTGGCCATCCATTGCTCCATTTTTCCTATAAATAGAGCCCATTCCTTCATAATCCAGATCCTGAAAACTTGTAAGCATTTAGACTATAGCCATTTTAGAGAGCATTTAGCATAGCATAACTAAATATTGTCTTTTTGGTAAAATCAATCATTTTAGCATTAAAAATAGCTTTTCATTTCATGTTTGGAGCTATTCTACAAATCTCAATCCTCCATAAGCATCCATAGTGCAAAAAGCTGCTGAGAGCTACACTATTTTGGAACTTGGAGAGGAGAGGAACAAGGGAGAAGGAGATAATCTCATGCTAAGAGACAGTTGGAGATGTCTCATTGTCTTACTTCTTTAGTTAGATTCATTAGCATGTGTTTTTAGTATCTCTCTTGGAATGCCTTCATTCATGTTTTAGTTTTTGATTGATTAACTCTAACATCTTGTGTGTTTTGTGTTGTTTGATCTTAAGCTAACATTGTGTCATTTAGGAGGGCATCACTTTATTTTTTACATAAATATCTCTCCCCCTTTGACATCAATGCCAAAAATGTGACAAACATCAAATAAAATTCATAAATCCTTTGAACCACACAACTGACTACTCCCCCAAAGTAGTAGCACCAACACATCAATCTAGAATGAATGATAACTCTGATAAATGAATACTAGACTAATGCCAATCAACATAACTCAGGTCTCTATTGAAGGGGCAGAGACCCTCAATATGACTCTAAAGTATTCAAATGATTCCTTAGGCAAAGGTTTAGTGAAGATATCTACAATCTTCTCTTTAGTGTTCACATAAACTAGTTTGACTTCATTTGCTTCCACCTTCTCCTTTAGAAAGTTATACTTGATAGAAATGTGCTTTGAATTAGAATGAAATACTAGATTCTTTGATATGTCAATAGCAGCAAAGTTATCACAGCGAATAACTACCGGTTCATTACAATCTACTCTTATATCCTTCCACATTTGCTTCATCCACAAAAAATGTGTACAGTTAGTAGTAGCAACAACATACTTAGCTTCTGTAGTAGATAAAGAAGTACATGATTGTTTCTTGTTGAGCCATGAAACAAGTTTCTTTCCAAGAAAGAAAGCTCCACTGGATGTGCTTTCTAGTCATCAACATCTCCAGCCCAATCTGCATCTATATATGCACATAGTGTAAAGTCATCATTTCTAGGATACCACAAACCATACTCTATTGTTCCTTGTAAATAGATAAAAATCCTTTTCACCGCACTCTCATGATTCTCTCTAGGATCACTTTGATACCTTGATATAATACAAACCGCATTTATTATATCCGGTCTAGTCTGAGTCAGATATAGAAAACCTCCAATCATAGATTTATACCTTGTAGGATTTATCAAAGCTGATGCATCTTTCTTTATTAATTTCTCACTTGTAACCATAGGAGTACCAACCTGTTTAGAATTTTCCATACCTAATTTCTTCGACAACTCTCTAGCATACTTAGTTTGATAGATGAAAATACCTTTATCAGTATGAGTAATCTAAACCTAAGAAAAATTTCATCTCCCCAATCACAGACATCTCAAATTCATTCTTCATATTATCAGAGAATTCCATACATAACTTATCCTCACCTCCAAAATGATATCATCAACAAAGAATTCAACAATCAATATGTTATTATCAATAATATTATAATATAAGTTACTGTCAGCATTACCTTTAGTGAAACCAATCTTCAAAAGATATTTGTCCAGTCTAGCATACCAAGCTCTAGGAGCTTGTTTCAATCCATATAAAGCTTTCCTTAACCTGCAAACCATGTTTTTGTCATCTGAAAGTGAAAATCCATTAGGTTGCTCAATTTAAACTTCCTTTTCAAGATCTCCATTAAAAAATGCACACTTGACATCCATCTGATAAACCATGTATTTCTTATGGGTAGCATAAGCAAGAAATAATATCAAAGCTTAAATCCTAGATACTAGAGCAAAAGTTTCATCATAATCAATTCCTTCCTTCTGGGAATATCTTTTACATACCAATCCAGCCTTATTCCTCACAACTTGACCATCTTCATTAAATTTATTCCTAAAGACCCATTTGGTTCCAATAACATTCTTATTTTTAGGTCGGGGAACTAAATCTTTACTATTTGATCTAATTCCTCTTCCATAACTCTCATCCAACATTCATCTTTACAAGTTTCAAGAACTGATACTAGTTCAACTTGAGAAATTAAACATACCTCATCAGCTACCAACCTTCTTCTTGTCATTACTCCTTTGTTCTTATCTGCAATGATCTGATCTTCTAAATGATTTAACCTTACATACCTAGGAGTCTTACGACTTTTTATTTCTTTGCTCTGATCTTCAGTTACTATTGAATTTTATGATACTGCCGGGGTAACTGGTTCAACATTTTTTTCCGGTACAGGTGCTATTGGTTCAGTTATGATCATCTCCACTTCCGCTTCTCTCTCATAAGTTCTAATTTGACCTTTGTACTACTCATCCACCTTGACATTAGCACTCTCCACAATTCTCTGCAATATTTTGTTATAACATCTATATGCTTTTATTTCATTAGATTAACCAATAAATATCCCTTCATCACATCTAGGATCAAACTTTCCAATGAAATCATCTCTTTTGATATAGCATTTACTACCAAAGATTCTGAAATACTTAACTGTAGGTGTATGACCAAATCATAACTCATAAGGTGTCTTACCAGTGTCTCCTTTGATATAAACTCTATTGAATGTGTATGTTGCCATGCTCACAACTTCTCTCCAGTAGATTTGAGGTAAATTAGCTTCCAGCATCATAGTTCTAGCTGCATCCAAGATAGTTCTGTTCTTTCTTTCCACAACACCATTTTGCTGAGGTGTCTAGGGTACAGACAACTATCTCCTTATCCCATGCTTCTCACAATAACTATTAAATTCACCATATGTGAATTCACCCCAATGATCCGACCTTAAGAATTTAATCTTCAACCCTGTCTCTATCTCAACTTTAGCTTTAAAGATCTTGAACTTTTCAAAGGCTTCAAATTTCTCCCTTAGAAAAGTAACCCACACCATTCTAGAATAGTCATCAATGATTATCATGAAATATCTATCACCTTGAAAACTTTTCATTCTAGCAGGTGTTAATCTTAGGGGATCTGGTTCATACTAAGAGGGGGGTGAATCAGTATTAACAATAGTTTGAAATAAAAAACTCTCTTAAAAATTTCACCAAATCAAACATATATAGACCAACACTAGAGTCATATACCAGTATTGGTATCTGCTGATAAAAATTTGTTAAAATGATATATCAATGCTGCATATTAAGTGTTCATTACCCATGCATAAACTAAAAGTAAATCATAACATCACATCAAAAAAATTCACCACATGAACACCATGATTTTCACATGGAAACCCAAAAAGGGAAAAACTATGGTGGGAATTGGTACCCACAAGAATTTTGCACTCTTTCAGAATGCACTCTGTTAGGAGCCTAGCCCAGTTAGGAGCTTACAAAGATGCCCTAATAGGAGAAGACTATGTTAGGAGTCACCCGGTTAAGGGATTTACCTCAGCCTTGTTAGGAGCTTTGATCTATTAGGATCAACCTCACAACAAGATTTAGAACTCAGATGTTGAGTCACCCTATTAGGGGATTTACAATGCGGGGCCTGTAAGGACCTATCTGATTAATGAATTATATCTGCTCCAATTGTTAGGGAAAAACAAAGATTGATCTATGTATAGAACTCAATTGCATGCTTGATTAGAAACAATTAATCTCTAAGTCTACAACACTCTGGCATATCTTCTCACACTCTAGTTCGGCTTTGCACACTCTTCAAAATCACCGACACAACAATCATCAACTATACCAACATAAATAACTTTTACAAATAGGTCAGCAACAAAACCCTAAGACTTACAACATAGATCATCACATATCTTTACAACTCATTACAAATTATCATATAGATCATTACAATCAATTACAAATCAATATCAATGGTTGAGTGATCATAACTCATCACAACAACTCGATCTGATACAAAGTCAAACCCTTAGGACACTCCGCTAAACACTTTGCATATTCCCAATAAATTCACTTTCCAAATGCACCAAAACATCTTTCAAACACTTCACACGGTTTATGCCATGTCATCATCAACATATGAACTTGATGTAGATCACCGCCAAACCAAAAAGTCATTACTGGTCAAGAGAATTCTTTACCGGTCCTTAAACCCTTCTTAAACCTTGACAAAAACTCAACAAAAATTATAAACATAACTTTCGATTGTCACTACATGATGCGGTTTTGGTCAGATACATGTTACAATGATAAAATCTCACATTCAAAACCACAAATCCTCAATAATCACCAATCACTAGATACAATCAAAATATTTCCTCGTTTACTGGTTAAGTACCCAATTCCCAATTTCTTAATTCTTTATTGGTAAGGTCTTTCCGGTAGACCAAAAAGATTTAGATGACAAATACAATATTAGTAAACATCAGTAGACATGAATAAATGTTTGTTTCCATCAATGACAACACAAATAGCTAATCAAAGTCATCCATAATGCATTCTCAATCTCTTCATCACAATGTCATCACAAACAATCTTTTAACTAGTTCAGTCATCATTTTCCATCTGCATCAGTTATGCCAATCATGCCAACAATCTCCCCCTTTGGCATTGATGGCAATACTAAACATCAATGTAATCAAATCATACTCCTCTGCTTTGTTTAGGACCTTCTCTGCAATACTTCTCTTCTTTGTTGCACCTCATATGCCGGTCATCTGCTAGTTACACTTTATCTTCATTCCTTGTCGCATGATTGATCATATTTCTTCTCCCCCTTTGACATCAATGCCAAAGCTGCATAAGAATCACCGTTCACCAAATCTGTTGTTGTTGTCTTCAACATGTCTACAAACTCATCTAAGCTACCCCCCTTATAAAGTAGCCAGCATCTCATCAATCCAAAGTGAAAAATAATCATTAAGCCCACTAGATTGATGCATCTCCTGCATCCTAGTTCTTCTTATGTAGGCATCTGAACCCTAATTTACCTTTGAGATACTCAAAGGTAGTCTTTGGAAAAGGTTTTGTGAGAATGTCCGCTAGCTGCTCTTTTCTTGTCACATACTCCATTCTGACTTGTTTTTCCTGTACTCTTTCCCTTAGAAAATGATATTTTATTTCTATGTGCTTTGTTCTTGCATGTAACACTATTGGCCGTTTGGAGGAATTTATTATGTGTTGCATTGATGTTTTGTCATTGATGTCAACACTAGCTATTTGGGATGCTTTACCAGCACCCTTCTAGTCCTGGTAGGATGTATGGTTTCTGGTTGGATTGGATCCAGCATGAACTGGTATGCTCCAGTATGGTTTGGTCATGAAATTGGCTTATTCATGATACTCATGTTCATATTCAGTCAGTTGGTTTTATTCTGGTAATCAGATGCTATCATGTTTTCTTGAAAGCTTGGTTTGTGGTTTCGGCGAGGGTTTCATCGACAGAGCTTTGATGAAGATCTTTGATGATATGCGTAATTGGTGGTAGTAACCCTATTTTATGATTATGATGCTATGCAAAGTTTTGATGTTATATTGTGTGATTTTCTTCATGAGTAGAGACGATGTCATATCACTCACTGTGACTATGATATACTATCACAATTCTCTATCACTTGCCTATTTATTATGATGTATATGTATTGTATATGTTGTGTTTGGTGTTTGGTGTAGGTTTGCATGTACTAGACATCAACTCCACCTGGCTTCACAGGTGTGAGCATATCCTTATCACAATGGAATTTTTTTGGAGATGACATAGTTTCCCTCACACACTATAGGTCTAAGTTGTGTACATTGTCGATTGTGCCATGATGCAAGTTAGGGTGAGAGTCTTGTGTTGTCTTTGTCTCCTTTGGCATAAGGATGTGAGTTTATGTTTATTTCTAGTTAGAGATGTGTAATTATTAAATTATTTAATATTTATTTTTATTTTGATTAATGTTTACTTGATTTAATTTATTTATCATTTGATTTATTATTTAGTTGAGGCTTAATTATTATTTATTGTTTATTTATTTATATTTTAATTAATTTTTTATTTTTTTGATTGGTAAAAGTTATATTTTTTTTATTTAAACTAAAAACATACATATGCATCAAACTTCCAAAAATAGTAAAACTACTCCCTCAAACCAACCCCAACTACCTTCCAAACCCAATGTCTAAAACCATGGTATTCCAGGATATTTACTGTTCAGACCCTTCCCGACCCCCACATCAACTATAGTAAAAATAAAAAATACAACTTGCCAAAAGCTAGCCGATAAGTTTATCACTTAACAGTATTAAAGATTTAAGTTTTCAATTGAAATTAAAACAACTAAATAAGAAAAAAGCCCAGAGGTACCCTGAATCAGCGAGATCCTCTTCTTCCCATAGAGGTGTGTGAATCTCCTATCCTTCCTTCTACATCCTTGACCACTTCCCCTCGCAAAACTGGTTTTTCTGACTCACCATAGCTTCCACCCGCTACACCACCCACTACACTTTCTTTTGCCATTTCTGCTGATAATTTCTGCATTATCGACCTCCTACATGTCTCAAATCCTCCGCCACTCTCTCCCCACCCTCATGCCGAATCTCATCTTCAATATCCATAATCTGGACAAATATTGTCAACCCTTACCATCCTCACTTTGCATCATTTTTAAATCGGGCTCTAGCTTCCTCATGAAGGTAAAGGAATTGTATTCACAAATATCTTGCCCTCAATGCCTCATTCTCCTCAGGGATACCTTCAACAATATTGAAACCACATCCTGGCACCGCCCATTCTAGCAGGGACTACAAGTTTAACAGGTACTCTCTTGGAACATTTCTCTTCAACACTTTCCTCACCTCCAAATAGGTTTATCCCAACTCCAAACCCCATGCCATGATAAGCGAGTAGATATTAGCTTTGCACCTATATTGATGGCTGATAACTGGCACCTCTTCTCCCAAAACTAGTTGAATTGCCTTCAAGAGAAATGCATCTTTTACTAGGAACATCTTCTCAAGCTTCTTGAGGGGGACGGGTCCATGGAAATATGACATAAGCTTGGACGAATCTAGAGTGAAATTGGCTTCCATTTTTGTACTCATTGAAAGTTGTAATTAACTCCGATCAAATCTGATTAAAATTTGGCTTCACCAACTTACCAACTCTTTTCATTAAATGCATGGGCATTATGAAATTGGTATTCAATGCAAAACACTCCACCATCACCACCATTTCAGAGAGCATGCCATAATAAATGCTCATTAACTCTACCTTACGCAGAAAAAAGGCTGGCTTTTTGACAAGAAATTTGAATTGTTAGACATACCAACTTAATAAGTGATATTAACTCCATTTAACTGTTTCTTTTTTGCTATCATGCCACCTCACTTCCCCTTTCATGAGATCACATGCATCATTCGATAACCCATCCGCAATAACATTTCTTTCTCTTTTCACATTCGAGATGCAATAATTTTAGAAAGATTTTAGCTTTTCACTTATATTATGTATATATTTTTTGAATTTCCAACACAATGTGTCGTCTTTAATCAATGCCTAGACTACAATTTGGGAATCACCCTCCAAGTGTACCTTCGTCACCTTCATATTTGTTGCTAGTTCAACTGCTAGTAAAGCTGCTTGAGCCTTTGCCTCATTATTAGTGCCATCTCGTAGTCTTCTTGCACCCATAAAAAGGATTTTCCCTTCATCATCACAAGCCATACATCTCATGCTTGAAATCCCTGGATTGCCTTTTGATGCTCCATCAAAATTAATTTTCACCCACCCCTTCTCTAGTTTTGGCCATTTCACCATCTCCCCATCCAAAGGGACATTCAAAGGATGAACCCTAGGGAACCCATGAACGCGTCTGCATTTGAAAAGAGGCCACCTAGAAAGAATTAAACTATCTATCAAACTATACAGATGTTTCACAAAATTATGATTAACTGTTGCTAAAGAACCAATTTCACAAATAGCCTGCTCTACTCTCCCACACATTCTATCAAGCCCTTCCCACTTATCTTAAAATATTCTCCTATTTCTCTCTTTCCATAATTCCCAGACTACAGTGGAAGGAAAAATTGTCCATACACTCGAAAGAGAAGATTTGCTCTTCTCCGCGAACCAACTCTTGAGGAAGTCACTGATATTGTCTAGAAGGGGTACTGACCATCCTAATTTACTCAAAACAAACCTCCACACTCCTTGAGTGAAGTCACAAATTAAAAACAAGTGATCTAATGATTCCTCATGTTTTTTGCACATGACACATTGAAAAGGCCCATTAAAACCCATACACAACATCCTATCTCCTGCCAGAATCCTCCTCTTCAAAACCAGGAAGGTGAACACTCTTGTCTTTGGGAGACACTTAGAACTCCAGCATAGTTGGGAAGGCCAGTTCAGTTGGAGGTTTACATTCTCAATAATATTATAGCCAATTTGAACTGAATATTCACCTAATTTTGACCCACACCATTTGATGACATCTTCCTTCATATTAAGAGCTGGGGAGTACTCATCCAAAATATTTTTAAAGCATCTCTTCTATTGAGGAGATAAAGGCAACTCATCCATGTTTTTCCATTGCCAAACCTCAATTCTATTAGAGCACTCTGCATGTACATAATCTTTAACTATTGTGCCCTAAATATCCTTAGCGACTTGTTTAATACTATCAACATTCTCCCTCAAATATAAAGCTGGTCTTCCATCCCAAGAGTCTATCCAAAACTTGGCTTTCTCCCCATTCCCTACATGCTAGGTAATGTGTTCTGTAATTAGTTTCCTACAAGATAATAGAAAACTCCAGATTATTGATCCTTGAGGAGGTTCACGAATAGTAAAAATCCTCTCAGCCTCTAACGAATCCAGATACTTTTGTTTCAGGATCTGAACCCACTTATGATTCAACTTTACATACATCTACCAAATACGTTTTGCTCCCATGGCTTCATTTAGAAAGAACCACTTCCTCAGCCCAGCCCTTGCCACTTGACGAGGTTGACATACTTTATCCCAGTCAACCAAGGGAATTTTATCCTGGTCACCCTTTCCATTCCAAAAAAAATTCCACATAAACTAATTAATGCTACTGGATATCTTGTCTAGAATTTTAAAACACATCTTGGAATAGATAGGCATTAGAGACAAGACTAATCTCAATAATAATAACCTACCCGCAAAGGTAAGCCATTTGTATTTCCAACCCTCTAACTTATTCACACAACTTTTAAATAATCTCTACCACAAATGAGTCCTATTGGCCCCTCCAAACAAAGGTGTTCCCAAAACTCTCATAGAAAGGGTGCTAACTTTCACACCCAATATCCTAATAATTTCTCTTTGCTTTCTAGAATCAGTATTAAAAAAGAAAATATAAGATTTCTTCTAATTTACCTGTTGCCTGGAGGCCTCAAAGAAAATGTCGAGGGTTATTTTTATAGTTCGAGCTTATTTTAAAGAAGAGTCCCTAAATAGTATTGTATCATCTGCAAACTATTAATGTGTAATAGGATCCACACCATCAACTACCTGCACACCCTTCCATATATCCTCATTTTTTAGTTTATGGATGTATCTTCCCAAAACTTCCTCTAGGATAATGAAAAGAAAAGGAGAAAGAGGATCCCCTTGTCTTAATCCCCTAGAAGCTTGGAAAAAACCTTGAGGGCTACCATTGACTAACACTGAGAACCACAGTCCATTTATGCATTCTTTCACCCAGTCTATCCAATGAGATGAGAAACCAAACTTTTCCAAGACACAAAACAAGAACTCCCGATCTACCATATCATATGCTTTCTTGATGTCCAATTTGATAAGCATTCGTTCCACCTTTACTTGCTTGGTAAAATGAATAGCTTCATGTGCTATTATAATTCCTTCCACAATTGATCTTCCCGGTACAAAACCATTTTGCTCCTCTGATATTATATATTTGAGTAAGGGTTTCAATCAGTTCATTATAACTTTGGTGATCACCTTATAGATCCCATAATATAGAGAAATATGCGTAAAATCTACAAAAGAGGATGGCTTCTCCACTTTAGGGATTAGAGTAAGGAATGCGCAATTTAGTTCTTTCTCCACCTTTTATTTACTCTCATTTCTTCCACCACTTGCCATAATTCATGACCCACAACTTCCCAAAATTGTTGGTAAAAGAGGGCAGGGAAACCATCCGGTCCTAGAGCTTTGTCGCCCACCATCGAGAAAACAACTTTTTTCACTTCATCTATTGAAACAGGTTTACACAAAAATTGATTTTGATTTTTTCAAATTAATTTTGGGATATTACTCAGAAGAGTTTCTTGGTGTCGAGTGTCTAGGTTATGGTTCTTAGATAGTAGCTCAGTAAAGAATTCCACCGTTTCTTTGTTGATCTCCTCTAGGTCATTCAAAACATCATTGTCCCTATTCTTGATACTCATCAACTTATTCCAAGATCTCCTAATTTTAACGAAATTGTGAAAGAACTTTGTATTCTTTTCACCTTCCTTTAGCCAACCTTCCCTTGATTTTTGCTTCCAATAAACTTCTCCCCTAGCCAATAGTTCATTAAGTCTTGATTTTAGAAGCTTCTCCTTATTAAAGGCATCTAGAGTCATTCCATGATTCAAAATAGAGCACTCCAAATCATTTAGTTCCACTTCAACCTTGGTTCTATTATCAAAGATGTTTCTAAACTTATCCTTATTCTATTCTTTTAATTTACCTATGAGATATTGCAATTTTTTGAAAAATATAAACGCCCCCGAAATAGTTCTCATAGGGGCCTCCTTCCATGTTAAAGAGACAAACTCCTTCAAGGATGAGTCATGAAGCCACATTTTATCGAACTTAAAAGGACATAAGATTGGAGCAATATCTAGACAGATGAGGAGCTCAATAGGAAAAATGATCAAAAGTTGCCAAGGGTAATACCCCGGCTTCAAAAAGGAGGAGTTTAGAAGCCCAATTACCCCCTAGTAAAAATCTATCCAACTTCTCAGCTATGTGTTCCATACCTACCCTCCGATTCGACCAAGTATAAGACCCTTTGTTGGTATTAATTTCTCATAGGCCATTATCAGAAATGAAGTTTTGGAAACCTAGTTGGGATGCAATAATACCCACTCTACCACCTTTCTTATCACTTGAATCCAAGATGGCATTAAAATATCCCTCAAGCACAACCAGGTCTTGAGTAAAATTACTTAGAATAGTCAAGATTTGATTCCAAGTATCCAACTATAGATTACCTCTCGTAGGTCCATAACCGTTGATCAGAAAAAAATCACAATTATACCAAATGAGTGGACCTTACACACCTGCCATACATATGAGTTAGTGATTTCTTCTACCTTGATGAGGTTGGGGTTCCAGATTATCCCCAACCCACCTGATGAACCCTCTGCACTTAAAAACATTCCTTCCCAAAATCTCCCAGCACCCAGCCAAATCGTCGCATCTTCCCTGCTAAGCTTAGTTTCTTGCAAACAAACAATGTCTGGTTTCACCTGGTTAAGCCCTCACTTGATCAAATGATTATTGTTACGAGCATTGCAAACCCTAACATTCCAACTAATTATTTTCATTGTTCTTCAGGAAGGGTAACTCCCTTCCCTACTGATAGTTTAGACTGACCTTTTGCATTCCCTGCCATCGCAATCCGGATTTTATTTGGTTTATGAACCCTAGATTTCTTTTCTCCAATAGCCACTTTGTCAGTTTGAGAATCCGATTGCAAAATAGTTCAGCATTCTAATATGTCATCTTCTTCTTCCAACTCCCAAGGACTATCACCATTCTCTTCTCTCGACCTAGTATTTGTACCAGTGTTCAGGATATCACATTTCTCTTGGGCATGTAATTCCTCTCTCTAAGGGACAAACCACCTCAGAATCCCCCATACTTGCATCTATAACATTCATATCAGCCTCTATCTTATTGAGAACTCCCTCCACTAGTTGTGTGGCATCCAAATGGGATGTTGGATAAGTCCCTTCCACTTTATCATCCAGCTTTGGGTTCTCTAATGGAAGCCCAAGTTTCACCAACTCTGGCAATAAAACAGGTAACTTCCCTACCTTGTGAGAGTTTGATTATCCATCCTCTCATTGTAACTCAAAAAAATGTTCTACTCTAGCTTCCAATGGGTCATCAATTTGTTAGGACCCAGAGGCAACTGAGAGGGGGAGGGGGGTGAATCAGTTGTCTATTAATTTCAACCCAAGTAAGACTTAACCAAACTTAATGCATAATACTGGTAAACCAAAATTTATGCCGGTAGACAATTTAACAATTAATTGCAATACCGGTAAAGTTTAATGCATGAAACAAAAAGACAAATAATATACACAACACATAACACAATTATTTGTACGTGGAAACCCTATAAAGGGAAAAACAACATTGGGAAACCTTACCCACAATTAGATGATACTACTGCAGATAGCATGTGTGTACAATATGGGGTCTGCACATGCAGAAAGGCCAACTGCCTAGAGCTCACTGCTCAATCATAAAATGAGAGTCACACTGACTACAATTGGATGGTTAAATCCAATGATAATGAACTGCTTAAAATAACATCTTCATATGCTGGATTCAGTATCGGTTAAGCTCAGATTGTCTTCTGTAAAAACCTTCCTTGAATCTTCAAATGATGTTTGCATGTATAGCTCTGCTTATATTCTCATATACCTTATTACAATCCTTTTCACACTCCTCTACATAATATCATAAATGAGATCCTACATATATACCAAAACCTAGGACCAAATGTGTAGGTTGGCTTACAAAGAATATTACAATTAAATCAATTACAAATGAATCAATATGTAATGCATGATGTTGGCTCAATGCATTTACAATAATAACAAATTATCTCCATAATGTGCCATGCTGATCTGGAATAAATAACACTTGCTGGTCCATAACCTAGACCTATTTGTCGGTAAGAGCAAATATGCAAACTCGATTGTACCAATAATCAAATCACCAAAACCAAGTGTCCAAACAATGTCTTCAACATAACCAAAGTGTCCAAACAATGTCTTTGACATAACCAAGTAATCTCCAGATGACAACAATTCATCCTCAGTGCTGGTGAACAATATAACCTGCTGGTGAACCAGATACCGGTGATTGTACATAAGTCACTGAACATGCCAGTGAACATAACCAAAGATCTCTAGAAGGATAAGTGTTGACAAGTGTTGACATGAATGACAAAACCAGTGCAACACATCCATAATACCAACAATCTCCCCATTTGGCATTGATGGCAACACAAGATGAAAAAACCATCTAAGTGCCAAAGCAGAAATGCCAAAAACCAAAATCCAACAATCTCCCAAAGAGATCATTATCCAGAAATCAAAATACAGATATAGAGAGTAACAATCTCTCCCCCACTGAATAATCTCCCCAAAAGATAATGCGTTTTTCCATAGATATCTCTCCCCCTTTAACATCAAATGCCGAAGCAATATAAAAACCAGATAACACAATTCATAGAACTTATTACAAAATACCAACTTATTAATTTATCCAATCTATCCAGTCTACTCCCCCTGAGAAGTAGCTCTCCTCATCAAAGCTGAAAAAATATTTCTCTGTTAATTCTGCTGGTCTAATGCCATGCTCCAACTATCTAATTTTCTACTGGTGAGGGTATAACTCCAAGCCGTTCTCTTAGATATTCAAAAGTTTCTTTAAGCAAAGGCTTAGTAAAGATATCTGCAATTTGCTCTTTATTATTCACATAAACCAATTTCACTTCTTTTGCTTCAACATTCTCTTTTAGAAAATTGAATTTGATTGAAACATGTTTAGTTTTAGAGTGAAATACCGGATTCTTAGATATATCAATTGCTGCCATATTATCACAGTAAATGATTATAGGTTCCTTGCATTTTACCTTTATGTGCTTCAACATTTTCTTAATCCATAATACCCATGTACAATTAGTTGGTGCTGCAACATATTCTGATTCTGCTATTGATAGTGATGTACAACTTTGTTTCTTGCTCAACCATGAAATTAGTTCGCTACCAAGAAAAAATGCTCCGTCGGTGGTGCTTTTTCTGGCATCTACATCTCCTGCCTAGTTTACATCTGTGTATGCACATAAATCAAAATTTTCATCTTTAGCATACCATAAACCAAGATTTGTTATGCCTTGTAGGTATCGGAAAAATCCTTGTTACTGCTAATTCATGATTTTCTTTAGGATTAGTTTGAAATTTTGAAACAATACATATTGCATTCATAATATCAGGTCTTGTTTGTGTCAAATACAATAAACTTCCTATCATAGATTTGTATCTTGTCGTATTAACAGGTGCTGATTCATCCTTCAAAGATAGTTTATCAGTTGTAGTCATAGGTGACCTTACCGGTTTAGAGTTTTCCATGCCAAATTTCTTAAGTAATTCCTTCAAGTACTTTTATTGATTAATGAATATACCTCTATCAGTTTGTGAAATATGCAATCCTAAAAATAATTTTATCTCTCCAATCATAGACATTTCAAATTCTTCCTCCATCTTATTAGTGTTAGGTCCTGAAGACAACTGAGAGGGTGGGGGGTGAATTAGTTGTCAATAAACCAAAAACAACTTAACCAACTTAATGCTTAATACCGGTAAACTAGTCTAATATGCCGGTAGACAATTTTAACAGTTAATTGCAATACCGGCAAGGATTAATGTATAAAACATAAAGACAAAGTCATCCACAACACATAACACCAATATTTGTACATGGAAACCCTGTAAGGGGAAAAACCATAGTGGGAAACCTTACCTACAATCAAATGATACTACTGTAGATAGTAAGTGTATACAAATGGGGTTTGCACATGCAGAAAGGCCAAGCGCCTAGAGCTCACTGCTCAATCACAAAATGGGAGTCACACTGACTACAGATGGATGGTTAAATCCAATAAGAATGTACTGCTCAAAATAGCATCTTCATATGCTGGATTTAGTACCAGTGTAGTTCTGATTGTCTTCTCAAAAACCCTCCTTCAATCTTCAAATGATGTCTGCATGTATAACTCTGCTTATTCTCACATATACCTTCACACAATCCTTTTTCTCATTCCACATTCGATCTTACAAATAAGATCTTACATTTATACCATACCCTAAGACCAATTTTAGTAGGTCGGCTCTACAAGATATTACAATAAAATTAATTTACAAATCAATTAATACCTGATGCAATTACTGATTCAATATGTCGACTTAATGCATTTACAACCATAATAAGTCATCTCCATAGTGTGCCATGCTTGATCTGGAAAAGATAAACCTGCTGGTGTAACCTGGACCTATTTGCCGGTAACAACAAATATGCAAATGCTAATATACCAATAAACAAAACTCCAAGACAAAGTGTCCACATGATGTCTTTGACATAACCAAGTGTTTTCCATATCATTCCAAGTGCCGATGATCATTATATCTTGTCGGTGTACCAGATACCGGTGACTGTGCATGAGTCACTTGCTTGCCGGTGAATGTTGTTGATTCTTCAAAGTGCCAGAGTTGATAAGTGTTTAGTAGGTTTTGACATCAATGACAAAATCATACCAAAATACCAACAATTAGAAAGGTCTTTACACAATCTATCTTCTCCTCCAAAAATGATATCATCAACAAAAACTTCAATAACCAAGATGTCATCATTAGTCACTTTGTAATATAAGTTGTTGTTAGCATTACATTTAGTGTAACCAAGCTTCAAAAAATATTTGTCCAATCTATCATACCAAGCTCTAGGAGCTTTCTTGAATCCATATAGAGCTTTTCTTAACCTGCAAACCATATCTTTGTCATCTGTCAAAGAAAATCCATCAGGTTGTTCAATGTAAACTTTCTCTTCAAGATCACCATTCAGAAATGCACATTTAACATCCATTTCATATACTTTATAGTTCGTGTGCTACAAAAGCTAAGAATAATTTGACTACCTCAATTCTAGCTACCGGTGCAAAGGTTTCATTGTAATCAATTCCTTCTTTCTGTGAATATCCTTTACACACTAATCTTGCTTTGTTTCTAATTACCTTACCATCTTCATTAAGCTTATTTTTGAATACCCATTTAGTTCCAATTACATTTTTGTTTTTAGGCTAGGGAACCAATGTCCATGTGTTATTCTTTTCAATTTGTTCCAATTCATCTTCCATAGCCTTAATCCAATGTTTATCTTCACACGCCTCATTAATGGTTGCTAGTTCAATTTGAGAAATTAGACATACCTCTTCATTTTCCAGTCTTCCTCTAGTCATAACACCTTGATACTTATTTCCAATTATCTGACTTTCAGAGTGATTCAATCTTACATACCTGGGTATATTCACTTCTTGTTGTTCTCCAGTCACTGTGGAATTCTTAGATGATGCCAGTGTGGCTGGATCAACATTTTGTACTAGTGTACTCATTGTAGGTTCATTTGTGATTATCTCTATTGTTGGTTCAGAGTCCATTGACCTTGAATTACCTCTAAACAGTTCATCAATCTTCACATTTTCACTTTCAACAATTTTCTGCAATCTCTTGTTAAAACATCTATATGCCTTGCTCTTAGATGAGTAACCAAGAAATATTCCTTCATCACTTCTAGGATCAAATTTACCAATATAATTATCTCTCCTAATATAACATTTGCTACCATATATTCTGAAATATTTAAGAGTATGAGTATTACTAAACCATAGTTCATGAGGGGTCTTACCGGTTTCACCTTTGATGTGAACTTTGTTGAATGTATAAATAGTTGTATTGACTGCTTCTCTCCAATATACATGAGGTAGGTTTTCTTCAGATATCATGCTTCTAGCTGCATCCAAGATAGTTCTGTTCTTGTTTTCCACAACTCCATTTTGTTGGGGTGTTTGAGGTGTTGATAATTGTCTTCTGATTCCATTCACTTCATAGAATGTATTAAATTCCTTAGTTGTGAATTCACCTCCTTGATCTAATCTCAAACATTTGATTTTGTTACCAGTTTCATTCTCTACCATGACTTTGAATAGTTTGAATTTCCCAAAATCTTTTGATTTCTCCTTGAGAAAAGTAACCCAACACATTCTAGAATAATCATCAATGATTAGCATATAATATCTATCTCCTTGTAAACTTCTAGTTTTTGTTGGACCACATAAATCAGTATGAATTAAGTCAAGAACATTATTAGATTTTTCTGGAATACTCTTAAAAGTTTCTCTAACTTGCTTTCCAAATTGACATTCCTTACATACCGGATTGTGAGGTTTAACAATCTTAGGCAAATCCCTTACTGCCTTAGTTGTACTGATTTTCACAATGCAATCAAAATTTACATGACAGTCTTTTATGCCATAACTAACTTTCAATAATATGTGAAATCAAGCATGTCTTCTCATTGTTATTCAAATGAAAGATATTACCTCTAGTCTAATTACCGATTGCAATTTCCAAACCAGTTCTATTCATGATTTTGCATTTACCATTCTTGAATTGTAACTGAAATCCCTTTTCAACTAATTGACCAACACTCAAAAGATTATGCTTCAAACCTTCAACATAATAAACATTATTAGTATTATGCTTACCATCAAAAGATATAGTTCCTTTTCCTCTAATCAAACAAGCTTTGTCATCCCCAAATCTTACTAGACCTCCATTGTATTCCTGAAAGGTTAAGAATTTACTCTTATCACCAGCCATGTGATGTGAATATCCAGAATCAATGATCCATTCATCCTTTTCTTCAATTTTAGCTACCAGGGCCTGCTCTACCGATTGAATAGTAGGTGCCACTTGATCTTTTGTTATTGCAACAAAATCCCATCCATTGTCTGTCGGTTGCTCATCAGAATCATCAGTAACTCCTTCATTAGCATAATAACATGATTTGTCTCTATTCTTCTTAAATCTGTATCTCTGATATTAAGGGTTAGGCTTATATGTTCTTTTAGCTTCTTCTTTCAATCTTGCATGTCTATCAGGACACCTAGATGCCATATGACCAATTTTATTGCAATTAAAACATTTAAATGGTGCCTTACCTTCATACTTACTTCCAACTGGACCTTTAGACATTTTCCTTACAAATAGTGCTTCAAGCTCTTCAAGTTCTTCATTCTCTCTTCTGATTTCTTCAAGTTCTCTAGCATAGAGTGCTTTCCAATCAGATTTATTAGATGATGATGATGATGACGATGATGATGATGATGATGATGTTGCAAATGATGAAGCTTTGAAAGCCAAATCTATCTTATTTGTAGCGACAAGACCAAATTCCTCAAGTTCAAAAGCTGAAAGTTTTCCAACCAAAGTGTCTCTAGATACTGATGTATTAGGCATTGTTCTCAATTCATTAATAGAAATTACTTTTATTTTGTATGCCAGTGGCAATGCTCTTAAAACTTTAGAAACAATTTCATCTTCACTTAAGGATCCTCCACAACATTGTATACCCAAAACAATTTCATTAACTCTTTCCATAAAAGTATAAATCCTTTCATCTTCTTCCATTTTCAAATTTTCATACTTGACCCAGAAGCATTCTAGTTTTGCAATTTTGACTATGGTATCACCTTCATTCAATGTCTCCAATTTGTCCCAAATAGCTTTAGCAGTAGATCAGTCTGACAATCCCATGATTTTCTGATTTGACAATGCACTCAAAAGTGCTTCTCTTGCTTTGCAATCATTCTCCTGATCTTTAGCCAAGGTTGGTGGATTAGGTTGACCTTGAGTAGGACCAACATATCCATTCTTTGTAACATCCCATATGTCTTTTCCAATGCAATTTAGATGTGTCTCCATCCTGATCTTTCATATACCATAGTTAGTTCCATCAAGCTTCATACTTTCCTTCCTAAAATAGTTAGTTGCCATAGAATCTCCTCAAGCTGTTAAACTTCAGCAAAAATAGGACTAGGCTCTAATACCAATTGTTAGGACCCGGAGGAAACTGAGAGGGGGGGCGGGGGGGTGAATCAGTTGTCTATTAATTTCAACCCAAATAAGACTTAACCAAACTTAGTGCATAATACCGGTAAACCAAACTTTATGCCGGTAGACAATTTAATAGTTAATTGCAATACCGGTAAGGTTTAATGCATGAAACAGAAAGACAAATAACATACACAACACATAACATAGTTATTTGTACATAGAAACCCTGTAAGTGGAAAAACCATGGTGGGAAACCTTACCCACAATCAGATGATACTATTGCAGATTGTGTGTGTGTACAATATGGGGTCTGCACATGCAGAAAGGCCAACTGCCTAGAGCTCACTACTCAATCACAAAATGAGAGTCACACTGACTACAATTGGATGGTTAAATCCAATGATAATGCACTGCTCAAAATAACATCTTCATATGTTGGAATCAGTATCGGTTAAGCTCAGATTGTCTTCTCCAAAAACCTTCCTTGAATCTTCAAATGATGTCTGCGTGTATAGCTCTTCTTATATTCACATATACCTTATTACAATCCTTTTCACACTCCTCTACATAATCTCACAAATGAGATCTTACATATATACCAAAACCTAGGACCAAATGTGTAGGTTGGTTTACAAAGAATATTACAATTAAATCAATATGCGATGCATGATGTCAACTCATTGTATTTACAATAATAAAAAATTATCTCCATAACATGTCGTGCTGATCTGGAATAGATAACTCTTGCCGTTCCATAACCTAGAGCTATTTGTTGGTAACAACAAATATGCAAACTCGATTGTACCAATAATCAAATCACCAAAACCAAGTGTCCAAACAATGTCTTCAACATAACCAAAGTGTCAAAACAATGTATTCGGCATAACCAAGTAATCTCCAGATGATAACAGATCATCTTCAATGCTGGTGAACAATATAACCTGCCAGTGAACCAGATATTGGTGACTTTGCATAAGTCACTGAACATGTCGGTGAACATAACCAAAGATCTCCAGAAGGATAAGTGTTGACAAGTGTTGACATCAATGATAAAACCAATGCAACACATCCATAATACCAACACAATTTGTTTTCCTTTAGGTCCGATCAAATAAACCTCTTTCAAATGACCATCCTTGTTACAGACCCAACATTTCTCCAAAAACTCCTCAACTTCAACCTGTTGCACCCAACTCCCCACATTTTTTTTGATCTCTATCCATGTTGGGAGATGGTAATTGGGTTTCTAGCTAACACAAATCCTCGCATAAGAGCTAAAATATTCTTTAGAAATGGCTTCATCCGATTTAAGGTAAAACCCTAATTTGTTTCCAATCATCTGAAAAACATCCTCATTCCAGTATTCCCTAGGGAGATTATATAAACATAGCCAGAATATAACCTCCTCCACTAAGGTTTTGATAGGGTTAAAATTTGGTTCCCAATCCCTTATTGAAACTCCTCTTCCTCCTAAGAAAAAGGGGCCATTTTGTAGGACCCAATTCTTGTCTTTTTTATTTTTTGCTATGACAAGAATATAACCATATGGCATAGTCTTAATTTCAATCTTGAAGGGCCACATTTCTTCACACCACTTTTTGACATGGAAAAATGTCGGCCAATCTCCAAAACATTTCAAGAAAAAACCTCTGTCTTTGAAAAAAGCCACTGAATCACTCCATCTTTTGCTATCTAGAAAGAATGATAGCTTGTGATTGTCATCAGGTTTGGGTTTAGACTTCTTAGCCTGGCCAGATCTTGGGATCTTCTTAGGTCTCCATTCTTTTTCCCATACCCTTTGCCAGTCCATCTTGGCACCAGCCGTAAAGGTGTTGCGGTCACCAAGGTTAGGAAAATGATCCCCTTTAGGTCTAGAAAAATCTCTCTGCCATCTATCTAGGTTTCCGACATTAGGCCCAAATCCTACAGATCTATTCTGTTCCTCCCATGTCCACTTCAGTTTTGACCACAATCTGAAACCTAGATTCATGAAAAAATTTGGTCTGTCATTTTGTCCGAAATCCCAAAACTCTATGGGATGCAGGACCAGCCTCCTTCGCGACACCATGATATATTAATTGAGTTTTATTTAATGTTGATTATTGGAATTTATATTTATTTGATATGATTTGATTTAATTTATTTTAGTGACATTTCTTGATTTTCTATTATTACAATTTAATAATGGTAATTTATTTAATCATTTATTTGGTTTAATTGATTTATTGTATAATTATTTATTTGATATTTATTTATTGTTTAAATCATTTGTGGATTTTATTTAATGATGATTTTATATTTTATTGTGGCTTTTGATTTATTATTAGTTACCTGGTTTATTTTATTGGGCTTGGTTATTATTTATTCATTTGATTTTATATTATTAATATTATAATTTCTCGTTACATGGGTAAATAGAATAGTATATTATTATTTACCTACCCTTTATTATTACTGACTAAATTGCTTTGGGGAAATAACTATAATATATTTTTCATGGTAGGTAGGTTTTATATTATTTTGGAATATTTGATTTGGCCGATGTTTGGCTATAGTTTTATTTGAGATTTCTATTTATTCATCTGTCTATGCATTTTGTCGGATTAGCTTCCTCGGATTTCTTCAGTGATTCTAGTTTTCTTGGCTGAGGGTTTGGATTTGGATTTAGAGTTACTTGTTTCGTTTGGATTTGTGGTTGTGCTTCATCAACTTCTTGTCTTGCTTCAATTTTTCCAGGTTGGAGATCTTGTCTTTCTATAACTTTCTTTTCAAGAAAAGATTGTCTGCACAATGCTTTTCATGAAAGATTGTATGTGGGGTGTTTTGGGTAGATTAATATAGTTTTATGAATTGAATATATATATATATATATATATATATAGACACACACACACAGAGAGAGAGAGAGAGAGAGAGAGAGAGAGAGAGAGAGAGAGAGATAGACACACACACACACACACACACAGAGAGAGAGAGAGAGAGAGAGAGAGAGAGAGAGAGAGAGAGAGAGAGAGAGAGAGAGAGAGAGAGAGAGAGAGAGAGAGAGAGAGAGTTGGGGGATCTTTGTATTTGATTGTGATTGTTGTGAATAGCTGACACTGCATTTGTATTGGTTTGTGAATGCTTAGCTCTTTGTATATTTTCCCTTGTATGGAAATTAGAAGGCTTGGTTTATGTTTGGGTCTCATTTTTGTATCTGTAAGGGAGTCGAAAATTGTATTTTATTCTTGTGTTATTTATATCTAGACTCTACCGAAAGTTTGTTCTTAGAGATTTGCTTCATGTTTTAATCGATCTCTTTGAACTTAGACTTCATTCCTTGATTTTTAATTGTTTATGCGATTCCAATTGAGTGTATTTTTGGCACTTATTTTGATCTCTACGATTTTATTTTATTTGTCATAACTTTATTTTCTATCTTTTTGAGTTTTTAACAAATGCGCTAATGTTTTTATCACATGCATTATTATTTTTAATAGATGCGCTATTGTCTTTTCGAGATGTGTGATGTCATTTTCATATGCGCTAAAGAACTAAAACAATTTGTAAATGCACTATTCTATTCTGCATATGCACGAAACTGACCAATCAGGGTGATTTTGTCAGTTTTGGTCCTTTGGATTGATTTTTTGATTCTGTAATTGTACCAGAGGATTTTATGGACATTTTCTGAGATTTTACAGCACTATTGATATTTTGATTTGGTTATTTATATGTATTTTGTTCTCCAGAAAGTATTTTGCACTTTTTTGTTGAGATTTGCAAAGTTTCTCTAGCAACCTGTATGTATTCCTTGCTATTGAGGATTAGTATATGCAGCTCCAACGAGTGGTTTTATTGTGCCTCATTGTTGAGGACTATGGGATATCACTGGATTCATGTTCTTTCCCTATTTATGTTTTTATATCATTTTTGAGGCTCTCTTTATTGTTGCATTATGATGCTTTGAGCCTACGACATGATCATTGTTATATGACATTTGTTTGTGAGATCCTAGCTACCCTTTTGATTAAGTTATATCAGATCTATTGTGGCTATGAATACTTTCTATGTTGAGTTTTCATGTTGTTATTGTGTATTTACCCTATTATTTTGGTTCACGGTAGGGAGAGTGGGCTCTTGCATGTGTGTACCAAGGTCTTGAGCATTAAGCCTCTAGGAGGGGGTCTAGACTTGATGAAACCACATGAAGAGTTTTCTCGTAATTGCAAGTGATAATCTTAATAATTGATTAGTGGGTTTGCGTATTTAGGAATTCAATAAATAGATAATAATTGGTTTTGTGGCCCCATCTAATAGCCCTTAAGAGATACTCAAGATGAGATTTGGAAGACCGTTGGAGTAGTAAACCAATCTCCCTTGATTGACTCCAAGGTTGAGATGGTTCCACATGTCTATCAGGGTGAAGCTTGGCCCCTTCTATTGTGAGGATAACATGCGATGACACTCTTTCCCTACATTAGTCCATTATCCATATGCCTCAATTTGTTGATTATGCCTGTCGGAGCTTGGTTGCTTGGTTTATTCGTGTGTTGTATTTTGATGTTTTCCTATGTTTGAGTCTTGTGGTGTCATGTCATATCTTGTGGTTGTTAGGTGTTAGCTTAGGTCTTGAGTGTGAGTTGGAACCTTTCTCATCTCCCATCATAGGGGGTGGTTCCTATTTGGTTCCAAATGGTTGGGTGGTTGATTCCTTCTTCCATTGGGATATTCTTCCTAGATGCTAGCGTGTGTGGATTGGGTTCTTGGATCTTCATTATGTGGGTTCTTTGGAGCATAATCTTGTTGGTATTTTGGTATGGTTTTGTCATTGATGTCAACACCTACTAACACTTATCAACTCTGGCACTTTGGAGAATCAGCAACATTCACCGACAAGCAAGTGACTTATGCATAGTCACTGGATCTGGTACACCGACAGGATATAATGTTCACCAACACTTGGAATGGCATAGAAACCACCTGGTTATGTCAAAGACATCATTTGGACACTTTGTCTTGGAGATTTGTTCATTGGCATATTCGTATTTGCATATTTGCTGTTACCGGCAAATAGGTCTAGATCATTCACCGATAGGCTTATCTATTCCAGATCAGCACGACATGCTATGGAGATGTTTTATTAATGTTGTAATTGCATTGAGCCGACATGATGAATCGGTTATTGCATCGGATATTGTTTTATTTGTAAAATAATTTTATTGTAATATCCTTTAGAGCCGACCTACTAAAACTGGTCTTAGGTTATGATATAAATGTAAGATTTTATTTGTAAGATCAGTGTGCAAAGGGAAAAAGAATTGTGTGAAGGTATATGCAAGAATAAATAGAGCTATACACACTAACATCATTTCAAGGTTGAAGAAGGGTTTTTGTGAAGACAATCAGAACTACACCAGTATTGAATCCAACATAGTAAGATGCTATTTTGAGCAGTACATCCTTATTGGATTTAACCATCCATTATAGTCAATGTGACTCCTATTTGTGTTTGAGCAGTGAGCTCTAGGCGCTTGGCCTTTCTGCATGTGCAGACCACATTTGTATACACTTACTATCTGTAGTAGTATCATCTGATTTTGGGTAAGGTTTCCCACCATGGTTTTTCCCCTTACAGGGTTTCCACGTACAAATATTGGTGTTATGTGTTGTGGATGTTATTGTCTTTCTGTTTCATGCATTAATCTTTACCGGTATTTTAATTAATTGATAAAACTATCTACTAGCATACAAGTCTGGTTCACCGGTATTAAACATTAAAGTTGGTTAATTTGTTTTGGTTTGAATTTATTTGACAACTGATTCACACCCCCCTCTCAGTTGTCCCCAGGACCTAACAAATCTATGTAATTAGTATTGATATATGATGATATGATGAATCAAAAAGGATCCAGTCAAATACTGAGAGGGGAGGGGGTGAATCAATAGATAGAAAACAAACTAAAATTTCACCAAACTTAATCCCAACTCATAAACAACTTGCAAAACTAACTGGTTTAGATATTATACCAAAACTCATACTGTACTATCAAGTTTACTGGTTGACTAGAATACCAATATAACAATGTAACAGATCTAAAACTCATATACCATTTGACCAAAACATCAAACCACTTTACTTAACATAAGTAATAGCTCATTTCAAATCACTTCCGGTCATCTAATCATATCTAAGTGGCTTTAACAGTTAAACATATTAACCATATAAAAACATACACAAAATCATTCACCACTTGACAATGATTTTTGACGTGGAAACCCAAATGGGAAAAACCACAGTGGGGATTAATACCCACAAGTATTCTAAACTCTTCTAAAGTTCACCTTGTTAGGAGTCAAGCCTTATTAGAAGATTTACACACATGTCTTGTTAAGAATAGATCCGATTAAGGACCACTTGGTTAAGGGATTGACTACAATACCCTATTAAAGGCAATCCCCTGTTAGGAATAACCTTGATAGAGGATTTCAAATCCAAACTAATAGATCACCTGGTTAAAGGATTTAGAAAGCACCAAGACTATTAAATCTTACCCAATTAAGGGATTTAAGTATTGTAATTGTTAGAGAACAATGGGGTTTTTGTTGATCTAGTAATAGCACTATCTTGCTTAGTCAGATCCTATTAAGCTCTTATCTACCTTCAAAACATTCTGCAGACACTCCTTCTGGTTCGACAAGAGTCTCACTACCACACTTAACAAAATTGGCAACACTATTACAAAACAACTCATCGACCTTATAAAGAAATACAATAGGTTGGTAAAACAACACAAAACCTAAGATCTCATAGAGATTACAAACACATTGGTTCAAACATGATCGTTGGATTACATAGAAATCAACTGCACATTGTTTAAGACAACTTTGACCACTCCTGGATCACCGCCCATCAAATCTTGTAACTCATCACATGGTTTTACTTCATGCTATGTATATGTTCATTCCCAAGATAAAATAGTTATTTCTACACATGAAAACAACTTTGAAACTCATCACATGCATCATGCATATGTGGCATAATCATCTCAAATCACCATTCGATCATAGATCAACAAAGATGATTCACCAAGTTCCACCGATTAGGGTTACCAGTTGATCACTCAACTTCAAATAAAAATATTGGTTTCCATCACTACTCAACTACTGGTTGCATTACTGCATCACTACAGGTTGCAATACAACTCCAATACCAATTGCAATTGACATCAATGACATCACTATACTTCATTAATGCTATCATGCAATGCTAACAATCTTCCCCTTTGGCATTGATGGCAATAGAAATATCAATACCCCTTGATTGTGATGATTGAGAGTAATGCACATACACAGGTATAGGAGTCTTGGTTTATATTTTTCCATGTACACTCCTTCAATTGGTAACTGGCTATCAATCATGTACACTTCTTCTCCCTTTCAATCATATAGTTCTTCTCCCTTATACAATTCTTCTCCCCCTTATACAGTTCTTCTCCCCCTTTGACAATAATTCCAAAGTGAATACTAATAACAACTAGTTATCATTCCATGCTTCATCAATCTACAACAATGATCTACAACTTGTTGCTGCCCCTGTGGAATAGCTTCAATCGACACCAATCCATCCTCAATATTTTCAATAAGCTCCGGTACTGATGGCTTCCACATCTGCTTAATTGACCTCATGTAGAGGCACAACCCCTAATTGACCTCTAAGATACTTAAAAGTATCCTTAGGTAGAGGTTTAGTAAAGATATCTGCTAGCTATCCCTTAGTAGATAGACACATCTTTACTCTGCACTTTCTCTCTTAAGAAATGATACTTCAGCTCAATATGCTTGGTTCTTGCATGCAACACAAGGTTCTTTGAAATGTTTATTGCACTGGTGTTATCATAGAAAATCCTAATCGGTTCTATAATCTTCAACTTGAAACCTTCTAGAATGTGTTTCATCCAGATTGCCTGGGTACAATTCATATAAGCTGCAACATATTCATCTTCTGCAGTTGACTGTGATATACATCTTTGTTTCTTTCTACTCCAAGATACAAGCCTTCCTCCAAGAAAGAATGCTCCTTCGGTTGTACTCTTCCTGTAACCAATCAAAGTTACCTGCATATGGATACCATAATCCATAATTAATTGTTCCTTTTAGATATCTAAAGATTCTTTTGGTTGCTACCATGTGTGTCTCCTTTGGGATCTTCTAAAATCTGGCAACTAATCCAACTGCATGAGCAATATCCAGTTTGTTGTGAACAACAAAATGTAGTTTACCTATCATTGACCTGTACTCTTTTTCATCCACTGATGTAGAATCATCATCCTTAAATAGTTTACATCCCATAACCATTGGTGTTCCAACTGGTTTACAATCTCCATTCGAAATTTCTTCAATACCTCTTTCACATATTTGGACTATGTAATGAAAATACCATTCTTCATCTATTGAATTTGAAAACCTATAAAGAATTTTATCTCTCCTACCAAAGACATTTGAAATTCACTTTTCATCTCATTAGAAAAGTAATCACACATGTCATCATTGTTGGTATTTTTTATGATGATGTTGTGATTGTCATTGATGGACACACACTTGCTTTGAGATCACTTTTTGTATGTATGAGTTATGCTCAACCGACATTTGTTCCAATCGGTATTATGTATTATAGTCTTTAGACTATCGGTGTTTTACAGAAAGTGTTTACCGATCTCAAGCGGTATGAAGACCTCAAGCAGTTTGAGGATCCCAAAGCGATACGAAGGAACAAAGTGGTTGTCATCATTTTTCCCAATCTTCATTTTGACAAACCGGTAATTGGTAAAATGTGTGAACCGGTAATCGGTTAAATGTATGAACCGGTATTACTCTGTGATGAGTTACCAATCAGTATTTCTGTGATGAGTTATCATCCACCGGCACTTTGGTGGTGATTCTATGCCATGTTACCAAATGTGTCTAGATGCACTGAACCTAGGAACTTGCAATGTAATCCTATAGGACCGACATGAAATCAGATTCCTTTATAAGGACATCATGTCTAGGGTTTTAGTTGTTAGGGTTTTAGGTGGTTGATGAGGTTTTTGTATGTGCGATTATAGAAGAGAAGATTAGGTCTGTGTAAAGAAACAAAGTGTGGAGATATTGAAGACTAAAGTAATGCTGAAATGCATTAACAATGAGCTATCAAGGATCTAACCAAGCATACTGTGCTAGTATCTAGATCACTCACTTGTTGATTACTCACATCTTTGACAAGTCTGAAACCCTTAACCAAGTAGGCATGGCAAAGCCTTTGTAAATCTTCTAACAAGGTGGTTCACAACTGTGGATCTGAAATCCTCTCACAAGGTAGTCTTTAATTGGACTTATCTCCTAATAGAGATCGAGATTCCTAACAAGATCTGTTCTAGTGAAGAACATTGTATGACCTTAACCGGTCTGGTTCCTATTTTGCAGATAGTTACTTGTGAGTTTCATCTCACCGTGGTTTTTCCCATTTGGGTTTCCACATCAAAACCTCTTGTGTTATGGTGATTATGCTCTTGTGGGTGAATGCTTTATTTGCTATTTGGTTTGCATTTGTCTCAACCAGTTTGTTAGTAAATCTGTTATACCGGTTAACTGCTAAACTGTTTAAGTGTTTGAGTTCAATATTTTTTGGTATACTAATTCACCCCCCCTTAGTATTCATCAATTGGTATTAGAGCCAACCTTTCTATAAGTCTAACCACTTGGAAAGAGATATGGGGGAATACACTGTGAGGGAGCTTACTCATCATCTCACTCAGACTGAGAAAGCCTTTGATGAACTTAAAGTCAACTATAAAGCCTCTCTAGCAAAGAGAAGAGAGCATGCTGAGAAACTGATGCAGCTTACTGAAAATAGTTCTTCTGATGAAGCAAACATGGAAGCCCTAGTTGAGGAAGTTGAAAAATTGAATGAATCTAATGCTAACCTAACAAGGGAATTGGAAGTACTGACTATAAGAATGTGCCAAGAGCTTGAGAACTAGAGGAAAGCTGAAGATCTGGTAAAAGAAAAAGATCATGAGATCTCCAAGCTGAAGCAAGAAATCGGTGCCCTTACCGCTCATCTCCAAGAGAGTAAAGTGGAAAAAGAAGAAATGCGAGGTGAACTAAACATGGCTATTTCTAAGAATGCAACCTTGAAGAAATCCATAGCTTCTATTTCCAAGAAACTCACTGAGTCAAAGAAATACTTGCCAAATTCAATAAGAGTACTGTTAAGCTAGAAGAAAAGCTTGAATCAACAAAACCAGTAAAGAATACCACTGGACTTGGTTTTTCTGGTTATGAGGAAGGAGAGACCTCTGAAACAAAAGATGGAGCATTAAAGAAGTAACCAACACCAAAGGATAAAGGTAAGAAAAAGTTTAAACCTGTTTGCTTTAATTGTCTCAAGGAAGGACATATTGCTAATGTATGTAGAAATAAGGCTTACAATAATTTTCCTTACCTTCCAAACAATAAGCCTAGATCCAATAGACTCAATGGTAACTGTTATGCATGCAACAAGTTTGGGCATAGAGCATTTGAATGTAGGTCTATTATACACAACACTAGAAGATATCCTCAAAGGAATCAAGGAGTTTTTCCTGAATCCTCTGTGAACCGAAATCCAAACCGGTATAATGCCTATGACCATTAGTTAGGTGGTGGTTGATATCAAGTGGCAATTGGTTGGAGAGAAACCTATTTGATCTGTCATGGTAGTAGTCACATTGCTGCAACATGTAGAAGGAAGAACGAAAACATGAACAATGGACCATGGAGAGCACCTAGAATGGTATGCTATCACTACAACAAATCGGGTCACACAGCTAGAATCTACAGGATGAGAAAGAACATATCAGATGATATACCAGTCTCTCCAAAAGTAGAGATTGATGTTGAAACTATTCAAGCAAATATGAAGACAACATGGAAGAAGAAACCTGAAGAAGTGTCACAAGAAGAACCGGTTTCTGCACCTAGTGTGGAAGTCACTGAACCAGCAAACTAAGCTTCAGAAAAGCTTAGGGGGAGCGAATTGGTGAAATATTTCGAACCCCCAGTTTACATTGGTAAAATACCTTAACCAGTATGTGTTACCTATCAATTGGTAGAAGATCAGAAATGGTAAAAGGCAAAATTAGGGTTTAAGCCCTAACGGTGAAGCATTTATTGTGGTAGGTGAAGAATTCGTTTAAGTGGGATTTTCAAGTCATTTTCACTTATCAATTTGTGAGAGAAGAAATTTTCAAGTGCAGAGCAACCAAAGGCGATTCGACTTGCGATTCAGAGTGAATTGAAATCTAGTAGAATAATTCTAAGATATTTGCAACCTATTAGTGAAGAACACTAAGCGGTGTTCCAAGAGACCAAAGTGGTGTGTTTCTAGCTACAGTGTCAAATCCCTAAATCTTGATTTGCGAAGGTATTTTTCAAGTTTCTTTGTTTATCATGGCTTCTACATTGCAATCCAGTTCTAGTTCACCTATTGATTCAATAGACTTCATACAAAAGAAGATAAAATACAATGCCCTATCCCAGATACCCGCTAGTGTTATAGTTGAGGAAGGTATTTCAGATTATATTGATTGCAAAATAGAAGACCTAGGATCCCTAGTGATCCATTCTCAGTTAGGTTTATTCTATGGGGATGACAAGAAGATCGAACCAGGATACAACATCATGGAAAGAAAGAAACTTCACAATGCAGTCTATTTTCTTGAAGAATTCACAGAAGATCACATCCACATCATCCTAAGAAGAGTGCACGGTGACAGAATGTATCTTGAGCGGACACATGACATCACACCAGAAGCGATTCATGCCATCACCGGTTTCTATAACGTTGGAGAAGTGCCAACCCTAAGGAAAGTCATTAAGATGAAAATGATCAAGCTCACCGGTTTTGTGAGTGACCAATGGGGAATGATTGCCAATACCATCAAGGATGATTTGGTCAAGTATGAATGCATGGTGATCAGATACCGGACGTTCTGTGCTAGCAGAATCAACTCTGTCTCTACTGCTATGATAAAGGCTACCTACAGAATGATCATGGAAGATGCCTCATTTGATCTATGCACCTGTATGCAGAGGCAACTTCTGGTAAACCTGAAGTCTATCAAACAAGACAATGCCTTAAGATTTAAATTTGGACAACTGTTGGTAGGTTTTTTTTTCTACTTTCAAGGCTATTTTCTGGGAGTCGGTGATATTCAATGGTCTGCTGACCAATAGGTTACCAAACAAATCAGAGAAAGTCTTCAAGCGGTGGGAACCGGTTATCCTAAAGTTTTGAACAAATACTTCGATGAATTCAAGTGGAAGATATGCCAGAGGATGAGAATATCTGGCGATATTGTCAAGAAGTATGAAGAGGACATCTACTTTATCATCAGAGTAGATGAGTGCATAATGGAGGCAGTGGAGCCCAGAAAGGAAAAAATTTAACCCATGGGATATGAGGTGATGCATGACATGCTAGATGGATATGCCTCTACCCTACTTGCCTCGCCTCTTGATCCAAAGAAGAAGAGAACCGACACTTACTTGGAAATGGTAACACCGGTTGAAGAACCTTCTGTGAAGAAGGGAAATGCAAGGCCATCAGTATCGGCACTGGTTACCTCTACAAGTCCTAAAGTGACCAAGTGGTCACTGACCAAGAAGAAATCGAAAGGTGTACCCACCAAGGTTTTTGAAAGAAAGTGGAAAACTAAGAGCAACTCACCAGATTATGAGGATATAGAACTTGAAGTATAGCCTAAAAAGACTAGGCAAACAAGGAAGAAGGCAAAGACAACCAGCAATGAACCGACATCATCAACACCGATAAATATAGATATTTCCTCTTACAAACCATTGACACATTGTCAAAGGACTATCAAGAATGTTAGGAGAAAAGTGCTAAGTGATTTAATAGATCATTTTGATGATTTTAATGATAATGAAAAGGAGGAAGTTGAACAGGAAGTTATTCAATATCTATGTATTAATGACCGGTCGCCATCAGAAATTAGATTTGTGACACCAGATTCTTTATACAATTATTTAGATAACAAATGGCACATTGCCATAGAAAAGGAACAGGAAATAAGAGAGGAAACCTTTGCACAATATTTTCTTGATGTGTCAAATTTAGAGCTCTATGAAGTTATGGATAAATACAAAGGCCTCTTCTTCATGAGAAGAATAAGACTCTTGTTACTGGAAGGGAAAGTCTCTGAATTGGTGAAAGATATGCACTCACATGCCAAAGCCACTCTGAGGTTGCACCAAGTGTTTGAATCCAACAAGAAGGCTGAACAAGAACCGAAAACTGGAAAACTGGATGAGGTATATGATAGTGAAGGAGAACCGGTCACTGAACAGATAGACACAATTGACGTTGATGCTTTGGATGGCGAAAATGTCACTCCGGATGCAGCAAAGGAAAATGATGATAAAGAGAGAGTGGACAAGGAAAAATATGACAAAGAAAAGGTTGACAAAGTGCAAGTGGAGAAAGAGAAAAAGAATCAAGAGGAAGGGAAGAGGAAACAAGTAGAAGAGGAGAAGAAGAAACAGGAAGAGGATAAGAGAAGAGAACAAGAGAAGAAGAAATAGGAAGATGAAAATAAGAAACAAGAAGAGGAGAAGCTGAAGGGAGAAGAGAAGCTGAAAGAAGAAGATAGAAAGAAGGAAGAAGAGAAGAAAAAGAAAGAAGCAAAGGAACAAAGGAAGGCAAAACAGGAAAAGCAAAGAGTCGAAGTGAAGAAGGAAGCGGCAAAGAGCACAGATGTGGAGACACCAAAGGAAACTAGTAGTCAAGCCAAACCAGTTGACATTACCAGTCCTATTGACCTCCAATATGCAAATGAATCAGAGTTGCTCCAAAGCATTAAGCTTGCACAAGAGCGACTGGAAGAATTAAGGAGGAAAAAGGAGCAAGATGTTATTCAAACTGCGGTTGAAACTCTTACTAGTTTAATTCCTGGTACTAACCTCCCCGGTACTAACCTCCCCAATACCGATTCCTCTTTGGCCCAGCTAAAACTTCTATGTACAGTTGTGGAGGACCAGGTACAATGCCTAGAAGAGGTTGCTTAAGCTAATGCACAAAAGAAGCATCAAAAGGCACTAAACACTGCCTTAGTGAAGAAACTGAACGAGCTCCGATCTGAACTTCAGAAAGAACAAAAGGACATAAGAGATGCTATAATTGAGGAAAAATTGCTGCTCAGTAAGATAAGCCAACCCCATCTATTTTTTGATGATGTGCTTGCACAAAAGGAAAAACTATAATTTGATTTGCAGGCATTTATAAGCACCTTTAAGATGCCCTATGATTCCTTCACTACATATGGGCAAACTGTTCACCGGTTTTAGCTCCAGTCTGCTAGAATTGAAGTAGAGATTTGCAACCAAACAAGAGATTTGTAGGAACTCCAATTGGTCCTACTACCTAGACTGCAAATACTTCAGAAATTCTATCTAAATCTAGATGCCTTAACAGTCACTCAAGAGATGAGCACAATTGATGCCATGGAAGAACAGGTATCCCAAATGCAAACAGAAAGTGACGTGGCTACCTCATTACTTGAATCATGGTCTTTATCCATGAAGACCTTTATGCAAGATTTTAAATCAGTTTTTGACAAGTTTCACTAATTATTGTCATAAACATTTTATTATATTAATGATAATGAGAAACATGGGTTATTCTGCAATACTTTGTCATTGTTGGCAAAGGGGGAGTAGTATTTTGTACTTTAAAATTTTGATGAATGTATACTTTCATGTTATCTCTTTAAGGGAGTAGTATACATTGTAATTTTTGCAAAAGGGATAGTGTATATGCTTAGGGGGAGTAATTTTGATTATGGCATTTTTTTTTGTAAAACACTTAGATGTCAAAATTTTCCTAAGTGTTGCCATCAATGCCAAAGGGGGAGATTGTTGGCATTTTTGATGATGATGTTGTGATTGTCATTGATGGACAGACACTTGCTTTGAGATCACTTTTTGTATGTATGAGTTATGCTCAACCGACATTTGTTCCAATTGGTATTATGTATTATAGTCTTTAGACTATTGGTGTTTTACAGAAAGTGTTTACCGATCTCAAGTGGTATGAAGACCTCAAGCAGTTTGAGGATCCCAAAGAGGTTGCTATCATTTTTCCCAGTCTTCATTTTGACAAATTGGTAATTGGTAAAATGTGTGAACTGGTAATCGGTTAAATGTATGAACTGGTATTACTCTATGATGAGTTACCAACTGTTATTTCTGTGATGAGTTATCATCCACCGAAAATTTGGCGATGATTCTATGCCATGTTACCAAATGTGTCTAGATGCATTGAACCTAGGAACTTGCAATGTAATCCTATAGGACCGACATGAAATCAGATTCCTTTATAAGGACATCATGTCTAGGGTTTTAGTTGTTAGGGTTTTAGGTGGTTGATGAGGTTTTTGTATGTGCGATTACAGAAGAGAAGATTAGGTCTGTGTGAAGAAACAAAGTGTGGAGATATTGAAGACTAAAGTAATGCTGAAATGCATTAACAATGAGCTATCAAGGATCTAACCAAGCATACTGTGCTAGTATTTAGATCACTCACTTGTTGATTACTCACATCTTTGACAAGTCTAAAACCCTTAACCGAGTAGGCCTGGCAAAGCCTTTGTAAATCCTCTAACAAGGTGGTTCACAACTGTGGATCTGAAATCCTCTCACAAGGTAGTCTTTAATCAGACTTATCTTCTAACAGAGATCGAGATTCTTAATAGGATTTGTTTTGGTGAAGAACATTGTATGACCTTAACCAATTTGACCTTAACCAGTCTGGTTACTATTTTGCAGATAGTTACTTGTTAGTTTCATCTCACTGTGGTTTTTCCCATTTGGGTTTCCACATAAAAACCTCTTGTGCTATGGTGATTGTGCTTTTGTGGGTGAATGCTTTATTTGCTGTTTGGTTTGCATTTGTCTTAACTAGTTTGTTAGTAAATCTATTATATCGGTTAACTGCTAAACTTTTTAAGTGTTTGAGTTCAGTATTTTTTGGCATACTAATTCACCCCCCCCTCTTTGTATTCATCAATCATTGCCTCCAAAAATGATATCATCTACAAATACCTCATTAACCAGTATCTTATCTCTTTCAGTCTTGAGAAATATATTGTTGTCTTCACTGGTTCTCTGAAAAACCTATCTTCACCAAGTGAGAATGTATTCTTTCATACCATGCTCTAGGTGATTTGTTCAAACCATAGAGTGCCTTGTGTTGTTTACATGCCATATCCTTTTCTCCAGTCAAAGCATAACCATCTGGTTGTTCAATGTAGAATTCCTCCTCCAATATTCCATTTAGAAATGTTGACTTCACATACACCTGATATACTTTGAATCCTTTGTATGCTGCAAATGCAAGTAGAGTCCTAACACCTTCCAATCTTGCAACTGGTACAAATGTCTTGCCATATTCTTCACCTTCTTCTTATGCATAACCTTTGCATACCAGTCTGGCCTTATTTCTGACTACTACTCCATCTTCATTCAGTTTATTCCCGAATACCAATTTTGTTCCTATAACATTTTTGTTCATCGGTCTAGGTACCAATGACCAAGTATTGTTCTTCTTAATATAGTCAAGCTCTTCTTCCATAGCCTTTATCCAATGATCATCTCCAAAAGCTTCCTTTGCTGTTCTAGGATCAATAGTGGAGATCATACAAGAATTCTCTCTAATTGTTCTTCTGGTTAACACACCAACATCTTTATCTCCAATAATTTTATTAGGATTATGATTGAGTCTAACATACCTTGGAATAACATGATCATGGTATTCAGGTTCTTCTTCCTCACCTTCTTCATCTTCTACAAAATCTATGTTCAAGTAGAACTGGTGTTGCAATATTAATTTCACCAACTTCTGGCTTCACTGATTCTAGATCCAAAATTAGAATATAAGGTTCATCTTCCTCCTTCTCCTTACTAATTTCTCCTAACTCCTTAGAACACTCATCCACTTGGACATTAGCACTCTTAATGATCTTCTTTCTCTAGTTGTTGTAACATCTGTAGGATTTTCTCTTGGTGGAGTAACCAAGAAATATGCCTTCATCACTCCTAGCATCAAACTTACCAACATAGTCACCTCTCTTGATAAAACATCTGCTACTAAAAACCTTAAAGTAACTGACATTAGGTGATTTACCATACCAATATTCATAAGGAGTTTTATCCTTACCTCTTTTAACCAGTATTTGGTTCATTGTGTAGAAAGTTATACTGATAATTTCTCTCCATAAATTCTTAGCTACACCTCCTTGAATTAGCATAGTCCTCGTAGATTCAACAATTGAGTGGTTGTTCTTCTCTGCAATACCATTCTACTATGGTGTTCTAGGTGCAGAAAGCTACCTCTTAATTCCATTGTCTTCACAATATTTAGTAAATTCCTCAAAAGTAAATTCACCACCTTGATCTATTCTTTAGTATTTTATTTTCTTTCCACTTTCCTTTTCAGCTAAGGCTTTGAATGCCTTAAACTTTCTAAAGGCTTATGTTTTGTCCTTCAAGAATACAACCCACATAATTCTTTAGCAATCATCAATAAAAATCATAAAATACCGATAACCTTGAATGCTTCTAGTCCTTATTGGTCCACAAAGGTCGGTATGAACCAAATTTAGCAAATGTTCTACTAAAAAAGATTTGCTCTTAAAATTTGAGGATGTCATCTTCCCTAATATTGGAATTATGAATGAATTGGTTATGTGTTGAATTGATGTTTTGTCATTGATGTCAACATTAGCTGTTACCGATAGATAGATTTACACTGGCTGTTATGGATGGTTACTGGTATAAGATCTAGTGTTACTGGCATAAGAGAGTATCTGTTGGCACTTCCAACATGTTTGGATCAGTGAAGTATATTTGATTTCATGTGTTATATGTTCCGTGAGAATGTTTTGGTCAGTTAGTATTGGATTGGTAATTGGATGTTATCATACACACTAGTAAACCCTTACCAACACTGGTTTAAGGCTTTACTGACAGATCTTTCAAATGAGGAATTGTGTCAGGATGCATAAGTGGTGTTGGTGCAGCTTCTAGATGGATTTTAGGATGCTGAAGATGTTCGTTGATCATGCTTCAATTGCTTGAAGATGTTGCTTTGGTGTGGTGGATCCAAAATAGGTCTGATACCTATCTAGATTGTGGACCGATATCATACTAGCATGTACTCTACACGTTGCTTAGATGTTTCAAGATGTTTTATGGATTTGATATTATTGTTTTGATCTTAAGTCGACATGGCATATCATTGTAAAAAGGAATTATGTAATGATCTTATTGTAATATCTTTAGGTGGCCGACCTAATTGGTTTAGGCCTTAGGGTTTGTATAAATAAGAGGTAGAAACTCTTTGTAAAACATCATGGTTATTGAAAAGTCATGGTCGAGGAATGTAATGTGCGAATATTGTAATATCACTCAGGCAAAGGAGTTGAACGATCATTGGTGATTAGATTGGATTCAGAAGAGGATTTAGTCCTCTGGCATAGAGCTTAATTGGGATTGTAATCAGGTATGGTAGATGTTATTTCCAATAGTTCACTCTATTGGATTGTTGTCCATTTATCTTGAGAAAGTTGTAGCCTCTTTGTAGTCAGTGAGACTCTTTTGTAATGAGCAGTATGCTCTAGGTAGTGTGCCTTCCTGCAAGTGTAGGCCCCTCATTGTAACACATACTTTCTGCATAAGTATCATTTGACTGTGGGTAGGTTTCCCATCGTGGTTTTTTCCTTTCTAGGTTTTCAACATACAAATCATGGAGTTATGTGGTATGGTTTCTTTACATTGATTATCTGGTTAATTGCTAAGTTGTATTGTTTACCGGTATCTGTTCCTACCGGCATGTGTTTGTGCTTTATCGGTACTTGATCTGTTTAAGGTTATATTGTGGATTAAAAGTTATAATCTGTTAACAACTGATTCACCCCCCCCCCCCCCCCCCTCTTAATTGTTCACCGGTTATTCTAACACCTAATTAACTAGTTTGTTCAATTGATGCAAACCTCTTACTGATTTGAACTTATTGTCTTTCAAAATTTTATCAAAGTTTACATGAAAAAATATTTGATGCCAAATCTAACTATCTTCTACCTTTGCAATTAAACAATTGTTGACTTTAGAAGTTAGGTGAAATGGGTTACCTTTTGCTTGCTTGCCGGTTGCAATTAGTTCACCTTTTCTTCCATAGATTTTGCACATCCCATTCTTGAATTCCTATGGATAACCCCTGTCATTGAGTTGAGAAACACTCAACAGATTGTGTTTCAATCCTCTAACCCAGTAGACATCATCTACATTTCTCTTTCCATTCAAAGAGATAGTTCCTTTTCCTTTTACCATGCAGGGCGAGTGGTTTCCAAATCTCACAACGACTCCATCAAATTCCTTCAAAGTAAGAAATTTACTCCTGTCACTAGTCATGTGTTGTGAACAACCATTGTCTATAATCCAATCACCAGAACTATCCCCGTGAGAGACTAAAGCCTTTTGATATGATGTCTCTTCTTTAATGGAAACAAAGACAATGTCCTCATTTTCATCATCTTCATATTCCTCATCTGTAATTCCTCCACCCATAGAAATGAGACAATCTATTTTGCCTTCACCTTTGTACATCTTATACTTCTCATGTTTCTACTAGTTATCTCCATTTGGACAATTAGCAGCAATATGTCCAATCTAGTTACATGCAAAACACTTCAATGATAATTTACCTCTGTACTTATTGGTACCTCTGGGTAACCACTTGGCAAACAATGCTTCAAGCTTAATCAAACTGCCTTCATCATCAACTTCTTTGCTTTCCTTATGGGTGTGTTAGAAACTGAAGCTCTAAATGCAGACTTTGATTTCTCAATATTTCCATTATAACCATTTAATTCAAAACCAGTTAGTTTACCAATGATGGAGCCAAGAGTTACCTTTTATTTATCAATAGACTTGAGTTCCTGAATGGCTACAACTCAAATAGTGTAGATCAATAGAAGCATTCTCAACACCTTGCTAACCACTGTGGTATCCTCCACTATACCAATAGCACTTTTGATCTCATCGACTATCTCCTTGATCCTCTAACCATACTATTGAATGTTCTCACCTTCAGCTATCTGCATATCCTCTAACCATTGGCAATCTTCACATGCTCATCACTGCTATAGATATCCTCAAGTTTCTTCCACACTTCAAAAGCAGTCTCCAATCCATGGACATCAACATATTCTGAATCGGACAAGGAACTAATAATATCTTCCAAAGCTTGATTATTATCCTGTTGCTCCTTCTTCTGATCATCTGACAAAATCCCACTAGGCAAGTTATATTTAGTAACCACATATTCTCAATATTGGCTTTCTAGACTCTTGATATATATCTTCATCCTATCACTCCAGATTTTGTAGTTTTCCCTATTGAACTTTGGACCTTCTTTCTTCGTCATGTTCTCTTAGATCTTTACCTCAAGTTGTAAGGCTTAAACACAAGAGGACCTCGAATGCTCTGATACCAATTGATGATTTGATGAATAAAAAAGGATCCTGTCAACTACTGAGAGGGGGGGGGTGTGAATCAGTAGATAGAAACCAAGCTAAATATTCACCAAACTTAATCCCAACTCATAAACAACATGCAAAACTAACTCGTTTAGATATTATACCAAAACTTATACTGTACTGTCAAGTTTACAAGTTGACTAGAATACTAATATAACAGTGTAACAGATTTGAAACTCAAATACCATTTAACCAAAATATCAAACCCATTTACTTAACATAAGTAATAGCTCATTTCAAATCACTTTTGGTCATCTAATCATATCTAAGTGGCTTTAACGGTTAAACATATTAACCATATAAAAACATACACAAAATCATTCACCACTTGACAATGATTTTTGACGTGGAAACCCAAATGGGAAAAACCATGGTGGGATGAATACCCACAAGTATTCTGAACTCTTCTAAAGTTCACCCTGTTAGGAGTCAAGCCTTGTTAGAAGCTTTACAAACATGCCCTATTAAGAATAGATGTGATTAAGGACCACCTAGTTAAGGAATTGACTACAATACCGTGTTAAAGGAAATACCCTATTAGGAATAACCTCGATAGAGGATTTCAAATCCAAACTAATGGATCATCTAGTTAAAGGATTTAGAAAGCACCAAGATTGTTAAAGCTTACCCGGTTAAGGAATTTAACTATTTTAATTGTTAGAGAACAATGAGGTTTTTTATGATCTAGTAATAGCACTATATTTCTTAGTCAGATCCTATTAAGCTCCTATCTGCCTTCAAAACATTCTGTAGACACTCCTTCTAGTTTGGCAAGAGTCTCACTACCACACTTAACAAAATTGTCAACACTATTATAAAAAAAATCATCGACCTTATAAATAAATACAATAGGTCGGTAACACAACACAAAACCTAAGATCTCATAGAGATTACAAACATATTGGTTCAAACATTACCATTGGATTACATATCAATCAGTTGGACATTGTTCAAGACAACTTCGACCGCTCTTGGATCACCGTTCATCAAATCCAGTAACTCATCACATGGTTTCACTTGATGCTATGCATAGGCTCATTCCCAAGATAAAACAATTATCTCTACGTGCCCAAACCACTTTGAAACTCATCACGTGCATCATACATACTTGGCATAATCATCTCCGATCACCATTCGATCATAGATCAACATAACTGATTCACCAATCTCCATCAGTTAGGGTTTGACATATCAACAGGTTAGGGTTATCGGTTGATCACTCAACTTCAAGTAATAATATTGGTTTCCATCACTATTCAATTACCGGTTGCATTACTGCATCACTACCAGTTGCAATACAACTCCAATACCGGTTGCAATTGACATCAATGACCATATTATACTTCATTAATGTATTCTTCATGCAATGCCAACAATATCATGTGGTATGAAAGATGTAAATGTAAAGGAGACTAAGTATTTAGTATATTGAGAACATGTATAATAGGTCTTGTTGTAGGATAATTTCAGGATGAAATGTATTGTATGGGATTGTTGAAAATGGATATTCAATTTTTTATATTATTATTGGTTTGGGAGGAATAAAATGATTGAGAGCTATGAATGCAATGTCTTGTGTATATCTTGTGGATGCTAATGAATAGGTTAACAATCATGTAGGCCTTGATTTGATAGATGTTAATATTCAATGTAAGTTATCTTGAGATATGGAAATTAATGAGTAGTTGTGGATTTATATGGAATATATGACTCTTCAATATTTGGTTGTCCTATGGTGCTGATTTCTATGTACTACAGATAATACTATATTACAATGACTTGTAAATGTGACATATGAATATGCACTTAGGTAACTCGTACTATTAAGAATTAAGATGGGATGTACCAAAATAGACTAAGTGCTTGTTCCATGTGCTCTTATGTATTAAGACTTGACGATGTAGAAATATGCTTTGAAATTAAGATGAAGTGCTATTAAATGGTTCATGTCATAGAAAATTCTCTTCATGTTGGGAATTAGATCTTATGTTGAATTAGGGAATTGAAATGTTAGATTGTGTCTATTCTTGTAGCTTCATATGACTCTTGAATTTTGTTTAGTAGCTTGGAATCCTATTTGGAAGTAGATAAGTGCTTGCTGTTATAATCTTGGATATGAATATGGATAGTATTCTTGATGAGATGAGTAATGATTGTGTCTAAGGAAATAATTTAATTCCATATGTAGGGGAAGGATAAATGCATTTAGATTCATGGTGTGTTAAGTGTTTAATGGATAAAGATAGGTATTAGGAACATTTGGTTGGTATTTATAATGAACCTAAAGAGCATGTAATGTGATAGAGTTATATATATGAGTTAGTGATATATCACAGTTAGCTGAATAATAGTATATGTTTCTCTATATGGATATGTGATGTGTTAGTATTATGTCAAGTAGTGATGTTGAGAATACCCTAGGGAATGAATATAATGTATGAGTTTGTATAGAGATATGTTGATGGCTAAATGTTATTCCGCTTGGGTAAAATGATTTTGTAACTAGGAAAATGGGAAAACATATCAAAGCACATAAATTAGCTAACCACAAAAGCTAAAATGCAATAAAAATTTATCCTAATAAATTCAATGAAATAATGATAACAAAACACTAAAATAAATACTCAAACCATTGCAAGGTGTTTCCTTCATTGACTTCCATTGCCTTTCTTTCTCCTCAAAATAGTTTGTTTTTTGGATCTCACCTATGAGTGCAATAAATAAGAAAGAAAGCAAGATTGTAAGATGATTTTGACAATGCGAGGATACTAGAAAATATGGTTTTAAAATGATGAATAATAGAGTCCAATTTATAGAAAAATTGGGGATTGACTAGATGACCAAGATTGAAAATATTTTTGGTTAGATGGACGAACTTGATTGAGTGCACAATAGAGTTGCCATTCAAGGAAGGATGAAGATAGAAGAAAGCAAATGGGGGAGATATTATGACAATAAATAATAAATTTTTTAATTATCTTCTCATAAATACCAAATTAGCAAGTTGAAAATATCAAGAAGATTTTAATAATTAAAAATTATTAAATATCTTCATTCGAAAAGATAAATAGAAGAATTAAAAATAAATAAAATATCCTATCACAAAAAGCAGATGCATACCTCATTTTTCAATTTAAAAATTAAGATTAATAAGATATTGCCAAAAAGATTTATTTTTGAAAATCAAGGAAAGATATTAGTTTCCAAATTCAAAAATTAGGAGGATTTATGAGAAGATTTAATAATTAAAAACTTATTAAATATCTCCACATAAGAGGATAAAATGGAAGAATAAAAAATTAAGTAAAGAAGGAAATAAAGATGAATTAATAAATAAAATTTATTAATTATCTTTATTTTGGAGGAAGATAAATATGATAAATTAATAAAAATGATTTATTAATTTATTGCTCATATTTATGAATTAGTTAATTAAATAAAATAAATTTATTTAATTAATGGACAAAGGGGACACATAAATAAATTATTAAATTTATTTATTTAGGACTCAAAAGAGCTGTTAGTAAAAGGGGGCTTAATTAATTAATTAAACCTAAGAGGCGCTATGCACATGATATGTTAAAAGTAGGAGACACAGGTGTTGACCATTTTTTAGTGTCTAAATTTTGCCCCTCTTTGAGAAAATATGATTTTGAGCATTGTTTCAAAGAAAACTATAAAAACAATCATGCCCCAACAAACTAAGGGATGGAGGTAGGATGCCCCCTCAAGAGATTGTTTATGTATGAAAGAAATATATGATCTCTCAAAAGAAGAGAAGAATGGTTAGATAGAAGTGAATAATGTTAATTGATTGTAGACAAGGGGTGATTGATATCAAATGAATAAATTCTCAATTGATCAAAGAGAATGGATAGCATGATAGTGATTGACTTGCTGAATAGATAGAAGGATTCATGAGATAGAAAAAATATTAGCCAAAAGAAATTGAAATGAGAAGTGAAGGATGATTAGTGTGATGAAATCTTGCTTTCACAAATGCAAATAGTAGGTGCGATCCTTTATTTGATATGGAAAAATGGATGCGGTGCACCATGGCAATGAAGGTCAGGGTGATAATGCAATCCCTTTGCCTAAAACAGACAAATTGAAGACAAGGAATAGTTCAAAAATCCTAAGACATACTTGCCCTAGAATGTTATGAAACACCCCACAAATAAAAGACAAAAGAAAGAATGACCATGAGCCATCCTGACCACTCTAAATCACTCAGTGACATCATTGAGTAACATAGGAACATGATCAAAGATAAATCAATGAAAAATAAGATTCACAAATCCAAACAAGTCAAGCACCATTTTGATCTTGTTGTCAAAAGATAATATTTATTTGATGATAGGACGATCATGCTACCTAGTTTCAGGGAATGCCACACCCCGTCTAAGACAAGACACAATTTGGTTTTGAGTATACCACACCCTATATAAGACCCATGATAATATTGACAAAAGAATGATAATGTTGGAGTTGGTTGATTGATAAGACAAGATGACTAGTTTGAATGCTTGGCTTGTTGAACAATTCATCTGTTAATACATGATTTGTTAAGAGCAATGTTTAATGTGTCATCTCTTTGACGTCCGCTCAAATGTCTGTATATGTACAAAGTGGACAATTTATTGGCAAAATAAAATAAGAGATTCTTTTTGGGTTTTTAATGTTTTTCAATTTTTAGGGTTTTTGAATAATTTGTTTTTTAGGGCTTTTTTTTTAGGACTTTATTTGATTTTTATGGACTTTTTTCAGGACTTTATTTGATTTTTAGATATTTTCACAAGACATTATTTGATTTTTATGTATTTTTTCCTTTAGTGTCTAGCAAGGTAAGGAATATGACAAATGGCTAAATAAGATTGCTGAAATATTGGTGGAGAGAGGGAAGACAAAGGCCATATATTATGGAGACAACACAAATTAAATTCCCAAGGGCTATCACACGATGGGATAAAGGATTGGATATGACAATGTAAAGCAAATTACACAACATGAGGGACATGTCAAGATGTTTTTGAATCCATGTTTTACGTTTTATGTCCTTATGTTAGATCAAGATGAAGGGATGAGTGTATGTACAATGATAGGATATGGATATGACAAGCAAGATCAAAAATGGATAAGGGATATGAATTAAAGGTTGTTATAGACTAAGGGATAGTGAAAGAAAGTTGAAATAAGCTAGGGAATATGGATGAAAGGTTGTAATAAGAAAATGGATAAAGACCAAAAGATATGATAGGCTGAAAGCTGTGAACAAGATACATGATGCACATGAAGATCCTCATCTTTGTAAAGATCAAAGGTGGAAAAGGGGATATGGACATGAGAGTATGATAGGTTTACGATAGGACATGAAGGGTATGATAGGATAATAGGATAATGGACGATAGGATATGATAGAGTAAATGAAATGTTCTCCCAAGTATGGTATGCAAGAAGTTCATGGATTACTAATGACAATTGTTTGCCAAGTTTTCATCATGGTACTTGCCCAAGGCACCTATTTGCTAGGTTTTCACTAGAGGACAAATGATTTTTCTTTATACATTTTCTTTTTCTTTTTGTCTTTTCCTTTTTTTTGTATATTTTTTTTCAATTCTTTTGTTTTTTTGACTTTTAGTAGAAAATGGACACATGGTAGGGGATGGAAGAAGGACTCAAGCATGCTTTTTTTTGGATTGTAGCCTTGAAAATGAACCATGACTATTAAAAGTATGCTCAAAGACATTGGCAGGATAATGACATGGAAATGAGATGGGACTAAGGATTTAAGCCAAAGATTGGACAGGATGGATAGAAGGATGGAAAATGTGCATTAGAGAATGGATAAGGTATTGGAAGAATTGGGCTTGAGCAGGTGGAAATGTTCGCAAGATCAACATTAACAAACACCTTAAGGGGTGGTGGACTGATGGAGGAAAAATGGATTTTGGATATTGAGATTTTGATGGAGGAATAGCTAGGGATTTTGGGACATAATGACGCAAAATGGATGATGGAGGAATAGAAATTTTGGATACCAATTTTAATACTTCTTTAGACTGTTGTGCTTCAAGAAGCCGCTCAGGAATCCACATTATTTTTTAATACTTTTGTGGTTCTTTGGAATGCATTGCTTGCACAAGGGATTTCAGAACCCATATATATCTTGACTTCTTTTATTTTCTCAATGGGCCATTGTGGCCTTTTGAACATTTCTTTTTCTTTTGGATCATATGTTTCTTTGTTTTGACATGTCGATTAGATTGGACATGTTGATCCTTGAGTGTATGTGGATTGTTGCACTTATAAATTTTATGCTTGGCATCCAAATTGTTTGGAAAGGGAAAGGAACGCATGGATGGATAGGAATGAAATGGAGATCTTTTGGATGTTAGACAGTTCAAATAAATGAAAGACAACTGAGAGGGGGGGGGGGGGGCGGTGAATCAGTTGTCATAGATTACCAAGACCATTAGCAATTTAAACTTTAATACTGGAACCCAAAACATTAATACCGGAATTCTTAAGCCAAATATTGGAATAGAAGTTAAAACAATTAAGAATAAAAAATAATCACATCATAAATACCATCCACATGGCACCAAGATTTGTACGTGGAAAACCCGATAAAGGGAAAATCCACAGTGGGAAGCCTACCCATAGTCAGATAATACTTCTACAGTAAGTATGTTAATTTCAATTGAGGGGCCTGCACTTGCAGGAGGGCCAATAGCCTAGAGTGCACTGCTCATCACAAAAGGAGCCTCACTGACTATATAGAAATCCAGAGTACAATCTAGAGAAGTGTTGAACTACAAAATATAGCATCTCCTATGCCTAAGCATAGTTCTAGTTAAGCCCAATACCAGAGGACTAAATTCTATTACATAAACCCAATTCAATCTTCAATGATCGACCAACTCCTCTTCCTAAATGATATTACATTATTTGCACACTACATTCCTTTACCATGACCTCTAACAATAACCATGATGATATACAATGAGATCTTACATCTATATATACAAACCCTCAACCATAAACAATCAGGTTGGCTACTAGAGAATAAACCAATTACATAATTACAAACAATGTTGGCCTTGGACCAAATAAATAATATCCAACATATAAGACATCCCAGAAATACATCAATAGGTCCACTCCATGCATTACATTAAAGTTGGTCCATAACCTAGATCAACCGGGACCCGGTATAGGTCCATATGCTAAACAAATGATCTCAAATCACCAAGTCTCAAACATGATCACCAACAAAATCTAGAAACTCCACCACAAGATGCACCAACACCACTTATGCAATTCATCAAAGATCTCCATCAAAATCTCTACCAGTGAAACCCTCGTCGGAACCAAAAACCAAGCTTCTAAGCAAGCAGGATAGAATCCGATCACTAAACAAAAACCAACTGACCAAACATGAGCATGAGTATCATGAACAAGATAATTCCATCACCAAAATATACCGGAGCCTACCGGATCATGTTGGATCCAAGTCAACCAGAAACCACTCAACCTACCAGGACTAGAAGGGTGCTTGTAAAGCATCCAAACAACTGGTGTTGGCATCAATGACAAAAAATCAATACAACACATAATCAATTCCACCAAATGGCCAACAATATCCTCCTTTGGCATTGATGGCAACACTATATGTGAAAAATATCTAAGTACCAAGAAATGCCAAACAACTCTCTCCCAATGGAAGACAACCAACAAACTCCCACATACAACTCTAAATATCAATTTCTCTCCCCCTTTCTTTTTCTTTTTCACTTTCTTTTTCTTTTTCACATCAATGCCAAAAATCTAACAAAAATATCAAAGAAAAACATAAACCTTTGAATAAAAAAGCTGACTACTCCCCTTGAGCAGTAGCATCCCACATTAGTGCTTGAATGAATAGTATCTCTGATAATGCATGTCAGACTGATGCCAAACCGTATTAATCAAGTCTTAACTACAGGGGCAGAAACTCCCAATCTGTCTCTCAGGTACTCAAATGATTCCTTGGGCAAAGGTTTAGTGAGAATATCTACAATATGCTCTTTAGTGTTCACATAAAATAGTCTAACTTCATTTGCTTCCACCTTTTCCTTCAAAACATTATACTTGATAGATATGTGCTTTGTTTTAGAATGAAATACCAGATTCTTTGATATATCAATAGCAATAGAGTTATCACAATGAATAACTACCAGTGCATCACAATCCATCTTTATATCCTTCAACATTTCCTTCATCCATAAGACTTGTGTGCAGTTAGTAGTAGTAGCAACATACTCAGCTTTAATGGTAGATAAAGAAGTACATGATTGTTTCTTGTTGATCCATGAAACCAACTTCTTTCCAAGAAAGAAAGCTCCATCGGAAGTTATTTTCGAGTCATCAACATCTCCAGCCCAATCAACATCTGTATATGCACATAAAGTGAAGTTATCATCCTTAGGGTACCACAAACCATATTCTGATGTACCTTGCAAGTATCTAAAAATTCTATTCACCGCCATCTCATGATTATCTTTAGTATCACTTTGAAATTTTGAAACAATACAAATAAAATTCATAATGTCAGGTCTAATCTAAGTCAAATAAAGCAGATCCCCAATCATAGATTTGTATCTTGTGGGATTTACCGGTGCAGAAATATCTTTTCTTGTCAATTTCTCAGTTGTAACCATAGGAGTACTTACCGATTTAGAATCTCCCATACCAAATTTCTTCAACAATTCCTTAACATATTTAGTTTGACAAATGAAAATACCTTTGTTAGTCTAAGTAATCTGCAAACCTAAGAATAATTTCATCTCACCAATCATAGAAATCTCAAATTCTTTCTCCATATTCTTAGAAAATTCTATGCATAGCTGTCATCACTGCCCTTAGCAAAACCAAGCTTCAAAAGATATTTATCCAACCTTGCATACTAAGCTATAGGTTCTTGTTTCACTTCATATAAATCTTTCCTTAACCTACAACCTACAAACCATATTTGTATCATTTGATAGTGAAAAACCATCAGGTTGCTCAATATAAACTTCCTCATCAAGATCCCCATTCAAAATGCACATTTAACATCCATTTGATAAACCTTGTAGTTTTTATAAGCAACATAGGCAATAAATAAGCTTACAGCCTCAATCCTAGCTACAACTGCAAAAGTCTCTCCTTAATCAATTCCTTCCTTCTTAGAATATCCTTTATGTTGGCATTGTGTTGTCATTTATGTCAATCGGTATGAGATGTCTACCGGTATGGGAAATGTATGTGTAACACTGTCAAGGAGGAGTACAAAGCAGCAAGAGATATCCTTGATATCTTAGAGTGTTATAGAACACTGATAAGATAAGACAAAGGTTATTGGTACAATGTAACATCGGTAAGGTAAGGATGTCAACTGGTAAGTGATGTGTTGACATCAAAGAGTCAAATCAACCAAGTGAGTGGTTGACAACCGGCAAGATGATGACCCTTTTACAAGATGGAAGGCCAAGGTGTTTGAGTTGTTGTTTGTGACGAAGAGGCAAAACGTTATCTGAATCACATCAATACCAGAAGAGAAGAATGAAAAGTCACTGGTATGTCATGAGGTTGCTAAACAATAGGACTCCCACTAGATGAAGATACAATCATCATGCAAAGAAGATGACCGACAATGAATGTACCAACACCAGATCACATGTGCCTATTTGAAGATATGTTGTACAAATAGGGAAGTCACATGAATACATTCCAAAAATCAGGTGGTTTCACTCCACCAATAAGTGGAGCTTATCTCCTATCATACATAGTGTGCATCATGTTTCTTTGAGATAAGAGAGAAGAGGTAAAGGCATGTTGAAATGCTGGTATAGAAGAAAAGTTATGTGTGTGTCATCTTGAGAAATAGGTTGTGATATGGTCTGAGATGATCAGGGAGAAGGGAAGGTTGATCAGATGTAGTCATAAGAGAATGGCTAGATTGAAGATGAAGTCTACTGATAGTTGATGACAAAGTGTCATCAAGAAGGTTTTATGGTATGTAAGTCCACCTGTAATATGAGTGAGGTGCAGATGCAGATATCTCCCAACCTTATGGGAATGAACAAGCTCAAGATAGACATGTCTGACGGCCAGTTGAGGTAATCCACCAATAATTCAAAAGAGTGCAGACATGATGAGTTAACCGGTAGAGTGTGAGAAGCTGGCAGGCTTTGTATACCGATAGAGAAGAGAAACTGATAGAATGTTTGGTCGGTGATCCTATCTTGACTGACATGAAGAGACAAGCTGGCAGATGGTCGACATGGATGACACTTGGAGTCAAGGTTGCGGAACTATATTTGGATAAAGATGGAATGTATGCTGACAGGGTAGTTGCAGGGTTGGTTGACATTAATGAAAGGTCCCACAAATCATGGGACATGTTGTAGAGCTAATGCAGGGGTTTGTGGCTCGAGGCTTGGAGGAAAACTATGAGCCAACTAAGAGTGATTGAGGAGATCGAGGTAGATGAAGGTAACAATAGAACCAAATCTTGGTGTTTGACCAAGAGACTAGCCGATAGGGTAAAAAATAGATCAACAAAGATGGAAGGTGAGATCTAGGAGGCACGGTAATGGTAGAGTTGTGCAGCTGGAAGTCAGGGAGATCAGATCGAGCAAGATCTGATTGGATTTGGTTTGCCTCAAGGGTGATGAGGAAATCCTAACCGCTTGGAATTTGAATTGTCTTTTGGCGGGAAACCTAAGCTATAAATAAGTGATAAAAAGACGTTGTTGGTGTTGTTGCTAAAGAGAAGTGTATTGTGTTGTTGCGAAGTGTATTGCTTCTGCATATGAGAGAAAATTAGCCAAGTGCTCAACGAGAATCTCAGAAGAGAGTGAGAGAGAGGGTGAACCAGGTTGAAGAGTTCAATTGGTAGCAAAGGAGAACTGGTAGTGGTTATACCACAAAGAAGAAGTGAATTGAGTTGCAGAGAAGGCAGAAGGAGAATTCGCTGAGTATAGCACTAGTAAGGTGCAGAGAGTGATTGAGCAGATCTAGTAGAGAAGAAGAAGAGGATAGATGTACCGGTAGAGTTTACCAGCATTAAGGTTGCAGTTGAGAGCAATAGAGGAGTGAGTCGGTGTAGCAGAGAAGGTATTTTACCAGCAGAGTAAGATACTTGAAATGGTTGCAAGACTCACTTGTAAGAAGACAACTACTTTTGTAATTGATGTTTTCATTAAGAACACTGAGTTGTAGCTCGGTGCAGGGGTTGTAGATCCTTGGGTTGGTGCCCTAAATTCAGGGGTTAGTGCTCCTTCGGTTGGTGCCCTAAAGTTAGGGGTTGGTGCTCCTTGGGTTGCTTCCCTAAAGTCAAGGGTTGGTGCTCTAAACTTTGTAACAATTGTCATTGTGAGGGTGGATTGGAGCAGTAGTCTCGAGCAACATTTCTCATTGAGGTTTTTCCCATCTTGGGTTTTCCTCATACATATTGGTGTTATGTGATGTTTCTTATGTGATTGCTCTTGTGTAGATCTCCCCACTAACCGACAAGTTTGCATTGTGTTAGATCTGTTAACCGATATGCTCACATAGGTCAGCTAAAGAGAAAAGTTTGAGATTCACCCCCCTCTTAGTGGTACATTGTGTCTAACAATTGGTATCAGAGCCTAGGTTCCCAGTTAGATGAGCTTTCTCCAGCTTGGGTAGATTCTGGCTTAAGGACACAATGGTTTGTTTAGTGTCAATCCCTGCTCCATTTTTTGATGGTTCAAACTATGCGATTTGGAGCTGCATAATGGAAGTCTTCCTATCCTCTTTAGGGTTTGATGTATGGATGTCAATAGTTGATGGTATCCCTAGAAAGGCTAGTCTTCGTACCAGATCTGTAAAAGAAAGAAGAAACCAGTGCAATAAAGAAGCCATGAAGGCTATATTCAGTGGACTCACCAGTGATGTCTCCTCACAGGTGGACAGATGCACAACAACAAAGAGCTTATGGGAAAGATTGAAGAGGATATATGGAAATGAGCCCACTACTACTGAACCAGCATGTGAAGGAAAAATGAGAAATACATCTCATGTTTGTGAGGATGATGAAGATAGATCTGTTTGCAACTGCAACATAGATGAAGAAGGAACCCACCTCTTCATGGCTCAAGAATCTGAAGAAGAAGAGCACACATTTGAAATTGCTAGGGCAAATAGTTCCCACTGACAAGATGTGTTTGGCAGTGATGAGGAAGGGGAAGAAGAGGATGAAGCAAGTTGATCTTGAAGGAGAGCTTGTAAATGCACTTGAAGAACTCAATAGAGCTAGAAGGGAATACAATCTATTCAAGGATGCTGCTCTAGTAGAGCAGAACTAACTGACAAAATGCCTTGAAGAAACTGACAAATGCTTCTCAGAGTTGATGTCTCAAGCAAAGAACACCAAGGAGTGCCGGAGTGAAGATCTAACCTCTCAGCTAGAGATAAAAGATAAAGAACATCAGAAGCTACTCGAAGAAATGAAGGTCCTCCAAAATGACCTTGAGAAATGTAAAGATGAGCTCAAGGTAAGAATAAGGGTTGATGGAAGCAGTGATGCCTTGGACAAAATACTGAAAAAGAAAAAGTATGCCAAGGATACTGAAGGACCAGGAAGTGGTGCTGGTGAATGCTCCACCAGCAAGAATGTCCCCCACAATGACATTCTGTTTATCTCCTCAAATGGAGAAAACAAAGGCCAAACCTTCCCAGTTAGAAATACTCCTTGAAAGAAGGTTGACTAGACCAAAATTGGTGAGGACTTGTAGACAAGAGTGAAGACCAGTGCTACAAAAAGGAAGAATCATGCAGATCCCAAAGGTAAGGGGAAGATGGGAGAAGACAACTTCACCGCAAGTAGAAAGATGAGGAAGCAACAAAGAAGACACTCTATCAGCAAAGGACAGAAATTCTACCACCCACAGGGCAAAGCAAGTGTGGGAGAAGAAGAGATCAGATGGAAGAGATGCACAAAATGGACAACCAAGGATCCATTCTTAAAGAAGAAGAAATGGAGATGCTAAACCGGTAAGATCTCCTCATGCATGGCAAAATAAATTAGTAAGTCATATGCCATCATTTACCGGTTATTTCTTTGCATGTAATGGCTATGGCCATAGTGCAAAAGAATGTAGAAAGATATCTAGAAGGAATGATCTAGGATATCATAGACATCATGTAAATAAACAAAATGTATCCAGGAGTAGATACATGCATGTCCCCTCTCTTGGTTATGCAAAGATAATTTGTCATAACTGCAATAGATCTAGTCATAGAGAGTTTGAGTGCAGGAAAGGGAACCTGCAATGACATGGAGGCCGATACAATAGATATGCTCTAAAGAAAGGGGAAAACATAATATATGGAAGGCAGAGACCTACATGGAACCAAAAGAGAAATCACCCTATAGGAGCAAGAGGTCCATCGGTTTCGGTTGCCGGTCACAACAACATGACCAGAAGAAGATGGTCAAATCAGTATGTCAAGAGATTCCTCAAACATGAAGTTGGGATGGATGTTGTATGCTACTATAGCAATATTTCCAATTGTGATGCAGAGACCGGAAAAGAAAAGACCCATCAACTAGAAAAAGGAAAGATCTGCACCCAAATCTAGAAATGGGAAGAAGAATGAGACCAAGAAGGTATGGAGGAAGAAGATCATGGACCGACGCTATGTTTTCAATGCACAGGTGATATCTCCTAAGGCCTAAAGGATATGTGGGATCTTAGGGGGAGTAGCACATTGAATTTATCATTCACCCCCTCAGTGAAGAAGGCAACATAGAAGAACGTGTTGTTGCTAGTGTGAAGAGAGAAGACGAGAAGATAAGTGTGTGTAGAAGTTGTCCTGACTACACACCTTCGGATCAGTGTTGGATCACTACTACATATGTCTATGAGTGTGGTTAACAATTGGTATCAGATGTTAACCAGTATGTGCAGGCTATTACCAGCATGGGCGCTTTCAAGTACTGATAGGTTATGTAGGACAATAAAGCTTGAAATCATTGGGAGAGGCCCGATAGCATGAAATGTGAAGTTATGTCATAGGTGGTATTGGAAAAGACCTGAATGACATATGATAGCCTGATTGTTGTTCATGTAGGCATGCACATCTATGGGATAATTGTTTTAATTTTTGGCATGATGATGTCCTTTTATGGCAATGTGTGGTTTCAGAATCATGTCATAAGTTGTGGTGGACACACTGGAGTTGAAGGATCATCAAATGATCACCATTGTACAACTAAATTGGTGTATGTAGGAGATTGGAGTCCTGGTATTGTACCTACTAGGAGATAAGAACTTGAGATGTATGACTCTGGGGGAGTTCAAGTGCTCATAATGATGAGACAACTTGCTTGAGCTTGAAAAGTGAGTATTATTCATTGACACATCAATAATTGGTATCAATATTTTTGAAAATTGAGTGCTCTATCAAATAGTATCTAGTCTACATGCTCAATTAGTGTGAGTTGAAGGTTAAGATCCCCATCTCAAGTGTTGTGACTTGAGAGGATGTAATAATTGGTACCAAGATAACCAGTGGTATCAAAGGAGGAGTTGCATCCAATAAAGATAAAGGGGGAGAATGAATTTTGTCAGTGCCTAGTGAGGAATGATACCCTGACAGTGCCCTTTTATCATTGTTGTCAAAGGGGGAGAAGGATTCAATAGTATACTGCATACTACATGCATTACAAATCCAAGGATTAGGGAAAGAGGGAGGGAGACTAAGTAGTATGTTGGATACTACATGTGTTAACATCAATGCCAAAGGGGGAGATTGTTGGCATTGTGTTGTCATTGATGTCAACTCGTATGGGATGTCTATCAGTATGAGAAATGTATGTGCAATACTGTCAAGGAGGAGTATAAAGCACCAAGAGATATCCTTGATATCTCGGTGTGTTGTAGAACACCGGTAAGATAAGATAGAGGTTACCGATACAATGTAACACCGATAAGGTAAGGATGTCAACTGATAAGTGTTGTGTTGCACCAAAGAGTCAAACCAACCAAGAGAGTGGTTGAAAACTGGAAATATGATGACCTGTTTACAAGTTGGAAGGCCAAGGTGTTTGAGTTGTTGTTTGTGATGAAGAGGCAAAATGTTGCCTGAATCACATCAACACTGGAAAAGAAGAATGAACAAGTCACCGGTATGTCGTGAGGTTGCTGAACAATAGGAGTCCCACCAGATGAAGATGCAGTCATCATGTGGAGAAGATGACCGACAATGAATGTACCAACAATGAATTGCATGTGCCTATTTGAAGATATGTTGTACAAACAGGGGAGTCACATGAATACATAATAGAAAGCAGATGGTGTCACTCCACCAGTAAGTGGATCTTATCTCCTATCATACATAGTGTGCATCATGATTATTTGAGATAAGAGAGAAGAGGTAAAGGCATGTTGAAATGCCGGTACAGAACAAGAGTGATGTGTTTGTCATCTTGACAAACCAGTTGTGATATGGTCCAAGATGATCAGGGAGAAGGCAAGGCTGATCAGATGTAGTGAAAGGAGAATGGTTGGACTGAAGATGAAGTCTACTGATAGTTGATGATATAGTGTCATCAAGAAGGTTTGCTAGTATGTAAGTCCACCTATAATATGAGTGAGGTGCAAATGCAGATATCTCCCCACCTTATGGGAATGAGTAAGCTCAAGATAGACATGTCTGACGACTGGTCAAGGTATTCCACCAACAGTTCAATAGAGTGCAGACATGATGAGTTAACCGGTAGGGTGTGAGATGCTGACGTGGTTTGTATATTGGCAAAGAAGAGAAACTGGTAGAGTGTTTTGTTAGTGATCTTATCTAGACTGACATGAAGAGCCAAGATGGAAGATGGTCGACATGGATGCCACTTGGAGTCAAGGTGGCTAACCTGCATTTGGATAAAGATGGAATGTATGCCAATAGGGTAGTTGCAGGGTTGGCCGACATTAATGGAAGGTCCCAAAAATAATAGGAGATGTTACAGAGCTAATGTAAGGGTTTGTGGCTCAAGGTCTAGAGGACAACTACGAGCTAGCTAAGAGTGATTGAGGAGATCGAGGCAGATGAAGGAAACAACATAACCAGATCTTGGTGTTTGACCAAGAGACCACCTGATGGGGTAAAAAGAATATCATTAAAGATGGAAGGCAAGATCTAGGAGGCATGGTAATTGCAGAGTTTTGCAACTGGCAGTCAGGGAGATCAGATCAAGCAAGATCTAAATTGGATTTGGTTTGCCTTGAGGGTGATGAGGAAACCCTAACCGTCTAAAATTTGAATTGTCTTTTGGTGGGAAACCTAGGCTATAAATAAGTGAGCAAAAGACATTGTTGGTGCTACTGTTGAAGAGAAGTCTATTGTGTTGTTGCAAAGTGTATTGTTTCTACATATGAGAGAAAATCAACCAAGTGCTCAATGAGCATCTCAGAAGAGATTAAGAGAGAGGGTGAAGCAGGTTGAAGAGTTGAACTGGTAGCATAGGAGAACCAGTAGTTGTTATACCAGCAGAGAAGAAGTGAATTGAGTTGCAAAGAAGGTAGATAGAGAACCAACTGAGTATAGCACTCGTAAGGTGCAAAGAGTGATTGAGGAGATATAGCAGAGAAGAAGAAGAGGAGAGATGTATCGGTAGAGTTTATCGATAGCAAGGTTGCAGTTGAGAGCAGTAGAGGAGTGAGTTGGTATAGCAGAGAAGGTATTTTACCGGTAGAGTAAGATACTTGAAATTGTTGCAAGATTCACTTGTAACAAGATAACTACTTTTGTAATTGATGTTTTCATTAAGAACACTGAGTTGTAGCTTGGTGTAGGGGTTGTAGCTCCTTGGGTTGGTGCCCTAAAGTCTAGGGTTGGTGCTCTAAACTTTGTAAAGGTTATCATTATGAGGCTAGATTGGAGTAGTAGTCTCCAGCAACATTTCTCACCGAGGTTTTTCCCATCTTGGGTTTTCCTCGTATATATTGGTGTTATGTGATGTTCCTTGTGTGATTGCTCTTGTGTAGATCTCCCCACTAATTGACCAGTTTGCATTGTGTTAGATCTATTAACCAGTATGCTCACATAGGTCAGCTAAAGAGAAAAAGTTTGAGAACCACTAATTCACCCCCCTCCCAGTGGTACATTGTGTATAACACTTTATAAACCAATCTAGCCTTTTTCCTTATAACTTGACCATTCTCATTCAATTTATTCCTAAAAACCCATTTAGTTCCAATAACATTTTTATTTTTAGGTTGTGGAACCAAGGTCTATGTGTTATTCTTCTCAATTTGATCTAATTCTTCTTCCATTACTTTCAACCAATATTCATCTTTACATGCCTCAATTACTGATTTAGGTTCAACTTGTGAAATTAAACATACCTCATTAGTTTCTTGTCTTCTTCTTGTCATCACTCCATTACTCTTATCCCAAATGATTTGATCTTCTGAATGATTCAATCTCACATACCTAGGAGTCTTTTGACTTTCTGTTCCTCTTCCATATTCTTCACTTACTATAGAATTCTTTGATGTTGCCGGAGTAACTGATTCAACTCTTTATTCTGGTAAAGGTACTACTGGTTCAGATATAATCATTTCCACTGTCGGTTTCTTCTCATAAACTTTGATTTGACTTTTGTTCAGCTCATCTACTTTAACATTAGCACTCTCCAGAATTCTTTGCAATCTCTTGTTATAACATCTATATGCTTTCCTTTCATTAGAATAACCAAGAAATATACCTTCATCATATCTAGAATCCAATTTCCCAATGACATCATCTCTCCTGATATAACATTTACTACCAAAAATTCTGAAATACTTAACTATAGGTGTATTGCCAAACCATAAAAAATAAGGTGTCTTACTGGTTTCTCCTTTGATATTTACTATATTGAATGTATAAATTGTTGTACTCATTGCTTCTCTCCAGTAGATATGAGGTAGACTAGCTTCCATCATCATTGTTCTAGCAGCATCCAAGATAGTTTTATTCTTCCTTTCCACAACTCCATTCTAGTGAGGTGTCCGGGGAGCAAAAAAATCCTTCTTATACTAGGCTTCTCACAAAAGTTATTAAACTCACCGGATGTGAATTCTCCACCATGATCTGATCTCAAAAATTTAATCTTCAATCCTCTCTCAGTTTCCACTTTAGCCTTAAAGATTTTAATCTTTTCAAATGTTTCAAATTTTTCATTTAGAAAAGTTATCCACATCATCCTAGAATAATCATCAATGATTAGCATGGAATATCTATCACCTTGAAAACTTTTAACTCTAGCAGGGCCTAATAAATCAGTATGAATAAGATCAAGAACATCATTTGATTTATCTTGTATACTCCTAAAAGAGGTTCTGACTTGTTTACCCATTTGGCATTATTTACATATTGAATTATAGGGCTTCATAATCTTAGGTATATCCCTAATTGCCTTAGTTGAACTGATCTTCACAATGCAATCAAAATTCACATGACACATCCTTTTATGCCATAACCAACTCTCATCAATTTGTGTAATAAAACATGTCTTCTCACTGGAGTTCAAATGAAATATATTACCTTTTGTCTATGAACTGGTTGCAATCTCCAAGATAAATATATTAATGATTTTTCATTTTCCATCCTTGAACTGTAATTGAAATACCTTATCTACCACTTGTCCTACACTCAAAATATTATGCCTTAAACCTTCAACATAATAAACATTGTCAGTATTGCTCTTACCATCCAATGATATAGTTCATTTTGCTTTGATCATACATGTTTTTTCTTCTCCAAATCTAACTAGACTACCATCAAATTCTTGCAAAGACAAAAACTTCCCTTTATCTCCAGTCATATGATGTGAAAAACCACTGTCAATTACCCATTCATCCTTGTCTTCAATTTTAGCAGCAAGTGCCTTCTCTTCAAGTACATTCTCTTCTAGTGCCAGATCATCTTCCTTGATAGCTAGAAACACCCATTCCTTTCCATTGTCAGATCCACTAGTAGAGTCTTTTGTCGATTCATCATCGGAATCAGTAATGCCTTCCTCATGCGCTATGTAGCATTATTTGTCTCTGTTTTTCTTGTATTTATACTTTTTCTGATATCTAGGGTTAGGCTTAAATGATCTTCTAACTCTTTCTTCAAACCTTTAATTCCTTTCAGGATCTAGATGCAAAATGACCAATCTTATTACATGCAAAACTTTTAAAAGGTTATTTTCCTTCATACTTACTTCCTACCAGTCCTTTAGGTACTCTTCTAGCAAATAGTGCTTCAAGTTGCTCAAACTCATCATCTTCTCTCATCATAGCTTCTAATTCCATTGCATGTAAAGCTTTCTGGTCTTTCTTACAGGTTGTAGATGTAGATGTATGAAAACCAAGCTTAGACTTCACAGCTCCAGAAGGTCCAAATTCTTCAAGCTCAAAAGCAAATAGTTTCCCAACCAAAGTATCTCTATTGAGAAGTGTATTAGCTATTATTCTCAACTCATTAATAGTAGTAGCCTTCATTTTGTAAGCTAGTGGTAGGGCTCTCAGGACTTTAGAAACCATTTCATCTTTGCTTAGAGTTCCACCACAACATTGAATTCCCATAACAATCTCATTTACCCTTTCCATGAATGTAGTAATCCTTTCATCTTCTTCCATCTTAAGGTTTTCATATCTCACTCGGTAACCATCAAGTTTAACAATCTTTATTGTAGGGTCACCTTCATTAAGAGTGTCCAACTTATCCCATATAGCCTTTCTAGATGATTTGTCAGTTAATCCCATTATTTGTTGATCGGAAAGTGCACACAAGAGGGCTTCTCTTTCTTTACAATCATTCTCAAGATCCTTGTCCAATTTTTCTGAAGGGGGATTGCTAGATCCCGTATTATAGGGTGTGAAACCATTCTATGTGATCCCCCAAACCTCCTTGCCAAGACATCTCAGATGAGTTTCAATCCAAATTTTTCATACTCTGTAATTTGTTTCATCAAGCCACAAAATATCCCTTCGAAAGATAGCTCTAGAAGAACTAGATGAGCTTGAACTCTTAGTCGCCATAGGATCTTCCTCAAGCGGTTAATCTTTCTGCATACAAGACCAAAGCTCTGATACAAATTGTTAGACAATTCAAATAACCAGAATACAACTGAGAGGGGCGGGGGGGGGGGGGGGGTGAATTAGTTGTCACAGATTACCGAAACCATTAGCAATTTCTACTTTGATACTGGAACACAAAACGTTAATACCTGAATGCTTAAACCAAATATTGGAATAGAAATTAAACCAAAATAAACAATAATCACAAAATAAATACCATCCACATGACATCAAGATTGGTATGTGGAAAACCCAGTAAAGGGAAAAACCACGGTGGGAAGCCTACCCATAGTCAAATAATACTTCTGGAGTAAGTATGTGAATTACAGTTGAGGGGCTGCACATGCAAGAAGTCCAATACCCTAGAGCACACTGCTCATCACAAAAGGAGCCTCACTAACTACATAGAAATCGTGACTACAATACAAAGAAGTGTTGAATTTCAAAAGATAGCATCTCCTATGCGTGAGTACAGTTCCGGTTAAGATGAATACTGGAGGACTAAATCCTCTTACATAAACCCAATTCAACCTTCAATGATCAACCAACTCCTCTACCTGAATGATATTACATTATTCGCACATTACATTCCTTGACCATGACCTCTAACAACAACCATGATAATCTACAATGAGATCTTACATCTATATATACAAACCCTCGACCATAAACAATCAGGTCAGCTACTAGAGAATAAACAAATTACTTAATTATAAACCATGTTGGCCTTAGACCAGATAAATAATATCCAACACATAAGACATCTCAGAAATACATCAATAGGTCCAATCCACTTGTTACATTAAAGTCGATCCATAACCTAGATCAACTAGGACCTAGTTTAGGTCCATACGCTAAAGCAATGATATCCGATCGCCAAGTCTTGAACATGATCACCAACAACATCTAGAAAGTCCACTAGAAGCTACACCAACACCACTTATGCAATTCATCCAAGATCTCCATCAAAATCTCTACCGTTGAAATCCTCGTTGGAACTAGAAACCAAGCTTCTAAGTAAGCAAGATAGCATCCAATCACCAGACCAAAACCAAATGACAAAATATGAGCATGAGTATAATGAACAACCCAATTCCATCACCAAACTATACCAGAGCCTACCAGATCACACGGATCCAAGTCAACCAAAAACCACTCAACCTACTAGGACTAGAAGAGTGCTACTAAAGCATCCAAACAACTAGTGTTAGCATCCATGACAAAACATCAATGCAACACATAATCAATTCCACCAAATGGCCAACATTGGATGGGAAAAAGGTTGTCACAGATGTGTTCCTTTATGGATCATGCATAGGAGATGTAGGGATATAGGGACCTAAAATGGATGGAAGAGATGACAGGGAATGCGTATGTCTGGATTTAGACTTTGTAGGGATAGCAAAGTCTTGAGAGTGAGTTGTGTAGCTATGACCATTAAAATTTTCTTTGATATGGAGGGGTTTTTGCTTTTGAATATCTATCCCTTTTTCTTTATAAATTTTTTGACCTATAGGATACTCTTTTCTTTGGGAGGAAGATGTGAGTCCATTTTGAGGTGGATGTGGCATGGAAGAAATGATGGGATCATGGAGTGGATCAGACTGGACCGAAGTGAAGGAACCCATTATGCATGTAGGGGGTTCATGTTCACATCTTGCAACAACATTTTAAAATCATGAGGGGGATTGGGATCACAAGGTGGATCAAGATCATGTGGTGGACATGCATCAATGATAGGCTCTTCATGAGATGGAATGGGAGGAATAATGGGATCATCAAAGGAAATGAGATCTTCGAGTGGATATGAAGGATTAGGACATGAAGAGAAAGGACAAAGGGGATCTTGTGAAGGATTTAAAGGAATGATGGGGTCTTGTAGTAGACATGAATTTGGAAGGATACTTTGATCTTGACAAGGAGGAAGATCATTAGATTCCTCTTTAAAGGTGCTCAGCTCTTGGATTGCAATGAGATCATCAGAAAGGATGGAGGGGATATCTTGACCTTGCTCAAGATGTAGAATGTCAACGAGATTTGAAAGGGTGTTGTGCTCCTAGATAGATGGGACTGGAATAAGGGAATCATTGCGAGTGTCTGTAGAGATGGGATCTTGGTCAACAATTGGATGGGATGATAAGGTTTTAGGATCTTGATCTTGATTTTCTTTAGGACTCATTTCTTCATGCTCTAAATTATCCGCTTGACATGGGGTTAGACTTTGGATATGCATGGGGGATTTTGGCAAGGGACCAATGCTTTGACATGAGGGAGATGGACTTTGAATAACACTCTCTAGAAGAGAAGAATCTAATGGCATTAAATCTTGTATTTCCAAATAGTACAAGGGATTTGTATAAAGAAATTGATTATCATGTATTCTTGTTGCAGGCAGCCCTTGAGAGGATGCATTATTTGATGTATCATTTGGAGGTGATGGTGGAAATCGCTCTTGTGAAGCTTTAGGAAATGATATGGGAGGTTCTTGCGAATCTTCAAAAGGTGTAGGAATAGAGGCCACTAGATAGTCAACATGTTTATGAGGGGATGAGCCATTGCTAGACATGAGCATATGATTTTGATCTTTTTCAAAAAAATCACTTAGGACCCTCTTTTAGAGCTTTGTAATAGAGCCCTTTTTCTTTGGAAAAGAATTCGAATCATTGTGAGGTTTTGAAATGGTTGGGTTTTGATTTTTTAATTGTTTAAAAAGTATTTGGTTTTGATTTGGTGTTATACTTTTATTTTGAATTGGGTTTTGGTTGAATTGATTTGACATGTTTAAAATTTAGTATGTTGTGAGTTGTAACTTTTGTTTTTGAATTTTTGGTTGTAGTTGTTGATATTGATTTGTCTGTTGAGTTTGTTGTTGCTACTTGATATTCAGCTGAACCAATTTTTGACATTGTGTCTTTGGGTGAGCATATTGTTGAAATTGTGTCATTGATTGTGTTGGTTGGATATGTTGAACCATTGGTTGTTGTTGGATAAGTGGTTGTTGTTGGATAGTTGGTTGTTGTTGGATAGTTTGTTGTTGATTCAAGATTTGATTGAATGGAATTTGATCAAATGAAGTCTGACTTGGGACTTGGTTTAAATTTGTGTTTGTTTCTTGAAATTGTTTCATTGTGTCTATTGTGTGAGGAGAGCCGATATGTTTGATCGTTTGATAAGAGCTTTTACATCAATTGGCTCAATATTTGGATTTGGACCTGGAAATTTTTGAAACATTTTGGACATTTGTGATCTATTATTCTCATGGTTTTTTACTTTTTGTTCCACAATCTCTTTTCCTCACACTAGTTTTTTCTCTAGTTGTCGTATTTGGACACTTGTTTTGTCATAAAAAAATGATCAATGTTGCTTTGTTGTTGGGTTGGATAGAATTGTGATTTCCTTGGATCAAACCTTGATTGCATTGTGTTATTCATTAGACTAATCATCAGTTGATATGTAAAAATTTGTTGCATCATAGGAGATTGGAATCTTGTTTCAATAGACATGTCACTATGCAATGTTTTTGGGGATTTTGAATTTAGGAATGATGTATCCAACTAATGCAACCTAGGTGATTGAGAAATGCAACTAAATGTTTTTGTACCTTTTTTAATTTTTGGAGTGATGATGTTATGCAACTAAATGTAGTCTTAGGGAGTGATCATACAATCTAGGACAAGAATGCAATCTATGTTTTTGGTTTTTTTTAAGGTTTGGACAAACTCTTAGAATGTAAACCTAAAGATGTGACCCTTAGGAAATTGAAGCGAATTCTAGACCTTAAAAGGCCAAATTGACAATGTCTCACTTATATGCTTGGATACTAAGCTAGGTTTGACAAAATGATAATGAGAAAAGGATAAATGTTGGACAAGGTCAAGATTCCCTAACAAAAACTTAGGGTTTAATCTAAAGTTTTGATTTTGCAAGTTTGGCAAACTTAATTTTGAGACTAAATGCAAGAGGACAATGATAATGACAATGACTTAAGGATATGATATGAAAAAATAATATGAACCAAGGATATGAATGGAAATGTTTGACAATGACAACCTAAGAAAAGACCTAGGGTTTGTACTATGCAATGACAAAGCTAAGCTGATAGGGATATGTGAGGACCAATGAATTTGGAAATGAAAAGTGTAATCTAAGCCAAGACCTAATTTTGGGATGATGATAATGTGATGAAGACTTAGGAAAATGATTTTAAACCTAAGTGCAAAGGACACTACAAATGAAATGGAATAAAATGAAGAGTAATGATAATATGTTGTCCTGAGACTTAAGTTTGGACTATGTAAAGTCTAACCCTAAGTGACATGTATTTTGAGACAAGGATTTCAAATGTTTTGATAAGCCATGTTTGAATGTTGGATGAATACTTGGACAAGATTTTGGACCTTTGTTTCAACCTTGTTTTGAATTTGGTTTGGAGAATGTTTGGACTTGTTTGAAAAATGATGTAGGACTCAACTTTTGACAATCATAGAAGACAATATTTTGAATTGGACTCAAAACAATCATACTCATTTACAACATATCCTATGGCTATCGAGGACAATATCTATTGAATCCTCTTGCTCAATACAACATTCAGTCAGATAGATAGACGCTTGGTAGCACGGGCTCCCCCTTGCAATGCACTCACTTCTCAGGCATACCAAGCTTCGAGTTCAAGGGGCATCACTTCCCAATAACTTACTATCTCTAATTGGGGAGTACATGAGAGGTGTCTTTGGCATGCACATATCACAATGCCTGAGCCAACAGATAGAAGGTTTTTGGTATCTACAAACAAAGGGTTCTAGTTAGGGCATCTGTTCAGGTGGACATAGATCCGAAGAATTTAATCGTCGCTATGTCATTCCAACACTTGTTGTCTACAAATTTTGTTGCATCCACGGTTATTTATATTGGTTCAAAAGAGGTTTGTCTTCAACCCCGTCACCACTTAGGGTCATTCCCTATCACCAATGCCTATCGAGGTACCAAGCAAATCAGGGGGCAAACCCACTATCTAAAGGTTAAAACATGCAATAAAATGAAAAACAAAGATGGCATACATGGTGTTCATTTATCCCTTAGAAAACGAAGTGTGAAACTAAGCAGAAATCATAAACTCTCAATTTTGATGAAAATATTTGACCGCGTCCTGCACCAAATGAATTAGTAGTTTGCCCTTTAAACTTTGACTTGCATTTGCCATAGAACTGCCAACAATGTTAGAGACTCAAGAACTATAAATGACCATCAAAATTAGTCAATCAAAATTATGATTTTTTGACCTCTTAGATTAATCTGTGTGAAACTTGTCCAATTTACCACCCTAGATTAATTAATTAGCAAGTTGAAAATATCAAGAAGATTTTAATAATTAAATTTTTTTCAATATCTTCATTCGAAAAGATAAATAGAAGAATTAAAAATAAATAAAATATCCTATCACAAAAAGTAGATGCATACCTCATTTTTGAATTTAAAATTTAAGATTAATAAAATATTGCCAAAAAGATTGATTTTTGAAAATCAAGGAAAGACATTAGTTTCCAAATTCGAAAATTAGGAGGATTTATGAGAAGATTTAATAATTAAAAATTATTAAATATCTCCACATAAGAGGATAAAATGGAAGAATAAAAAATTAAGAAAAGAAGGAAATAAAGATGAATTAATAAATATAATTTATTAATTATCTTTATTTTGGAGGAAGATAAATATGATAAATTAATAAAAATGATTTATTAATTTATTGCTCATATTTATGAATTAGTTAATTAAATAAAATGAATTTATTTAATTAATGGACAAAGGGGGCAAAGAAATAAATTATTAAATTTATTTATTTAGGACTTAGAAGAATTGTTAGTAAAAGGGAGTTTAATTAATTAATTAAACCTAAGCGGCACTATGCACATGATATGTTAAAAACAGGAGACATAGGTGTTGACCATTTTTAGTGTCTCCAGATTCTATGGTTATCTTCATGTTGATTTATGTATTCATGTAAATAGTCAATGATGCATTGATGTATGAAGGTAGTAATGTTGCCTTAATGAATGTTAATGATAACATGAAAGTCATGAAAAAAATTTATCTCCTTTTCGTTAGTAGATTTTGGTTTATTTCTCTCTTCATTTTTCTTCACATATATCTCTATCTCCCCCTCTTTTGCTTCTTGTATATGTTTATCTCTCTCTCTCTCTCTCTCTCTCTCTCTCTATATATATATATATATATATATATATATATATATATATATATATATATATATATATTTTGTTATATCTACCTCTCCCTCTTCCTTTATATATATCTCTCTCTTTTTCTCTATATCTCTCTCTTCCTCTCCATATGTACCTCTCTATCTCTCTATTTTTATCTCTCCCTCTACCTTTATTTCTCTCCCTCTTCCTCTCTCCCTCTATCTTCATCTCTACCTATAAGTTCCTCATCCCCTCTATATATAGACATCTCCCCCTCTATCCATCCATCTATCTTTGTCTTTATCCATCTCCTTCTTCTTAGACTTTTATATTTATTTATTTGCCCATCATTCTCTATTTCTCCATATTTCTTCTTCCATATTTGGACCTCTATCTCTGTTTCATTACCTCTCCATCTCTCTCTACCCTCCCTCTCTCTTTGTCTCTCTCTGTCTCTCTTACCCCCCTTTCTCTCCCTCTTTATATCCCCCCTCTCTCTCCCTCCCTATCTCAAACATAACATGAGCTTGTTGGTAATAGAGCCTAACTATCTCTTTGATTTATAATCTTTTTTCTAATCATGTTTGGATCCTTCTAAGTGGACACATAGTTTATTTCAAGCTATTACTTCTCCATTGAGACCTTTATTACACAAACAACATCATTTGATAGATGGCCTACCAATTGACCTCATGTATTGCACAAATACCTGTAACTAATATAACAATTTTTTTCTCAAATAACCTTCCACACCTCTTCAACGTACCCATTGCACACTAAGGTGCCATTGCTAGTTATAATTTGTATTTGTGAGTAAATTATATGTTAGTTTTTGAAAATTATGAAATATCAATTTGAAACTATTTTATTTATTTAATAAAATTAGTGAGACATAAATTTTATGTGCTATTTAGTTTAATAATAGTTTTATGTGATATATCATAGTTAGTTGAATAATAGTAAATGTTGCTCTAGATGGATATGTGGTGTGTTAGTATTATGTCAAGTAGTGATGTTGAGAATACCCTACGGAATGAATATAATGTATGAGTTTGTATAGAGATATGTTGATGGTTAAACAGTTATTCCGCTTGCATAAAATGATTCTATGGTTATGTTCATGTTGATTTATGTATTCATGTAAATAGTCAATGATGAATTGATGTATGAAGGTAGTAATGTTGCATTAATGAATGTTAGTGATAACGTGAAAGTCATGAAAAAAAAATTATCTCCTTTTTTGTTAGTAGATTTTGATTTATTTCTCTCTTCATTTTTCTTCACATATATATCTGTCTCCCCCTCTTTCTCTTCTTGCATATGTTTATCACTCCCTCCATCTATCTATCTCTATCTCCCTCTCTCTCTCTCTCTCTCTCTCTCTCTCTCTCTCTCTCTCTCTCTCTCTCACCATCTATATATTTTGTTATATCTACCTCTCCCTCTTCCTTTATATATATCTCTCTCTTTCTCTATATCTCTCTCTTCCTCTCCATATCTACCTCTCTGTCTCTCTATTTTTAACTCTCCCTCTACCTTTCTATATCGATTTCTCTCCCTCTTCCTCTCTCCCTCTATCTTCATCTCTACCTATAACTTCCTCATCTCTATCTCTAGACATCTCTCCCTCTATACATCCATCTATCTTTGTCTCTCTCCATCTCCTTCTTAGACCTTTATATTTTTATATATTTTCTCATCATTCTCTATTTCTCCATATTTCTTCTTCCATCTTTGGACCTCTATCTTTGTCGCATTACCTCTCCATCTCTCTCTACCCTCCCTCTCTCTTTCTCTCTCTCTCTTCCTCCCTTTCTCTCTCTCTTTATATCCCCCCTCTCTCTCCCTCCCTCTCTCCCTATTGCAAACATAACATGAGCTTGTTGGTAATAGAGCCTAACTATCTCTTTGATTTATAATCTTTTTTCTAATCATGTTTGGATCCTTCTAAGTTGATACATAGTTGATTTCAAGCTATTACTTCTCCATTGAGACCTTTATTACACAAACAACATCATTTGATAGATGGCCTACCAATTGACCTCATGTATTGCACAAATACATGTAACTAATATAACAATTTTTTTCTCAAATAACCTTCCACACCTCTTCAACGTACCCATTGCACACTAAGGTGCCATTGCTAGTTATAATTTGTATTTGTGGGTAAATTATACGTTAGTTTTTGAAAATTAAGAAATATCAATTTGAAACTATTTTATTTATTTTATAAAATTAGTGAGACATAAATTTTATGCCCTGTTTAGTTTAAAAATATTGTGTTTCTTATCAAATATTAATATTTTGACATGCAAATGACTCTCAAATCTAAGATAAAAAATAAGAGTTTTTACTAACACATTCACATCGTTAAAGTCAACCTCTTCCTACCATTTTAAAATACCTTTCTATATTAACAAAATAATTATTAACAATATAAATATAAATATATAATAAAACTAAATTTTATCACCAAAAATAGTCTGCTAATAATAATATCCCTAAGCGGGCCAGCCTCTCCCCTAATCATTTATTATTAGAACCAATTTAGTGCTGTCTTATCCGTGAGGAAAGCAACCATATATTCTAAAGCTTTATTCGATGCCCACATTTTCTCGCATTATGCTTTTCTGTAGTGTTGTCGTCTTTCTATATAGGTAGATCTTATAAAAAGTAACAGAGACCCTGAGAATGTGCAACAAATTCTAAACTAGAATTGCGAAAATGGACTCCAATGATGAAACCATTATGAACGAGGAGGAATGGCTTTTGGGTAAGGAGCTTTGCAGCTTTTCCTGTCTTCCCATGGCCATGAAAGCTGCGATAGAGCTTGATGTTCTACAAATCATATCAACTGCAGGTTCTGGCCTTCAAATTTCCCCTACCCAGATTGTGGCCCAAATTCCAAACGTAACAAACCCAGATGCAGCAATTACTTTAGATAGGATTCTGAGAGTCCTAGCAAGTCATTCCCTCCTCAGCTGCTCTTTATCCATAGACCAGAATGGCAAGCCTGAGAGGCTCTATGGTCTCACTCCTCTCTGCAAATACCTTGTGCAGAACAAGGATGGCCTGTCCTTGGCACCACTGGCCCTGATGAACCAGGACAAGGTGTTCATGGACTCTTGGTATCATCTCAAGGATGCTGTTCTGGAAGGAAGCCAACCATTCATCAAAGCTCATGGGGTGAATGCATTTGAGTACCCTGCCAAGGACCAGAGATTCAATAGGATATTTAACAAGGCTATGGCTGACCATTCTGCCATGGTGATGGAGAGGATTCTGGATTCCTATCACGGCTTCAAGGATTTGGAGGAGCTTCTGGATGTGGGGGGTGGAGTTGGGTCTACTCTCAATCTTATAGTTTCCAAGCATCCCCATATTAAGGGAGTGAATTATGACTTGCCCCATGTTGTGAGAGATGCCCCTGATTATCCAGGTTAGTAAACACTCTTGATCAAGGGCATTTAGAACTGTTTAAATATTGGTTATTTTACTTTCTGATAATATTCAATCATTCTGATGAGGGATCATGGAGTATGTAAAAAATGTCACATGATTTGTATCAAAAACAGCTGGTCTAATATTCATATTCTACTTTGAGATTTGTATTTGAATGACTCTTAGAGAAGAAAATAATGTTTTTTGGATGAATATTTGTTAAGGGGTTACTCATGTTGGGGGAGACATGTTTGAGAGCGTCCCATCCAGCAGGGCTATTTTTATGAAGGTATGCTCCTTGAATAGCTCAGTAAGGTTTCTGTCATTCAAAATATCTTTGCATGTATTCTTCTGCTTCATGAAACATGGATGTTTTGTTTATCCATTTATGTTCATAAATCAATTAATATAGAAAACATATTTTTCATTGAATTGAATTTGAAAGTTTTTAGATTTAATTGTGTACATTTTTTCTATCAATGTTTCAAATCAGATTTTTCATTGTTATTTTATGAAAATATTTATGTAATTGTTCAATAGATTATTAGCCTAAATGCATTGAGGACTCCTCCATAGTTTGCAGCTTTCTTGTGAGAGCCATCATAATCCTAACATGAGTATTGAATAAATAAAGGTACATAAAGTAAGCATTGATTAACCATGAGGAATTTAATGTTCATATTTTATGTTTTTACAAATTCAACATTTACATTATTTTTTAGTTATAGATTGAAGCTTACCTAAAAAAGTTATCCTTAAAATTATATTTATTTTACATGATATAAATAATAATTCTTACATTGTAATTAATTGTTTCTTTGTTTTGGTCAAATTTATTGTTTATATGACATTTGAAGTTATATTTTTCATTATGAAGTTTACTAGTCTTCTTGAGAACCTTCTTACTTTATGAGTTGCAAATTTATTGAGAGCCTTTATAATTATACCATGTGTATTGAAAGGTAAATAAAGTAAGCATAGATTAACTTTGAATAATTTAATCTTTACATTTTTTTTTCGTAAATTCAACATTGACACTATTTTTCTAGTATACATTGAAGTTTATAATAAAGAAAGTTATCTTTAAAATTATATTTATTTTACATGATGTAAATAGTAATTCTTATATCACATTTAATTGTTTGTTTGTTTTGGTAAAATTTAGTTTCCATATGACATTTGAAGTTGTATTTGACTATTCATATTGAAGTTGACAATTGTTAATATTTGTTGTTTGGTTAGTGGATTTTGCATGATTGGAGTGATGACCAATGCATAAGGATTTTGAAAAATTGTCACAAGGCATTATTAGAGAAAGGGAAGGTGATTGTAGTGGACTGCATTTTACCAATGGTTGCAGAGACCTCTTCTTTTGCTAGGCAAGCATTTCATGTAGATCTTTTAATGTTAGCGTACAATCCAGGGGGTAAAGAGAGGACAAAGGAGGAATTCAAAGACCTTGCGAAAGCAGCAGGATTTGTAGGAGATATTAAACTTGTTTGTTGCGTCAATGGTTTATGGGTTATTGAGTTTTACAAGTGAGTTTGATGAATGATCATTTTGATAGCTCTTGGAAAGTAGTTTGTGTCTTCTATCATGAGGAACAAGTTGGTGGGTGTGTACTATGCACCCTTATTACCCTTGTAAAAAATATTTCATCCTTCAATGCTAGGAAGGATAAACACCCTACTTAGAGTTTTATTTTCTTTCTTCATATTGTGCTTTGTTTAGTTTTAATTTTATATGAGAAACACCTTTCATATTTTGGTCTCAATAGAGAGCCTATATAAATTTTAATATTTGAAATAATATTATATCAAATTACATTAATGAATTCAAATATGATTTGTTTAACAAATCCTCTATAGAAACAACCCCTACTTCCTTGAAGAGCTTCTTTGATATTGCATAAGCAAAATTCTTTAATGATTATAAGATTATTGTCTAGTCATTTAGTCCTTAGTTTCTCTATAATGATAGCTAATAAACCAAAAGGCTAGGCTATCAAATAAATATAAATAATTAAATAAATTACTTATGTAAAAAATAACAATTTACTTTTAATCTCAATTTTAAACTTAATTAAAATGCTTCAAATATTTAAATTTCCCTCGTGGGATTTGATATAGTATTTAAGTTCATGAATTTATTTATTAAGTTATTGTTTGAATATTAACAAAAGTGTTGAGATAGTGGAATAAGATGTAGTATTTTAAGAAAAAATATGATTTGTATATATAATAAGCTTGAAAAATTATTATGGTAATATATTAAGTGGGAGATGTGTTTAGATTTTTAAACATTAGTCTAGTTTTTCATGGATACCTTATTAGGTTACTAAGCTTGATGCAACCATGTTTTGGAGGGCGCTCAAAGATAACAATCTAGATCATGTAGCAGGAGTAACACAATAGAAGAAACAACAAAAAAATGTGAAACCAGACATCCGCAATATCATATATTCATCATTACTCAATCAACAACATCCAAAATTCAAAATATTCTTGTAGGACCAGTTACATCATATGTTTTAGATTACAATCATTTGGATCTCCAAATGAGTTCAAATTATAATTCCTCAATTGAATACATCATCTATCTTCCCTTCTATATCAAAGGATCGAATAAAACAACATATATAGCATCCAAAATACATTCGAGTCGACCACAGAAGATTACATTCCCCAATGATAGGAAAATCAAATGTGTAAAAATAGGTCAGACCCAAAGTGTGAAGATATCCTTCGCCAAGAATGCAACTGAAGTGTGAACCACCAAGGAAGGTCATCCAAGGGCCAAGGAACATCCAACATTGTACCAAACAGATCCACAAGCCAAGAAATTGCTTTGCACGAGAAGAAATCTCTAACTAGCCATTAAGCTCAAAATTGCTCTGAGAATCAAGAAACAGACAATCTGGAAGCGATAACTTGTCGGAAAAGAATCCAAATGAATTGAAAAATATGGAATAAGGAATAAGAACATGTCTGGAAGCCAAGAATCTGATTCGCAATGAAAAATGAACTACCAAAAAATTCTGAAAGTAGCACAGAGACTACAACACAAAGCAAGAACAACTAAAAAGAGAAATATATTTTTGGTTGATGCAAGATTTCTCATCGATTGGGGATGCTCCTGCATCAGACACCCTAGGTAGAAAAAGATGTTCCATGAGATGCAACTCATGAACATCGGAAAGGATTCAAAATATAGATCCTATGGTCATTTTTGATCCAAATGTCCTCTTTATCTACAAAATTCTTCATCCTTACCCCTTTCAGTATCTCAGCTGAATTCTCCAGCTTCTTTTCCACTTCTCCTCTTTCTCCTTGCTTCACACCAGTACTATGTCTCTTAACACCACTCCCTTTCTTCCACAAATCTGATCCATTTCTTCCACCAGAACTCTTCTTATCTGCCACCACAACTCTAACTTTGTTGTCTTCTGGTGACATGTTGCTAACAGATCTATCCATTAGATCCTTCTTCAGTTCCATACCAACATCTGGTATAACCTTTGCAACCTACTTCTGAGCAGTGCAACTCTTCACAAGACTCAAATTCTTCACTTCCTTCTCCTTCTCCTTCAAAGAAAACAAAGTGAACTTCTTCCCATCCTTCTCAATAGTGATCAAGTTCTTTCTATAATCATAGATAGCCCCTCTATCAAACTGTCAAGGTCTACCTAGCAAAACATGACAAACACTCATAGGCACAACATCACACAAGACTTCATCTTTGTAAGGCCCAATATTAAAATTCACCAAGCACTGCTCTCTCACCTCTAGCACATGATCATATTGCAACCAACTCACCTTGTAAGGACAAGGGTGCTCAAGCCTCTTTAAACCAAGCTTCTCTACCATCTCCCGTGATACCAAATTTATAGTACTTCCACTATCTATAATAACCTTACAACACTTACCTCCTAATTTGCAAACTGTCCAAAAAAGATTCTTCCTTTGAGTAGGTCTAGTTTCTTCTTTTCTTTTCTCCATCAAGACTCTTCTAAGCATAAGGGATTATCATGCTCTTGTGCTATCATGCTCTCATATGCAACTCCAAAATCTAGTTCCTCATGTGCCATGAAATTCCTTTCCAGACCTTTGTTACCCTAAGGACACTTAAAAGCTCTATGTCCGGTTTCCTCACACTTGAAAAATGTACCCAAGAACTCCCTATTTCTACTTCCACTTCCTTTTCTTTGTGTCTTCTGTTCTGGTTCTTTACTCCATTTGGATTTTGATTCCTTAACAATCTGCTTCTTCATACCACCACTCATTTCCTCTCTATCCATTGCATGTCTCTCTCTTCCCTTAGGGTTATTCTTCTGTCTTCTCTTCACTTTATCTTATGCCTTTAGTGCATATTGATACACTTCCTCAACTTTAGAAATCTTTAGCATACTCAACTCATCCTGAATGTTAAATCGGAGTTCATTTATGTATCTAGCCACCATTTCCCTATCCATATCTTAATGTTTGGATTTGATGATCACCTTGTAGAATTCCTCAGTATACTCTTTCACACTCATGTCTTTCTACTTCAAGTTTTGCAACTTTTTGAACAACTCCAGCTCATAGTCTCCTAGAATGAATTTAGCCTTCAATATTTCTACCATCTGCCTCCACTAGGTGATTTTCATCTAATCAATCTCCACTCTATCTCTCTGCAATTCTTTCCACCATAAAGAAGCATGCCCTTTCAATTTAGTTTGTGGACTCTTTGTGGGTCCTTAACATATTCAAACTTGAAGTATTCCTCCAACTCTCTGATCTAGTCTATTAGGTCTTCTAGATTCAATGAACTCAAAAAGTTAGAAACATCAACTTTATGAATTTTTCTCACTTGCACCACCACTCTAAGCAATCTTTCTTTTCCTTCATCTGCTAGTCCTTCAACCTCTTCAACCTCTAGCTTTTCTCCTACCTCTTCATATTTATCCTCAGATTCCAGATTCCTCCACAAACTAGCCAACACATTTTGGATCCTATTCGTTATCTCATTCTTGAAATACTCCATCATCTGCTCTACCCTTCTAGGGTTCATTCTTCTCGATGACATCTCCTCCCTTTGCTCCAATGAAACTGCCTCAACTTGGCAATCTGACTACAAGGTTTTCAATTGGCTCTCTGTCGGTGATCTATTGAACACACAAGCCACTTGCCTCAAAGTTTGTAACCCACTCCGATACCATCTAAAGTAGCCATGTTCCAGAGGGCCCTCAAAGAGAACAATTCAAATCATGCAACAAGAGTAACACAAAGGAAGAAACAAACAAAATGTTTAACCAGACATCCATAATATCATATATTTATCTTAAATCAACTGACAATATCCCAAATTTAAAACATTCTTGTAGGACTAGTTACATCATATATTCCTGATTACAATCATTCAGATCTCCAAATGAGTTCAAATTATGATTCCTCAATCTAATGCATCATCTATCTTCCCTTCTCTATCAAAGGATTGAATACAACAACATATATAGCATCCAAAACACATTTGGGTCGGTCACAAAAGATTACATTCCCCAATGACAGGAAAATGAAACATGTAAAAGAGGTCGGGCCCAAAGCATGAAGATCTCCTCCATGAAGAATGCAAGTGAAGTGCGGACCACCAAGGAAGGTCGACAAAGGGCCAAGGAACATCGAACATGGTACCAAATGGATCCACAAGCCAACAAATCACTCCACATGAGAAGAAATCTCCAACTAGCCATTAAGCTCAAAACTACTCCTGGAATCAAGAAACAGACAATCCAGAAGCGATAACTTGCTAAAAAAGAATCCAAATGAACTAAAAATATGGAATAAGGAATAAGAACACGTCTGGAAACCAAGAATCTAATCTGCGACAAAAAAGGAACAACTACCAGATAATTTCAGAAGTAGCACAAAGACTGCAACACAGAACAAGGACAACTGAAAAGAAAAATATCTCATCGACCGAGGATGCTCTTGCATCAAAGCCCATGTATATCTTATGATTTGGTTTTAATATTATTATCAAATCACTAGCTAGAATGTATATTTATCATTTTACTTGCTAAACCTTGTCTAAAGTCACTTATGACTATTCTAAACAAATTAGGGGTTCCCACAAAGTGGCATGAGATATGCATTTCCTATATAAAGGAAAATGTGAGTTTGTTATAATTGATTTTCATAATAATAGAGTTATGTATGTGAAGTGGGTTGTGCAATCCATAGATGGCTTTCATACTTGGGAATTTTTTCTTCAAAATTATAATTTTGTAAGCTTTTCATATCATCAAGACACATAAAAAGGATTGGGTCTTCATTCCCTCTTAAATACTCATTTGTTATTATCAAGGTGGAAATCAATTTTATTACCAAGACAATTGGAAGTTGTATGAGATTTTCCAGTTACATGTCATTTCTCAAATGGATCAAAGATAACTTCCATTATTAATTTTATTTTAGTGATCACAATATTTGGTGGTCCCCTATTGTTAATATTGGTATTTATTGACAATAATGACTATGTGTTGTCATTGATGTCAACACTGTGCTCCAATTGGATTTGGTTATTTCCCGAATGATTGTTGGTATCCCGGTTGGACTTGGTTTTAGCTGATTTTGATCCGGTATGATCAGCTCCTTGGATTTGGTTTCAGATGGTTATTCAAGATGGTTACATTCTTTTCATATTTAGTTGGTTCATGATTTGGTGCTCCAGAAGCTATTGTTTATGTTCCCGGTTGATATTCTTGGTACCGGTTAGCTTTACCAGTTGGCAATATTTGATGATTTGGTTAAGTGATTTTGGTCTAACTTATTGTATTGGTTCCTGTAGTCACATAAATCTGTCCACTTAATTAAATGAATACTTAGTATTTATTTGATTATTTAACCATCAATTAATGAATTAATTAAATTAATATATTTAATTAATTCATCTTAACCCTCTTCTCCTATTAATTAAATAAATTATTCAATTTATTTGATTTAATTCACTTAACCAAATTCAGACCATTAATTAAATAAATAAATCATATTTGTTTAATTAAATCTTCTCTCACATTTAAATAAATTAATATTTATTTAAATCCCCCAAAATCCCACCTCTCACATTTAAATAAATTAACATTTATTTAAATCACCTTTATCCTCTACCCACTTGTATTTTCCTACAAATGCAAGTTGCACAATTATTTTAAATAAATAATTTATTTAAATCACCTTTATCCTCCACCCACTTGTATTTTCCTACAAAAGCAAGTTGCACCAACTATTTTAAATAAATTATTTATTTAAAATCCTATTTATCCTCACCCACTTGAAACCTTTAATGGTTTCCCTTAAAATATTCAAACTTGATGGCTTTAAAGTCTTCAAACTTGATGGCTTCCTTCTATAGTCTTCTTAAGACTTTAATGGTTTTCCTTAAAGTCTTCAAGCCTTTAATGGTTTCCCTCAAAGTCTTCAAGCATTTTAATGCTTTATCTTCATTTTTCTCATTTAAATAAATTAATATTTATTTGAATATTTATCCAAATGCAAATTACACCATTTAATTGAAATAAATGATTTTATTTTAATTGAAAATACCAAAATTTCTCCCACTTGCATTTTCCTACAAAATCCACTTGCATGCCTAAACCCCTTCTAGAATTTTCTAATCACTTCTAAATAACCTAACCCCTTCTCTAAACTTTGTCACATTCCTAAGCAAAAGGGAAGTCACTTCTCAAACCCTCAAAGTCTTTGATAACCATTAAAGGCTTTCAACCAAATGGCTCAAAGTCTTTGATAACCATTGAAGGCTTTCAACCTTCAACCACTTAATCCCCAAAGTCTCCAATAACCATTAATGGTTACCTCAAACCTTCCCACATCGTTAAAACATTTGTTTTGACTCAACCTCTACCCAACCCAAAGGTCTCATCATGCCATTAATGCTTTGACCATGATTATCTCTTAAACATTTGCACAAAGGTTTATCCTTGGATTAACTCTTAATCTAGTGGGTAATCTTAATTTGGACTTGACCCTTAGCCTCTAGATAATCATGAGGTCTTCTCAAGCCTTTAATGCCTCCAACCTCTTCTCTCAACCCAATCCTATGTTGACACTTGTCACCATTTTATTGGTGCCAATTGTGCACATGGATCCCTAACTTTCAAACTTGGCCCTTGATTAAACCATTCAATCTTAAACCTTCATTTCCCCATTTCTTCTATAAATAGAACCCTTCTCCTTAAGCAAAAAAGAAGGAAGCATTAGAGTATTGTTGTTATACTGGCATTAGCATAGAGCTTTCTCATAGCATCACTATCTACACTTGCATAGGATTTGCTTATCATATTCAACCATCTTGAATCTCCATATGGCATCCATGGATAGTGCTAAAAGCTGAGAGCTACACTCATTTGGGACTTGGAGAGGAGAGGAACAAGGGAGGAGCAACTATGAGCATCTTGATTAGCTATTTTATTTTATGTTTATATGCTTTCTATTTCATGCTTAATATCTCTCTTGATATGCCTGTTTAGGATAATCTTTTGTTGCTAACACTAATGTTTGTTTCTTGTGCTCTTGTGTGTGTTGCCATCAAACAGATTTTCTAATCCTTTTTGCAGAGCATCATTTGGTGAACTCGACGTGAATCCAAACACCAAAAAGATCAACTTTTTTTTTTAACCAATAACATGTTTGAATGTTGAAAATGTCACACAGGTTGCGCTTTTGACACTGTTTTGGTGCATTTGATATTATTTTGGCGCTATTCACCCTGTTTCAGTGCTTTTGCCTTCTCTGTCTTTCTCTTTCTTTTAGCGCGTTTGTGTTAAATAGTGCCTCTGTTCAAACGCAGGCTAGCGCTATTGTAACAAAATGTTGTACAAATCACCTTGTAACCAAAAAAAAAAAAACCAAAAAAATAATTAGGCTTGTAGAAGCCCACCAAATAGGTGGATTATACTAACTATTTTTCTCTTTTGTGCAGATTTAAATTAGATTAAAAAGTAGATTTATATTTTTTACTAACTTGTTTTTGAAGTTGGTTTTAAAAATGAATTCACTTTTTATTTTGGTTTAAAATTAACTTCACATTTCAAATTTGGGCTTTTAAAAAAAAAAGAATCACACATTTGTTTGGGGCTCTTAAAAATAATTTCATTGTTCCAAGGTAAAAAGAACCACAAACTTATACAAAAACAACTTTTTTTTTTTGGCAAGTTAGGAAACAAACTTCGTTTTGGTGCTTAAAATCAACAAGGCAAATTTTATTTCTTGCATCAAGATAAAACTCACAATCCAAACTTCCATTTTTGGTGCAAATAAAATTCACAATCACCTTGTCTCATTTTTAAAGCAATTTTACTTCATGCAAACGTGTTTTTCATTAAGTTGACCAGGATTTTCAAATTCTAGTTTACTCAAATAATTGCCTTTGAAAATTAAAAAGAACACCATGGCTGTTGGAGCAACATCTCCAAATAGTTAGATCACATTTGCAATGACAGATTAAAAAGAACAAGTGTTTTTCGTGCTTGGCACACTTGTGCAAAGAGTTGGTCGAGTGCTCCTACCTCTAACACACACTATCCTCTCCCTTGGCTTTCGTGGTCCTAGGTGCAAGAGAAAAGTGTTTGTAACACTCAAAATTTTATCTTTTTAAGAGAGGCCTGCCAAGGGATCGATACTCTTGGGAACGACCTCGAGCGGTCAATCCTTCGAGCCGCTATAGAAATCAGGTGAGAGCGAAAGCTGTAACCTTGGGTATAGTTGTTCCTACAGTGTAACTGGCCGAAAGGACAAATGGGCCCCACCACCAGTTACAAGGCTCTTAAGTGAGTCACTGCAGAATGAACTTATGTCCAAAAAAATCGAACATGACTAAATACCTTTTAGTAGTAGCCCACCCGTTCTATTGATTGAGGATATTTGCGATATAATTTAGTGCAAGAGCATAGATGGTTTTGCTCCCAAGATACTCACCATACATATTTCCTTGAGTAGAAACATAGCTTTTTGAAAAGTCACTTGTGGCTTGATAAAAGTGGTGACTCCCCCATCATAGGGATCATCTATTTGTTATGCTCGTGCAAGACTTAGTATATCACATCCTTACCTGCCACGGCGGGATTCATAAGGTATGTAGTACCAAAGTTGAAGAAATATCAAGATGTGGGCTAAATTTATCACAACTGGCCATTTGACCTTAGGGATAAAAAGTGTTTGAAGTATGTTCATTTTAAAGACCAAGTGCAAATTGAGCCGACTTCAGGCTTTGGAAATACGCCTTAAAATACATCTAAAGGAAGGGTCATATACAAGTCCAAAGATTGGGTTGATCTAGACCCATACTCATTTGTGCCTTTGAGGCAACATTTTGGTGTTTGTGTGCTTTCTTTGTTTTCTTGTCAAAGAAACATCAAATCAGAAAATCAATCCCAAAAACAAAGTGTTCATCCAACCAAACATCTTTCAAAAACAACCAAAAACATCAAAAACAAAGTACAAACAACAAAGAGTCAAAAATTTTATGACCATTCTTCACATCTTGCGAAAGAAGAAGTGTCATCAGAATATCAACTTGAAAAGAAGACCATTAAGCTCAAAGGCTTTGATCAAAAGAAGGAAGTTCTTCTATATCAATAGACAAATCTTTGTCTCACATAGAGTCTTTCTACATCGCATGCGTCTCTACCTTCAAGGAAAAACAAACGAATTTGATTCAGAATCATTGAACTGCAGAGATTTTATGCAATATAGAGCTCTGAGTTATCGCAAAAATCAAGGAGGAAAGATTAATCCCAACTTCTTCCCAGTCCTCTGCATCACCTACAACACAGCTCGAGAAATACCTCCAACACCTAAAAGAGAAGAGGTAGAGTTCGTCCCATTTGTGACACAAAGTTTTTATTGAAGTTGAAAACATTTTTCATCCATCATCTCACTCATACATCATCACTTCATCATCAATCTGTCCCAACTCTCAAAAACATTAAGAGGTTCTTGTCCCAAGTTCTCTTTTAGATATTTCTTGAAATCAAACACATCACATCACTTTTTAGATTGTTTCTACATCTAGGATAAGCTCATCCTAAGAGACACATCTACGTAGGTTAAAACTAGTTCATGAGTGAATCCTCTCATTACTAGGTAGTTAAATCTGTAACACATCTCAGATTTCTCTACACCTTATCACATCAAAACTTATCAAACAAACAAGCAATTCAAAGAAGGAATTTTGGTTACATCCACCTTAAAAGTGCTAGAGATCCACGTGCAACACAATTCACCAACCATCAACCTTTCATTTCATCAAAAACTCATCATTATTTTCACACAACTTCAACAACAGCTTGCAAGCAAAATGGCTCAAACCCGATCACAGTCCAGGCAACGAGAAATAGAAAGGGAAGAAGAAGAAGAGGAAAATCTCAATGAATTTCAAGAAGCACTTGGAGGAAATGCAGATGATGAATACCCAAGTACTCCCACTCCTGCAACAATAGAAAGGGCTCAGCATAACCCTCTCTTTAACAGACTTTTTGACAAAATACTTAGGAGCAATGCGGATGCTCACTTCTTAAGACTCGCTCAAGAAGGAGCAAAACTCCCCTCTAACTTTGATCTTGCCCAATTAAGACAAGCATCAGAAAGACAAAGTCTCCATGAAGAGGAAAGAGGTAGAGATCCCATCAGATATAACATTCCTCGAGGTAACCCACCACCTCCTCCTCCAAATGAAATGGAGATGTTGTAGCAACAAGTCGACAATCTCGCCCAACAGCTTCATAGTGGTGTCAAGACTAACCAATTCTCACTCAATGACATCTATCCCTATCCTTTTGATAGGAATATTTACATGCCACCATTTCCACGAGGATTCAAAACACCCAAATTTGAAAAATATAGAGGAAAGGGGGATCCCTGCGATCATGTTCGAGAATTTCATTCCACTTGTCTTGAAGTAGCATATGAAGACACATACCTAATGCGCCTTTTTCCTCAAAGCTTGGGAGGAACAACCACATCATGGTTTTCCCGACTACCAGGTGGCATTAGAACATTTGAGGAACTCATCCAGAAGTTTCTAGCTCATTACTCTCATAACATTGAATGTAACATTACCATGGCTGATCTGTGCAACACTAAACAAAAACCAGGTGAACTATTCTCAGTATTCCTGCAACGATGGCGCCAAATGTCTAGCAGACGTTCTCTTCAGTTACCTGAATGAGAACTAGTGGAAATATTCATTTCCAACTTAAACGAAGAAATGGAATTTCACCTGGATGTCAAAGACACAGACTCTTTTAATGATATGATCACCAAGGGTTTGAAATGTGAAAGGGCACTTATCAAGAAAGGACTTATCAAAATCTTTAATGAACCAAAAGATGGTCCTCGCCCACGCTTCAATAGTGATAAACCAAGCTTTTGGAATAAAAACAAGAATATTGTCAATGATGGGGTTGTGGATGCTAGGACTATACAAAATGCACAACCTGTGGTTCGGTTTGCAGGACAGAATCCTCCACCTCAGAACAACACAAATGGTCCTACAAATCAAGGTTGCATCACATCTCATGATGAACCTAGACCTCGTCAGCAAAAATAGAAACGCACATACACTCCCTTAGGGGAACCCATCGAAACAGTATTGCGACAACTCATTTCTCAAAATTTGGTCACTCTACCTAAACTATCAAACTATGAGCCTCAGGTCAAACCGGCATGGTGGAGAGATACTGAACACTGTGAATTCCATCAAGGAAGAGGGCACAAGACAAGTAATTGTCACCGATTGAAAGATCTCATTTAGGATCTTATTGATCAAGGAGAAATTGAAATTGAAGGAAATGACCCAAAAATAACAAATAATGATCATCTGATGTTCAAAAATCCACTTCCATCACAAGATCAAAGGGGTCCTTCCACTTCTAGGCGAGGCACTAATACCACTGATTATACACAGGCTGCGTATAATTACACTGTAAATCATTTGTATGATGCCAATGAACAAGTTGCAACTATAACCTTCAAAAATCCCAACTCAAATTGCAATGTTGTTACGCGTCGCGGCAAAGTTACCATAAAGGCAGCTCCACAAGGCACCACCTCCATCCCAAAGCAGTACAATCTTGTGGAACAATTAGACAAAACCCCTGTGCTTATATCCATTTTAGAGCTTTTGCGTCTATCGCCATCTCATAAAACCATCTTGGATCAAGCACTCCAAGAGGCGTCAGTCCCTACAAACCTGAATACAGACCAATTTCAAGCAATGGTTGGAAGTCTAAAGTCATCACCTTGTCTCACTTTTTTCGAAAGTGACAACTCTTCCTTCTAGCAACCTCATAACGCTTCGCTACACATTGAAGGCTTTATCAACCAACACAGGATCAAGCGAGTCTTGATCGATAATGGAGCGGGCCTGAACATTTGTACACTACAGTTGGTCATAGCATTGGGCTATGTGGTAGAATCAGTGGATCCTCGTAAGAAAATCACAATCAAAGCCTATGACGATGCAGAGCGTTCATCCAAAGGAGCTGTGGTACTACCAATCCGCGTGGGCCCTGTGGTAAAGCACATCATCTATCAGGTTCTTGACCTTCCTTTGCCATACAATCTATTGTTAGGAAGACCTTGGATACATGCCATGCAAGCCATTCCATCTACCTACCATCAATGTATCAAGTTCCCACATAATGGTGTAGAGATCACAATTCTGGGTGACGCAAATCCCTTTGCATATTGCCATAATATCAACCATCAACCAGAGATTACCATTCCTAATAATAGAGAAGCCATTTCCTCCACATCATATATAAGTCCCACCTCTCTTTCCCGTTCAAACACCATTATACCCAAGCAAGAAAAGCTTAAGATGAAGATAGCAGAGGAAGGTCGTGGGGAATACAACTTGAGTCAACTCTTTTGTGTGGGACAAATGCCCACTTCTCCTAGAACTCATGGTAAACCACAGCAGGTACTCCAGCAACCACTAAACATACCAGCATTTGCCTTGACGCCTTTCGTTCTTGGAAAGAGTCAAGAGGAAGAAACACAAGATGAGGACCTGGCGGAATGGATCTATAAAGATCCCATCACCACTGTTATACTGCGAGTTACACTTCCTACGGACCAGTATGGCAAAGGTCTCCTCATTATGCAAAGAATGGGGTATGATGGTTAGAGTGCTTTGGGATATTGCAAACAAGGATGACATGAACCTCTACTACCAGAATTCAAACCCAAAGGTAATACAGGCCTAGGCTTTGAAAAGGAGATATTTCCTAAGCTCAAATTCAAAGGAAAACCCAACAAACCATTATGTCAGCCTACTACCAAAAGGCCACCTTTCATTATCAAAGCGGCATCAAGCACCATCCCAACTGCCCCATCGAGGCTTAGAATCCCAACACAGCCATCACCAATGCCAATCATCCCACCACTCAAACCAATAATCCCATTCACAGCAGCCATTACATCCATAGTACCATTAGCAGCAGCAACTGTGTCAGAACCCGCAGTAGCATCTATAGCACTAGTAGTTCCAGCAGAAGCAACTGAGTCAATATTACCGATACTCCCCGTACTAGATTCCTTGATCCCCATCAATCTTCCTGCAGCACCGATCACTACAAAGGTACATCAACCAATCACACTTGCAGTATTTAACTCAAAAGACATCCTAGTATGGTATAGTAATCGGATGCTGGAAAGTGACTCAGAGACCAACTCGCATGAATGGGAATTTGATTCTGTATAGCTTAATACTTCAGATGAGGAAGATGCATCACTACCTCTGCCATGCAAAGATATCCCTGTTTATGGAGAAGCACAGATAAAGACCACTTGGGTTCTCGAACTAGAAACATCTTCCACAGACCCTATGTCTCATCCTACACCTGATTCTGACAGGGAGAGTACCATTAACGACCTTCACCATAACGTCTTAACCCTCACTGATACATCTAACGCACTTAACCTAATCGATGAAGTAATGCCCATTATCCACCCTGAACTCATCGAATGGAACCAACCAAATTCCCCATGTCTTGACCTCTTCCAGAACGATGAGGCCATCATTGAATTTTTGGAATTAAGGGATAACCTACCAAGCGGGGATCACAAAGCTGGATTCGCCATTGAACTTAATAGCGCAGCATACTTCGGGGTGGATGCAAACCTTTCAGCTGCAAAAATATAACAATAAAACATGGATCTTCTAGTGAAAACCACACTATGGCACTGTTTGATCTAACAAAAGTAAAAAGAAAGAGCGTATCCAATGGTGAAAACCTCTCTGAGGCACCTGAGGATGAAGGGTTTGACATTCTCCCTACTAATGCACAATAGGAATGATCAACGATTCTCATCGAGGAAACCAAAGAATACAATGTGGGGACTCCTGAAAATCCTCATCTCATACATCTAGCATCTCTTCTCACTCCAAAGGAACAACCTAAGTTTATAAAGTTCTTCCAGAAACGTCAGATCAACTTTGCATGGTCATATGCAAACATGCCTGGGCTTGATCCTGATTTAGTCATGCATCACCTCACCGTAGCAAAAGGAGCCAAACCTGTCAAGTAGAAGCTTCGTAAGATGCATCCTCAGATTGCAGTACTAGTCAAAACAGAACTCAAGAAACTCCTAGATGTTGGTTTCATTAGACCAATTGATTATGCAGAATGGATCTCCAATATTGTGCCTGTCGGCAAACCAAAAGGGGGCATCCACATTTGTACTGACTTCAGAGATCTGAATAAGGCCTGTCCTAAGGATGACTTCCCCCTACCAAATATTGACATCATAGTGGATTTGACAGCCGGACATGCCATGCTTTCACTCATGGATGGCTTTTCAGGATACAATTAGATAAAGATTGCACCAGAAGATCAACATAAGACAGCCTTCACCTGTCCATGGGGCACATATTGCTAGAATGTGATGCCTTTCGGTCTCAAGAATGCAAGAGCAACCTATCAAAGAGCAATGACCACCATCTTCCATGACATGATGCATATTATGATGGAAGATTATGTGGATGACTTACTAGCAAAATCACTCACTAGAGAAGGGCATCTCCACATCTTAGATAAAATCTTTGATAGACTGGAACAATACCATGTTCGACTCAACCCAAAGAAATGTGTCTTTGGAGTAACCTCCGGGAAACTTCTAGGATACATTGTCTCAAGCAAAGGTATTGAGGTCGATCCAGCAAAGGTTAAGGCAATCATGGATATGCCACCACCAAAGAATATCAGCCAGCTAAGGACATTACAAGGCCGACTTCAATCCATCCGAAGATTCATTGCACAATTGGCTGATAAGTGTCACCCATTTACACATCTACTACACAAGAACATTCGCTTTCAGTGGGATGCCCAATGCCAGCAAGCATTTCAGACGCTAAAAGACTATCTCGTGAATCCACCATTGTTGATGCCACCAGATCCAAGTAGACCATTGTTACTCTATATCTCGGCAACAAGTACAGCATTAGGTGTATTACTGGCACAACATAATGTAGAAGGCAAAGAGTGTGCTGTATACTATATCTCTCGCACACTGGTTGGTTATGAACTCAATTAGACACCTATTGAGCGAGCTTGCCTAGCAGTGATCTTAGCAGCCACAAAATTGAGGCACTATCTGTTGACACACAAGGTACAACTCATTGCAAAGATTGATCCACTCAAGTATTTACTCAACAAATCAGCATTGATAGGTCGCTTAGCCAAATGGGTGATGATTCTAAGTGAATTTGACATCGAGTATGTGGACCATAAAGCTATCAAAGGGCAGGTTATTGCAGATCAGTTGGCCGATGCACCACTCATAGGCGATCATCCTCTCATTTCCAATTTTCTAGATGAAGAGATATTCATGATCACAACAACACAACCATGGAAACTATATTTTGATGGTTCATACACTAGGCACGGCTTGGGGGCAGGCATTCTATTTATCACACCTCAGGGTGATAGCATCCCGAAGTCTTATAGGCTCACATTCCCATGCACAAACAACATAGCAGAATATGAGGCCTTGATCACAGGACTCAGTCTAGCCATACAATGGAAATTACAAGAACTGCAAGTATATGGCGATTCCCAACTAGTCATTCGACAAGCAACAGATGAATATCAGACCAAAGATGATAAACTCATGCCATATAAGCAAATGGTGGACACTCTAAAGACATCATTTACTACTATCACTTTTGCGCAGATACCAAGAGATCAGAATCGAGCTGCTGACACTATGGCTACCATCGCATCTCTCCTAGATCTTCCACAGAATTCAGCACATTACGAGTTCTTGGTAGAACAGCTTTGGATCCCCGCTTATGATATCCCTGAATCTGAGATGATATGTCACCTTGTCGGTTCTGAATCCCCATGGTACGGTGAGTTCTACACCTATCTCCGCGATCACACTCTTCCTCCCAACCAATCAAATAACCAACGTAAAACCTTCATTCGCCAAACTGCTCGATATACCATTATTGCCGAAACCCTATACCGACGCGGTCTTGATGGTACTCTCCTTCGATGTCTGGAACAAGATGAGATAAAAAAGGCTTTGGAAGAGGTACATGAAGGAATTTGTGGGACTCATTCAAGTGGTCCATCACTAGCCAAGAAACTCCTGCGAGCTGGATATTATTGGCCATCTATGGAAAAAGATTCCTACTACTTTGTCAGGAAGTGCAAGAAATGCCAAGTTCATGGTGACCTGATATATGCACCAGCTCAGGAACTGCAACCAATCACGACACCATGGCCTTTTTGTCAATGGGGCCTTGACCTTGTGGGTAAGATTCATCCATCTTCATCCAATGGCCACAAATTCATTATTACTGCCACCGAATATTTCACAAAGTGGATCGAAGCTGTTCCACTTACCCAAGTCACCGGCAAGCAGATCGCCTCATTCATCCTCAACTACATCATCTGCCGGTATGATGTGCCCATGTCCATCATCACAGATAATGGTCTCCCTTTCAAAAATCAGGATGTCCGTGAACTTTGTGAGAAATTTCATATCCAACACTGCTTTTCCACCCCCTATTACCCACAAGGTAATGGTCAGGCTGAAGCATCCAATAAAAACATATTGAGGATCCTAAAGAAAATAGTCAATGATGTCGGCCGTGATTGGCATGTTCAACTCAATCCAGCACTATGGGCATATCGAACTAGCATTCGAACACCTACAGGTGCAACTCCTTATTCATTGGTCTATGGTGCACAAGCTATCTTGCCTATTGAGGTTGAGATACCATCATTACGGGTTTCCTTGCACAATCTCATCGATGATGAAGCATATAGAGTATCCCGTCTTCAGGACTTAGAGTTACTCGATGAGAAGCGACAAGCTGCATACAATCATCTCAAAGCCTATTAGCAGCGCATGAGCAGAAGCTACAATCACCGATTTAGACCTCATACATTTGAGGTAGGTGATCGTGTTCTATGAGAGAATCCTCACAACCAACCAAACCGAGAACATCAGGGCAAGTTTGAATCAAACTGGCTAGGCCCATATGTTGTCACTGCTGTGTTCGGGTCCGGGGCATATCAGTTGGCTACATCAGAAGGAGAACCGCTTGCAGATCCAATCAACAGCATGCACCTCAAACGGTTTTATACCTAAGCTGTATAGAGCATCAGGCTCCCCTACATACCAAAAAATACCAAAAACATTCAGAAAAATGTCCTGAAGAAAATACAAAAACATTCAAAAAAGTAAAGAAAAATCATGCATCCAAACAGTGAACAACCACTCCGGTGGCACCTTGGGTAAGTACGGTGGTGAAAACCTGGCAAATAGGCGCCACTCATAAAGGCTATGGCTCCATTGTCTTTCAGACTTGTTGCGATCATGTCTACTTCATACATACATCCATCCATCCAAAAAACATGGCTTGTTATTCCTCTGCAATTATGATTGTACTCCATACATCTTGCATCCCACTTTTTCATAGTCATGTCTAAAACTGGGGGCAGTGCCTTTAACCTATTGATGGAAGTGGATTCTACATTGTCTTATGATTCATTAAGTTCTTCATTCAAACAATCATCAAAAATCCAACAACATTCAAAAATATCTCGCAAAAATACCAAAAACATTCAAAACAATTCAAAATCCAAAAACATCGACAAAACCATTGAAAAATCACACAAAAACATGGCAACACCTTGTACATAACCATCCATGCAGATACCAAAATAAACATTGACAAACTACTCACACAATGACCATTTACCAATCAACCACACAATCAACATCAACAATCAAACTGTCTTCAACAAGGATGCATCCTTCCTTACCAAAACAAAGACAAAAGTGACGTTTTATTTGACAAGAAAATTATGTTAAGCTATCAAATACTTGGTTGATTTGTGAGTAAAATCGTTCATTTATCTGTATCAGGATCTTGCAGCATTGTTTTGTATCGTTTGCGCATTATTTTCGATGAAGTACTGGGGCATGTACTAATGGTGTCTATGTGGGAAGTTCACCAAGCTATGTGATCTTATGCAAAATGCAGTCAAAGATCACTACGGCTTGCTGACTATAGCGTATACCTCGACCATATGAGCATGAACCATTACCAAGGATCTCTATTCTTTATTCTTTATGTATATATTGTTTGTTTGCAGGTACAATGCTCTTCCTTTGGTTCCTTCCTACATCATCCAAATTGGATAAAGGTTTTTATCTCTTAGTACGGTATGCACTTTTCTCAGTATATGATCAGTCTAAGATCAAGGAGGACGTTCCAAGTCATGTATGAAAGGAGATAATCCTTATCTATTCCACAAGCAATATTCAGGTCAACTTGATCCATTATATCAAGTTGCTTGTATTAACTTGCTATATAAAATCCATGTAAGAAATACTCTGGTCATCTTGAATCTTTATGTCAAGTTGCTTGTATTTTCTTACAACATTTTAAAGCTCAATGATGAAAAATAAACCACCATGGATCGTCATTCCATCTCATCTATATATATTGCATTTTGTTGCATTCCACCCATCCATACATTCATAATAGCTGCATATCATGCATACATAGTCATAATAATGCATACTCTATTTTACTCATCTTCTTCCATAGGACTTGGTCCTAGTCCTCCATATCTTCTATCTAACATCAAATCCCCCCTCACCCTCCCTATCTTGATCATCAACATCATCCTAATCCCTTCATCGCTTCCCATCCTCACTCATCCACAAAATTAAGCCAGTTACTCTGTCTACACAGATACATCGACTCCCACACACCTAGACTATCAACAGATACTCTGATCAAGTATCTTCGGGTCTCAACAGGTAATCGATCATGGTAATCCTAGACTACATCAGGCATTTATCATAATGACCTAGTCTCAACGGGGCTGCTATGATTCCCCACAACCATCCATCACACGCACACACTATCAATTGATCAACCAATCAAACACAATCCAATGGACAATTACATCAATTGTCTACGTCTCAACGAGTATTTTGCTTCATATACCTTGACTTCATTGGGCAATTACATCAATTGTCTAAGTCACATCAGGTCACTTTGATTCACTTACTTAGACTTTATCATGTCCAAGCGACCAACTGACATCAACTGTCACGCTTTGACTTGACCGGGGCAATTAAACCGATTGCACCAGATTGTCCAACCAATTTTGATCAATTGTATAGCATCAATCCAAACCCCACACTACATCTACTATGTATCTCTTGCATGACCTCAGGGTACTCGCTGGCTTGTTGTTTCTTCATATTCACTCCCTTTTCTCCCATTCTTTCATCATTAGTTCTAATTTCTTCTATTCTACCTCCCCTCCACTTTTCATTCTTTTTTGAGAGATCGCCCGATTTTTCAAAAATAAAAAAAATAATAAAAAAAAATTCGGCCCATCTCTCGAGGGGGCATACCACCCATTAAATTTACATTTTATGGGGCATTTCTTCACACCTATTTTTCTTTCTTTGAAACGACGCGATAAACCGCACCGTCTCAAAGAGGGGCAAATGTAGTCACATAAATCTGTCCACTTAATTAAATGAATACTTAGTATTTATTTGATTATTTAACCATCAATTAATGAATTAATTAAATTAATATATTTAATTAATTCATCTTAACCCTCTTCTCCTATTAATTAAATAAATTATTCAATTTATTTGATTTAATTCACTTAACCAAATTCAGACCATTAATTAAATAAATAAATCATATTTGTTTAATTAAATTTTCTCTCACATTTAAATAAATTAATATTTATTTAAATCCCCCAAAATCCCACCTCTCACATTTAAATAAATTATCATTTATTTAAATCACCTTTATCCTCTACCCACTTGTATTTTCCTACAAATGCAAGTTGCACAATTATTTTAAATAAATAATTTATTTAAATCGCCTTTATCCTCCAACCACTTGTATTTTCCTACAAAAGCAAGTTGCACCAACTATTTTAAATAAATTATTTATTTAAAATCCTATTTATCCTCACCCACTTGAAACCTTTAATGGTTTCCCTTAAAGTATTCAAACTTGATGGCTTTAAAGTCTTCAAACTTGATGGCTTCCTTCTATAGTCTTCTTAAGACTTTAATGGTTTTCCTTAAAGTCTTCAAGCCTTTAATGGTTTCCCTCAAAGTCTTCAAGCATTTTAATGCTTTATCTTCATTTTTCTCATTTAAATAAATTAATATTTATTTGAATATTTATCCAAATGCAAATTACACCATTCAATTGAAATAAATGATTTTATTTTAATTGAAAATACCAAACTTTCTCCCACTTGCATTTTCCTACAAAATCCACTTGCATGCCTAAACCCCTTCTAGAATTTTCTAATCACTTCTAAATAACCTAACCCCTTCTCTAAACTTTGTCACATTCCTAAGAAAAAGGGAAGTCATTTCTCAAACCCTCAAAGTCTTTGATAACCATTAAAGGCTTTCAACCAAATGGCTCAAAGTCTTTGATAACCATTGAAGGCTTTCAACCTTCAACCACTTAATCCCCAAAGTCTCCAATAACCATTAATGGTTACCTCAAACCCTCCCACATGGTTAAAACATTTGTTTTGACTCAACCTCTACCCAACCCAAAGGTCTCATCATGCCATTAATGCTTTGACCATGATTATCTCTTAAACATTTGCACAAAGGTTTATCCTTGGATTAACTCTTAATCTAGTGGGTAATCTTAATTTGGACTTGACCCTTAGCCTCTAGATAACCATGAGGTCTTCTCAGGCCTTTAATGCCTCCAACCTCTTCTCTCAACCCAATCCTATGTTGACACTTGTCACCATTTTATTGGTGCCAATTGTGCACATGGATCCCCAACTTTCAAACTTGGCCCTTGATTAAACCATTCAATCTTAAACCTTCATTTCCCCATTTCTTCTATAAATAGAACCCTTCTCCTCAAGAAAAAAAGAAGGAAGCATTAGAGTATTGTTGTTATACTGGCATTAGCATAGAGCTTTCTCATAGCATCACTATCTACACTTGCATAGGATTTGCTTATCATATTCAACCATCTTGAATCTCCATATGGCATCCATGGATAGTGCTAAAAGCTGAGAGCTACACTCATTTGGGACTTGGAGAGGAGAGGAACAAGGGAGGAGCAACTATGAGCATCTTGATTAGCTATTTTATTTTATGTTTATATGCTTTCTATTTCATGCTTAATATCTCTCTTGATATGCCTGTTTAGGATAATCTTTTGTTGCTAACACTAACGTTTGTTTCTTGTGCTCTTGTGTGTGTTGCCATCAAACAGATTTTCTAATCCTTTTTGCAGAGCATCAGTTCCTAACATGTTGAAGGTTATTCTTGATTGTGTCCCAATTGTTTGGTGGCTTCACATTGGCTGGCGTGATGATTTGGTGGTCCTATTTGGATCTGATTGATTATTTTGTGTTATTTCACTGAGGGTTTCTACCAGTTGGTGAAACATGTTGGAGAATGGTCTTAGCATAATTTTTGATGGATATAATTGTTTGGGAATTTGAATTAGGTCCATTCTATGTAATGTAAATCATAATATTTGCCTGGTGGTATCGTGTGATGTTATTTTTGTAATTATGGGTTTATGGGTTTAGGGTTTAACCGACCTTGTTATCAAGGTTGATGATCTATATTTATAGGTGTCTTATTCATGTAATTTGATATCGTATGGTTAGGTCTACATTATCAGAGAAAGGTTTATGTGTGAACAAGGTTAGATCATTCAGTGAAGGTTGTGAAGGATTTAGTGTTGCAGGGAAAACATCTATGCTTAACCAGAACTATATCAAGCATTAGGAGATGCTACTTTCACAGTTCATTTTCTCTAGATTGTATTTCAATGTTTATGTAAGTTAGTGAGACTTGTTTTTGTGATGAGAAGTGAGCTCTAGGTGGTTGGCCTAATTGCAAGTACAATCCCATTGTAATTATTTCGCATACTACCACAAAAGTATTATCTGACTATGGGTAGGGTTTCCCACTATGGTTTTCCCTTTACCGGGTTTTCAACGTCAAAAATATTGGTGTTGTGTGTAATGTGCTTTTATGTTTTATCTTTCACTATGTTGTTCTTATCTTGATCCAATAAAAGGTTTATAATTTGATTTAACTGTTAAACTTGTGGAAAATGGATTCACCCCCCCTCTCAGTTTTCCTCCAGTATCATAACATTCTAAGAGTTGGTATCAGAGCAAGGTCCTCTCTGCAAAAGCTTAACCACTTGAGGAGATCCAATGGCATCAACTTCTACATTTAATCCTTATTGGAAGGAGAGTCCCTGATTTGATGGTACAAATTAAAAATTATGGAAGAAGTGAATGAAGATTCATCCAAGATGTCTTGGAGCTGAAGTTTGGGAGATAGTAGAAAAAGGGTATACACCTCATGATCCTAATTCTGGAACACTGTCACCTCTTGATGAGCAAAAAAGAGTTCATAATAATGTAAGAGAAAAAGAAGCATTGTTGAGCACCCTGTCTGATGAGAAGCTATTGAATGTCATAGAATTATAAAATTCAAAGCAGATCTAATTGAAGCTTGAAACTCTTTATGAGGGTGACCAAGCAGTTAATATTGCAAAATTTGAAGGTTTCTGGGTGAGATATGAAAATTTGAAGATGGAAGAAGATGAGAAGAGAAGTTCTTTCATGGATAGAGTGAATGAGATTGTCATGGGAATCAAATGTTGTGGTGGAAATGTCACTTATGATGAGGTTGTGTCAAAGATTCTGAGAGTTCTACCTCTAGCTTACAAAATGAAAGCTATTGCAATCAATGAACTCCAAATAATGTCAAGTACCCCTGTTACCAGATATACATTACTTGGGAAGTTGACTACTTTTGAACTTGAGGAATTTTGAGATTAGAGTGCTACTAAAACTGAAACTGCATTTAAAGCATCTTCCTCCAGTAAGCAAAAGATAGATTGGATGGAGTTATATGCTAAATATTTGGAAGATATTGAGAGAGAAGACATAGATCTTGAAGAGTTGGAAGCCCTAATGGACCGATTGGAAATAAGTATGAAGGAAAAGTTCCTTGTAAATGTTTTTCATGCAATAAGATTGGTCATTTTGCTTCTAGATGTCCTGAAAGAGCTTCTAGGAATCAAGAAATATTTACGAGGAGTTATAAGCCTAATCTAGAATATCAGAGCAGACTTAGATTTAGAATGAATAAGGATAAATAATGTTACTATGCTGGAGATGATGATTTTGGTATTATTGATGATGATGATGATGATGATGTGGATCCACTAATGGAAACTTCAGTAAAGATTGGGTCTTTATTTCTATAAAGGATTATTCTTTGGAACCTGTCATTGATACAACTCATACTGGGGAGAAGGCTCTAGATGCTAAAATTGAAGAAAATAATGAATGGGTTATAAACAATGGTTGCTCACATCACATGACTGGTGACAAGAGAAAATTCCTGACTCTGCAAGAATTTGATGGTGGACTAGTCATATTTGGAGACAACAAGGCAAACATGATCAAAGGAAAATGAACAATACTCTTGGATGGTAAGACTAATACTGACAATGTTTATTATGTTGAAGGTTTGAAGCATAATCTTTTGAGTGTAGGTCAAATGGTGGATAGGGGATTTTATTTACAATTTAAAGATGGAACGTGTAAGATTATCAATAGATCTGGATTGGAAATTGCCTCCCGAACTCAGACCAAAGGAAATATCTTTCATTTGAACTTCGGTGAGAAGGCTTGCTTGATTGATCAGATCAATGAAAGTTGGCTATGGCATAAGAGGATGTGTCATGTGAATTTTGATTGCATAGTGAAGATCAATTCAACACAGGTTGTTAGAGATTTGCCCAAGATTATTAAGCCTCATAATCCGATATGTAGAAAATGTCAAATGGGTAAGGAAGTTAGAACTTCTTTCAGAAGAATACATGATAAATATAATGAAATTCTTGATCTTATTCATACTTTATGTTGCTTATTGATGATTATTCTAGAATGATGTGGGTTGCATTTTCAAAAGAAAAATTAGAAGCTCTTGAGAAATTAAAATTTTTCAAAGCTATGGTTGAGATAGAAACAAGATTGAAGATAAAATTTTTAAGATTGGGTCAAGATGGTGAATTTACATCTAGTGATTTTAACAACCTTTGTGAGAAGCATGGAATCAGAAGACAATTTTCTGCACCTAGAACTCCACAGCAGAACGGAATAGTGGAAAGGAAGAATAAAACTATATTAGATGTTGCAAGGTCAATGATGGTGGATGCCAAATTATCTGATATCTATTGGAGAGAAGTTGTTAATATTGCGGTATACACTTTCAATAGAGTACACATAAAAGGTGATACCAGTAAGACTCCTTATGAATTATGGTTTGGTCATGCTCCTACTGTTAGATATTTTAAAATTTTTGGAAGTAAATGCTATATTAGAAGAGATTATGCATTAGGGAAATTTGATCCTAGATGTGATGAAGGAATTTTTTTGGGTTACTTTACTAAGAATAAAGCATATAGATGTTATAACAAAAGATTGAATAGGATAATGGAAAGCATAAATGTCAAGATGGATGAGCAAGGTAACAATCAGATAAGATCGTATGACTATGGACCAGAAGATGAATTTGTTAGATCAGAACTGGTAGTGTAAGAATCAGTTTAGAGCATTGATCTAGTTGGTGTGGTAACATCAAAAAATTCCACAGTGGTTGTTGATGAACAAAAAGAGTCACAAAGTCAAGATTATATAAAGCCTCTGAAGTATGTGAAGCTGAATCATTTTGAAGATCAAATCATTGGAGACAAGAGGAAAGGTGTGATGACAAGAAGAAGGTTAGCTATTGAAGAGGTATTTTTAATTTCTCAATTTGAACCAGAATCTTTTATTGAAGCAAGTAAAGATGAAAATTGGATGAGAGCTATGGAAGAGGAATTGAATCAGATAAAAAAGAATAAAACATGGGAATTGGTTTTGAGTCCTAAAGATAAAAATATTATTGGAACTAAATGGGTTTTCAAGAATAAATTAAATGAAGAAGGTCAAGTTGTAAGGAATAAGGATAGATTGGTTTGCAAAGGTTATTCACAAGAAGAAGGAGTTGATTGTGATCAGGCTTATGCTCCAGTTGCAAGAATTGAAGCGATAAGACTATTGCTTGCCTATGCTGCACACAAGAATTACAAGGTATATCAAATGGATGTTAAATGTGCATTTCTAAATGGAGATCTTGAGGAGGAAGTTTATATTGAGTAGCCTGATGGATTTTGTTTATCAGAGGACAAGGACATGGTATCCAGATTGAAGAAAGATTTATATGGACTGAAACAAGTCCCTAGAGCATGGTATGCTAGATTAGATAAATATCTTTCAAAGCTCATTTTTAGGAAAGGTAATCCTGATAGTAACTTATATTATAAAATTGAGCATGATGACATACTAATCATTGAAGTCTTTGTTGAGGATATCATTTTTGGAGGAGAAGAAAATTTATGCATAAAATTTGTTGATGATATGAAGAATGAATTTGAAATGTCTATGATTGGAGGTATGAAATTTTTATTAGGTTTGTAAATCACTCAGAATGATAAAGGTATTTTCATTTGTCAAACTAAGTATGTGAAAGAATTGTTAAATAAATTTGGTCTTATAAATTCAAAACCTATTGTTATTCCTATGATAACGATTGCAAATTGACTAAGGAAGATGAATCTCTTAAAGTGAATTCAAGTAGATAGAAATCAATGATTGGTGGATTGTTGTACTTGACTCAGACCAAACTTGATATAATGAATGTTGTCTACATTGCATAAAGATTTCAGTCTAATCCGAGAGGAAGTCATGATATTGTTGTTAAAAGAATATTCAGATATTTGATAGGAACAACAAAGTATAGGTTATGGTATCCAAAGGATGATGATTTTAGATTATGTGCCTATATAGACTCTGATTGGGTAGGTGATGTTGATGACATCAAGAGAACTATAGGTGGTACATTCTTTCTTGGGAAGAAATTGGTCTCGTGGTTTAGCAAGAAACAATCATGCACTTCATTGTCTACTGTTGAAGCCGAATATGTAGTTGCTGTAACTAATTGTACTAAGATTTTATGGATGAAGTAGATGTTGAAGGATATAAGGGTAACTTATGATGAGCCTAATTTTATTCACTGTGATAATACTATTGCTATTGATATGTCAAAGATTCCAGTATTTCATTCTAAGTTAAAACACATTTCTATAAGGTATAATTTCTTGAAGGAAAAGGTTGAAGCAAAGGAAGTTAGATTGGTTTATGTGCCTACTAGAGAAAACATTGCAAATATTTTAACAAAACCATTTCCTAAAGATACTTTTGAATATCTCAGAGATTAGTTGGGGGTCACCACACCTTCGGTAGAGATTTAGAGATGCAGGGATGCATCAATGCGGTGAGCTTATGAGATATATGTTCTGATTCAAGTTGATGGGGTGATTTTGTTGCTCAGGGGGAGTAGTCAGGTGTCTGGTTCAATATTTTGGTTTGGCATCAGCCCTTTGTCATTGATGTCAAAGGGGGAGATAGTATTCATGTGAAAAAGCTGATAATCTTAGGGGGAGAGATATTTTGTTGGTTTTTTATTGTTTGGGGAGATTGTTAGCATTCCTTGGCACTTGGATGTTTTTCACATTCAATGTTACCATCAATGCCAAAGGGGGTGATTGTTGGTAATAGTGACTATGTGTTGTCATTGATGTCAACACTATGCTATGGTTCGATTTGGTTCTTTCCCAGATAATTATTGCTATCCTGGTTGGTTCTTGGTCCCAGTTGGACTTGGTTTTGGTTAATTTTGATCCAATATGATCAGATCCTTGGATTCAGTTTTGGATGGTTATTCAGGATTGTTACATGCTTTTCATATTCAGTTGGTTCATGGATTTGGTACTCCGGAAGCTATCGCTTATGTTCTCGGTTGATATTCTTGGTACCGGTTAGCTTTATCGGTTGGCAATATTTGATTATTTGGTTAAGTGATTTTGGTTCGGCTTACTGTATTGGCTCCTAACGTGTTGAAGGTGCTTCTTATCATGTCCTAATTTTTTGGTGGCTTCGCATTGGCTGGCATGATGATTTGGTCATCCTATTTGGATCTAGTTGATTATTTTGTGTTATTTCACTGAGGGTTTCTACTGGTTGGTGAAACATGTTGGAGATTGGTCTTAACGTGATTTTCAGCGCATATAATTGTTTTGGAATTTGAATTAGGTCCATGCTATGTAATGTAAATAATAACATTGGTCTAGTGGTATTGTGTGATGCAATTTTTGTAATTATGGGTTTATGTGTTTAGGGTTTGGCTGACCTTGTTATCAAGTTTGATGATCTGTATTTATAGGTGTCTTATTCATGTAATTTGATATGGTATGGTTATATATGCATTATCAGAGAAAGGTTTATGTGCAAACAAGGTTAGATCATTTAGCGAAGGTTGTGAAGGATTTGGTGTTGCAGGGTAGACATCTATGCTTAATCAGAACTGTATCAAGCATTAGGAGATGCTACTTTCACAATTCATTTTCTTCGGATTGTCTAGTTCGATGTTTATGTAAGTTAGTGAGACTTATTTTTGTGATGAGTAGTGAGCTCTAAGCGGTTGGCCTAATTGCAAGTGCAATCCCCATTGTAATTATTTCACATACTACTACAAAAGTATTATCTGACTGTGGGTAGGGTTTCCCACCATGGTTTTTCCCTTTACCGGGTTTTCCACGTCAAAAATATTGGTGTTGTGTGTACTGTGCTTTCATGTTTTATCTTTCATTGTGTTGTTCTTATCTTGCTCTGGTAAAAAGTTTATAATTTTCTTTAACTGTTAAACTTGTGGAAAATGGATTCACCCCCCCCCTGCCCACCCCTCTTAGTTTTCCTTTGGTATCAGAACATTCTAATAGAATTCTTTTTCAAGCTCAAAATATCTCCATCTTTTAGAAATAATATTGAAATGATGGAAAACATTGTTAATATACTGATTTGTAATTGTCAAGGTGGAAATCAATTTTATTACCAAGAGAATTGGAAGTTGTATGAGATTTTCTAGTTACATGTCATTTGTCTAATGGCTCAAAGATAACTTTCATTATCAATTTTATTTTAGTGGTCACAATATTTGGTGGTCCCCTATTGTTAATATTGGTATTCTTTCTCAAGCTCAAAATATCTTCATCTTTTAGAAATAATATTGAAATGATGGAAGACAATGTCCTTTCTATTCCCTTGACTAAAATTATAGGTACAAAGAAAATCAAGATAGCTTTCTTTCACTTGACTTTTATCTTTCAAATTCAAGAGCATATCTCATATGTTGTATATCATAGTATCCACTCATAACTACCACTTTACTAGGGGAGCTATTGATGATTGGTTTGTGATATGTTTTATAAATATTACATTATGGTGATACTTTAAAATTTATGATTTAAAATTTCCCAAATCCTCTCAAGTTGAACACTTCACCTATGATTTGGTTTTTTTACCTCAATAATGTTTTAGAGATAAGAAGTTAGCCAAAATTGTCTAATTTACACATTGTTTGGTTCATCAAAGTATACTTGTTGAAGAAAGATGTTGTCACTTCCCTCCCAAATACTACGTCCCCAATTTGTGGTATCCTAAGACCTTTAAAGTTTTTTTGACCTGATTTTATCCTCAAAATGATACAAAGTGGATTGATATTTTTTTCTCCTTAAACTCTTCTTAGAAAACCTTTCACTAAATAAACTATTCTAATTAGAGGTTTTGCTAAATGGCCAAAATATAATACTACTTTCATTTTGTTTTTTTAATTTTATAAAACTTATATTTATTTATTCACATGTGTTATCACTTTGATATTCTTTCCTATTCAAGCATGAGAAGACATGACAACACTAAAGTTACTAAACTTACAAGATCTTATAAACCTCCAGTGTAGTATACCTTGCACCATAAGTCATATCCTACCCTGTTGATATTATGGATGACTTCATCATGTGTTGCATTGGCAACACTTATCCTTCTGAAGGTCTACATTGTTGATTTGGCACTCTGGTTATATTGGTTTGTTGCTAAACCAGAACATTGTGTTCACTGACATGGTTAGTGGCTTATGCACAATCATCAACATATGTTCACTGATAGGATATATGGTTCACCGACAATGATGATGACTTGTTATCATTTGGAGATCATTTGGTTATGTCAAATATATGGATTGGATCTTCGGATTTGGTGTTTTTCTTATTGGTCTAATCAAGTTGACATATTTGCCTTTACCAACATATAGGTCTAGGTTATGGACCAGTACAAGATATCATGTTCTAGATCAGTACGACATGTTTTGGAAATGGTTTATTGATTAGGTATTGTGTAAATGTATTAAGGCCAACATATTGTATCGCATCAAGACTTATTTTGTAATTGATTTAAAATGTAATATCTCTAGGGATCCGACCTCATGTTAAGGTCTTAGGTTCCATATAAATAAATGTAAGATCTCATTTGAGAGATGTAACAGATGCGTGTGTGCAAATATTGAAGAGATAAAATAAGCAGATCCTTGTGCGAATCACATAGATATTATCTAAAGGTTGAAGGAAGGTTATGAAGGTCTTTGGCATTCATGTTCAGAGCTTAAACTAGTACTGAATCCAGCATTGCAGATGCTATTCTGAAGCAGTACATTGTCATTGGATTTAACCATCCAACTATAGTCAGTGTGACTCCTATTTTGTGATTGAGAAGTGAGCTCTAGGTGGTTGGCCTTTCTGCATGTGCAGACCCCATTTGTATGTTGGATATTGTTGGCATATGATGAACCATCATGATGATATGAGGATAATGTATGTTGTCATTGATGTCAATAAGTAAAAGTGAACTGGTATGCAGATTGGAAGAAGACGGTGAACTGGTATAAAGATTTGTAAGTGAACCGGTATCGGGGCTTCACTTAGTGTGACTACCGGTTGGTAGTCTTAGCTCTAGGGTTTCTGGTTTCATAATCCAGCTTGTGCGATGCAACTAAAGACATCTTGTGATCAGTTAGCTAAGAGATGAGAATGAGATCAAGGTGCCACATCAGTTTTGTATGCATGAAGGATTTCCTTGAGGATCTTGCATATGAAGATCAACTGCATTAAATGTCTACCTCAAGAATGATCATTCTTCTTAGTGGTATGAGAAGTGAGCATGATGGGTTACTGATTCCCATATGCGGTGAAGAAAGAATGATGCATATTGTCTTGTGACCTGTTTAAGATTGTATTTCTCTATGCAAAGGGTTTTGGATGGTCAAGATTGGACCACTTGTATTGTAAACCTAAATGCTTAGGGTTTAGGGTTTATGCTACTAACCTAAGTGTTGTCTATAAGGTCGATGATGTTTGTTATTGTTTGTTGTTGGAAAATGTTGTGTGTGTATCCAAGTGATGAGATACTTTCCAGACCAGTAAGAGGAAAATTGTAGAGTGTGATTGCAGAAGAGAGGAATTGAAAAGGATCTACCTTGGCATGTAGTGCTATTATCAGATCAGAGTTTTACCTGTTGTCTTCTAACCATTTCAACAGTTGGAAAATCCCTTTATTGGGTAGCTTTAACAGGCTTATTGTAAATCCTTTAACCAGGTGACTCAAGATCATTGAGTTCTTCAAATTCTCTAGTGAGGTAACCTTTAACATGGTATTTCTTTGAGTATTCTTTCCCTTTCTCAATTACCAGGTGATCTTTAATAGGATCGGTTCCTAACAGAACCTTATTGTAAAGTCTTTAACCGGACTAGGCTCCTAACAAAGCGAGCTTCAAAAGAGTTCAAAGCAAGCTTTTGGGTATTCATCCCCACCGTGGTTTTTCCCATTTGGGTTTCCACGTGAAAAAAATCTATGTGTCATGAGTTGTGCATTTTTCATGTGATGATTAAGTATTCTGTGTTTGAGTGGTAATAGGTTATGGTATTACTGGTATAACACATGCATATGTTTATCGGTGAAGTTGTTATCAAGTATTGAATGTATTTGAAGTGTTCAGACATATCAATTTATGTTGTTTGAAGTCTTACTACATTTAACCAATATTGCCATGATTAAGTTCAGTGATGAAGACAACCAGTTGGTATTGTTTTAACTTGATAAGTTGTTGAGAAAGTTTTTGTCTATTCACCTCCCCCCTCTCAATACCGATTAGGGTATTTGTTGTTCATCATTATACAAAATTGTATACACTTACTGTCTGCAGTAGTATCATCTGATTGTGGGTAAGGTTTCCCACTGTGATTTTTCCCCTTACAGGGTTTCCACATCAAAATCTATGTGTCATGTGTTGTGGATGTTGTTTTCCTTTCTATTTCATGCATTAATTTATATCGGAGTTGCTATAATAGTTAATCTATTTTATCGGCATTAAAGTTTATTTTACCAGCACTGAATTTTAAGTTGGAATAATTTGTTTTGGGTTATAATTTATTGACAACTAGTTCACAATTGATTCATCCCCCCTCCTCTTAGTTGTCCTTCTTGGTTCCTAATAATTAGTATCAGAGCTAAGTCCTCTTTTTGCAGAAGCCCAACAACTTGAGGAGATCCTATGGAGCAAATATTTTTAGGAAGGACAGTCCTAAACTTTATGGAACTAATTATGGTATATGAAAGATCAGAATGGAAAAAACATCTGAACTACATTGGAAGAGATATATGGGATGTTACTAAGAATGACTATGTTGATCCTACTCTGAATATCCCTCATCCACCGACATTGGCTAAGGAGTTGGAGAATGATTGCAAAGCAAGAGAAGCACTTGTGAGCACATTATCAGATCAACAAATCATGGGATTATTAGACCGATCTACTACTAAATCTATTTGGGATAAACTAGAAACATTGAATGAAGGAGATACCACTGTCAAAATTGCAAAACTGGAATGTTGCCGGGTCAGGTATGAAAATTTAAAAATCGAAGAAGATGAAAGAATTTCTACATTTATGGAAAGAGTTAATGAAATTGTTTTAGGAATACAATGTTGTGGAGGATCTTTAAGTGAAGATGAAATTATTTCTAAAGTTTTAAGAGATTTGCCTTTAGCTTACAAAATGAAAGTGACTACTACTAATGAGTTGAGAACAATGCCTAATACATCAGTATCTAGAGATACCTTGGGTGGAAAAATTTCAGCATTTGAGCTTGAGGAATTGGGTCATGTTGCTACAGTCAAGACTCATATAGCTTTCAAAGCATCATCATCATCATCATCATCATCATCATCATCATCATCTAACAAAACTAATTGGAAAGCACTTTATGCAAAATAACTTGAAGATATTAGAAGAGAAAATGAATAACTTGAAGAACTTGAAGCACTATTTGCAAGAAAGATGCTTAAGGGTCTAGTAGGAAGTAAGTATGAAGGTAATGAACCTTTCAAATGTATTAATTACAATAAAATTGGTCATATAGCAACTAGGTGTCCCGATGGACATTCAAGACTAAGGGAGGAAGCAAAAAGAACATATAAGCCTAACCCTAAACATCAGAGATATATATTTGAGAAAAATAGAAAAAGGTGTTACAGATGATTAAGATGAAGATCCAGTAGATAATGGATGCGAATTTGTTGCAATAAAAGAAGATCAACCAGTGCCTATTGTCAAACCGATAGAGAAGGTACTGGCAGCAAAAATTGAAGAAAAGGATGAATGGATCATTGATGGTGGATGCCTGCATCATATGGCTGGTGATAAAAGAAAATTCTTGTCATTTCGGGAATGTAATGGAGGTCTAGTAAGATTTGGAGATGACAAATCTTGTTTAATCAAAGGAAGAGGCACTATATCTTTGGATGGTAAGAATAATATTGACGATGTTTATTATGTAGAAGGTTTGAAGCATAATCTTTTGAGTGTTGGTCAATTAGTGGAAAAAGGATTTTAGTTACAATTCAAGAATGGAAAATGCAAATCATAAACCGAACTGGACTAGAGATTGCAACCGGTAATCAAACTAAAGGTAATATCTTTTATTTGAATACTAGTGATAAGACATGTTTGATTACTCACATTGATGAAAGTTGGTAATGGCATAAAATACTCTGTCATGCGAATTTTGATTGCATTGTAAAGATCAATTCAACTAAGGCAGTAAGGGATTTACCTAAGATTGTGAAACCTCATAATCGAGTATGTAAGGAATGTCAAATGGGAAAGAAAGTTAGAACAACATTTAAAAGCATTTCTGAGAAATCCAATAATCTTCTTGATTTAATCCATATTGATTTATGTGGTCTAACAAGAACAAGAAGTCTTTAGAGTGATAGATACTTAATGCTAATAATTGATGACTATTCTAGAATGTGTTAGGTTACTTTTCTCAGGGAGAAATCATAAGCTTTTGGAAGATTCAAGATATACAAGGCAATGGTAGAGAATGAAACCGACAAGAAAATCAAATGTTTGAGATTTGATCAAGGACGAGAATTTACATCTAGAGAATTTAATGCATTTTGTGAAGTGAATGAAATCAAAAGATAACTATCAGCACCCTAGACATCTCAGCAGAATGGAGTTGTGGAAAGGAAGAAAAAAACTATTATGGATGTAGGAAGAACCATGATGATGGAAGCAAATCTACCTCATGTGTACTTGAGAGAAGCATTTAATATAGCCGTTTACACTTTCAACAGAGTTCACATCAAAAGTGAAACCGGTAAGACACCTTATGAACTATGGTTTGGTCATACTCCTACTCTTAAATATTTTAGAATATTTGGAAGCAAATGCTATATTAGGAGAGATGAGTCTATTGGCAAATTTGATCCTAGAAGTGATGAAGGAATATTTCTTGGTTATTCATCTAGAAGAAAGGCATATAGATGTTATAATAAAAGATTGCAGAAAATCATTGAAAGTACTAATATGAAGATAGATGAACATTTTAGAGGTGAATCAAGGTTTGTAGATTCTGAACTGGTAGTTGAAATGATTATAAATAAACTAAAATAGATTGCACCGGTACAAAGTGAAGATACATTCACACTGACATCATTAGAAAACTCAATTGTGACTGGAGAACAACAACATGTGAATAAACCTAGGTATGTAAGATTGAATAATTCAGAGAATCAGATAATTGGAAACATAAATCAAGGTGTTATGACAAGAGAAAGATTGGAAAATGAAGAGGTATCTTTAATTTCTCAAGTTGAACCAACATCTGTTATTGAAGCATGTCAAGATAAACATTGGATAAAAGCAATGGAAGAGGAATTAAAACATATTGAAAAGAACAATACTTGGACATTAGTTCCCCAACCTAAAGACAAAAATGTAATTGGAACTAAATGGGTATATAGAAATAAACTTAATGAAGATGGTAAAGTAATCAGGAACAAAGAAAGATTAGTTTGTAAAGGTTAATCTCAGAAAGAAGGAATTCATTATAATGAAACTTGTGCACCGGTAGCCAGAATTGAGGTAGTTAGACTATTTCTTGCATTTGCAGCTCATAAGAACTATACAGTTTATCAGATGGATGTAAAATATGCATTTTTGAATGGAGATCTTGAAGAGGAAGTTTACATTGAACAACCTGATGGATTTTCTTTGATAGATGATAAGGATATGATCTGCAGATTAAGGAAAGCTTTATATGGATTGAAGCAAGCTCCCAGAGCTTGATATGCTAGATTGGATAAATATCTTCTAAAGATTGGATACACAAAAGGTAATGTTGACAGTAACTTGTACTACAAAATTACCAATTATGACATTTTGATTATTGAAGTATTTGTGGATGACATCATTTTTGGAGGTGAAGAGGAATTATGTAAAGACTTTGCTAACAAGATGGAGGAAGAATTTGAAATGTTTATGATTGGAGAGATAATTTCTTTTCTAGAATTGCAGATTTCACAAACAGATAAAGGTATATTCATATGTCAAATAAAATACTTGAAGGAACTTTTGAAGAAATTTGGTATGGAAAGCTCCAAATCTGTAAGTACTCCTATGACTAAAACTAATAAATTGACATTGAAGAATGATTGAACTCCTATTAATCTGAAAAGGTACAAATCTATGATTGGAGGATTACTGTATTTGACACAAACTAGACCTGATATAATGAATGCAATATGTATTGTTTCAAGATTTCAAAGCAATCCTGAAGAAAATCATGAATCAACAATAAAAAGGGTTTTCTGGTACCTACAAGGCACAACAAATCTTGGTTTATGGTATCCTAAGAGCAATAATTTTGAGTTATGTGCATATACAGATTCAAATTGGGCAGGAGATGTAGATGACAGAAAGAGTACAACTGACAGTGCATTCTTTCTTGGTAGAAGATTGATTTCATGGATCAACAAGAAGCAAAGTTGTACATCATTATCTACAGCAGAAGCAGAATATGTTGCAGCAACAACTAATTGTACTTAAGTATTATGGATTAAGCAAATGTTGAAGGATATAAATGTAAAATGCAAGGAACCGATAATTATTTTTTGTGATAATTCAGCAGCAATTGATAGATCAAAGAATTCGATATTTCACTCTAAGACAAAGCATGTTTCTATTACGTACAATTTTCTAAAAGAGAATGTTGAAGCAAATGAAGTGAGATTGGTTTATGTGAATACTAAAGAGAAAAATGTAGATATCTTTACAAAGCCTTTTCCTAAGGAAATATTTGAATATCTCAAAGAGCATCTTGGGGTAATTTCCCCACCGACAGAGACTTGAATGATGAAGAATGGCATCAAACCGACAGGGACTAAAGGAAAAATCTTTTTTTGGCTTTGATGAAGGAGAGCTACTTCTCAGAGGGAGTAGTTAGTTGTATGTTAAGTTCTGATTTTGATTCTTAACTGCTTTGGCATTTGATGTCAAATGGGGAGAGATATCTATGGAAAAACTTTATACTTTGGGGAGAGATGAACATTCTACTTGGGGAGATGTATTTTGGTTTTGATTTTTGGTATTGATCTATTTTGGGAGATTGTTGGTTTATTGGTATTTGGCATTCTATTTTTGGCACTTAGATGTTTTTCCATCTAGTGTTACCATCAATTCCAATGGGGGAGATGGTTGGTATTAGGGATGACTTTGTCATGTGTTGCATTGGTTTTGTCATTTATGTCAACACTTATCCTTCTAGAGGTCTACATTGTTGATTTGGCACTCTGGTTATATTGGTTTGTTGTTGAACCAGCACATTATGTTCACCGACATGGTTAGTGTCTTATGCATAGTCATCGACATATGTTCACCAATAGTGATGATGACTTGTTATCATCTGGAGATCATTTGGTTATGTTGAAGACATGGATTGGATGTTTGGATTTGGTGTTTTTCTTATTGGTCTAATCGGGTTGACATACTTACCTTTACCAGTAGATAGGTCTAGGTTATGGGCCGGTACAAGATATCATGTTCTAGATCGACATGACATGTTTTGGAAATGGTTTACTGATTGGATATTGTGTAAATGTATTGAGGCTGACATATTGTATCACATCAAGACTTATTTTGTAATTGATTTAAAATATAATATCTCTAGGGAGCTGACCTCATGTTAAGGTCTTAGGTTTTGTATAAATAAATGTAAAATCTCATTTGAGACATGTAATAGATAAGTGTGTGTGAATATTGAAGAGTGAAAATAAGCAAATCCTTGTGCAAATCACGCAGATATTATCTGAAGGTTGAAGGAAGGTTATGAAGGTGTTTGACACTCATGTTCAGAGCTTAAATCAGTACTGAATCTAGCATTGCAGATGCTATTCTGAAGTAGTACATTGTCATTGGATTTAACCATCTAACTGTAATTAGTGTGACTCCTATTTTGTGATTGAGCAGTGAGCTCTAGTTGGTTGGCCTTTCTGCATGTGCAGACCCCATTTGTATACACTTACTATCTGCAGTAGTATCATCTGATTGTGGATAAGGTTTCCTACCGTGGTTTTTCCCCTTACAGGGTTTCCACATTAGAATATTTGTGTCGTGTATTGTGTATGTTGTTTTCCTTTTTGTTTCATGCATTAAGCAATACTGATACTACTATAACAATTAAGCGATTTTACTAGCATTAAAGTTTGTTTTACCGACACTGAGTTTTAAGTTGGAATAATTGGTTTTGGGTTATAATTTATTGACAACTGGTTCACAACTGATTCACCCCCCCACCCTCTTAGTTATCCTTCCCGGTTCCTAACATACCCAACCATAATCCTACTAATTCTCCAGCAATAGGACCTTAGTTGTAGCTATTAAAATTTTCATGTCATTTGACCATTAAAAAATCATTTTTGAAGTTTTGAAAAAGTTTTCTTAGGTCATTTTTTTTATTATAGTTGCTTAGGGGTTAGTTCTCAAAAGAGTCAAAGGATTAAAAAATATCAAAGTTTCCTAAATCCATGCATCATTTAGGATGGAAGTGGAAAAAAAAATTCTTATTGAGTGATGTAGAGAATCATGGACCCTCCCACAATAACACTACAACTCTTCATTCTTTCTTCTTGTTTGTAATAAAATTCACCTATCCAAGGCTTCCAAAATAATAATCCACTTGTAGATTCATTCAAATCATCATATATGATCACACATTCATATTTCACATAACTTTTCCAATCTGCAACACTAGGATCAATCACAAGATCCCAAAACAAGGCCTTTCTTCCAACTCCCTAGACTCTACTCAATGCGCCCAATCAAGGATAACAACCCAATGGATTGTTACAATACTGCTAATGGTCTTAAAATATCACAAATACAATAGAATAAGGATCTACAAAACCCAAAACTTAGGCTGAAACTCCTAAACCCGAACTGCTCCCTCTAGGCTTCAATCCTACTAGCCCTTCAAATCGGCTAACTCAATAATAACTCAAGAATTTATCAAAAAACTTGATAAAAAAATTACATATTCAAATACCTATTTGGAATTTCAAAAACATATCCAAAACTTAGGTATAGGTAATTTGGAGGAACTGTACCGACCAACACCCTGCTATGCTTGAAACTAGGCTAATTAGCCCACTTTTACAAAGCAACTACCTCAAAAAATATTCACCAAGACTCCACACCCAAAAATAGTCTTACTAAAGGATGCAAATCAACAAAATTTATAGGTTTTAGATAGTGAAATTCTCATTTAATCACCCAAACACAGAACCCTCCTTTTTAGGCCTACAAACTAGGGCTTTCACATACATACCCCCTCCAAACATTTCACAAGTTCAAAAATGGCTAAAAAACCATCCACATGACCTGAAAAAACTCTAGAAACCATAAAACACCCACTCATTCAATGTTTTTCACTCAAACCCATACATGGCACCAAATTTCCACTTAGTCAACACACCATTCCTCACCAGTCTTCACCCAAGGGTCTCGCCATCACATCTCCATGGCCATACCTACACTCCAAATGTTATAATAGACTCTAATACAACTTTCTAGACCCATTCCACAAAAAATAGTAGATACATAAAGTGGAATGGGTCAATTCTTCATTATGACCCTCAAACCCTTATAAAGTTGTCCAAAATGACTGGTTTTAGGACAATCAATATAAAATGTATAAAATAATTGATTAATCCTTAAAACCAAATCCAAATTAAATCTAAAAAATTTACCTATCACCTCCAAAAAGAATAAAATCAAAAGATGCCATGAAAAGGAAATTACAGGAGTTGTAAGTTCATATTTTTAATCAAAATTGCAGGGAAAACTGTGTATTCGTTGCTCAAACTTCAAAACACTTACATTGCCAGTCAATTTAGACCAAATCTCCTTACATTTTTGGATCAATAAATACATATTTAAACATATTCCCTTCATTGAAACCTAAAATCAACTCTTAACCACCCATACAACCACTTTTGGGTGTTTACAACTTTAATTTATTGTCAAATTGACACTTTTAGTTGTCAATTGACAAGTTTTTAACCTTTTTGCATCTTGAAACTTTATAATCAACTTTATTACATTAATATGGTCACACAAGAGCTTATGAAACTTAAAATTCTCATTAAAAAACTATTCTACCCATTGAACCCCATTACATTACTCATTTTGACATTATTTGCCCAACATGGCAATGTTGACAACTTATTACAAAATGACTTATTATATGAGTTTGATGACTCCAAATGTCATTATTAGCCATGTTTACAATATCAAATGGTCATAGTTGACCTTAAAACATAAATGTTTCCTTGATCTTCATTGTGGCCTCATGATGGCCATGCTTGACTTGGTGCTCTACACCATTAAGCTTGGGTTTTAGGTCAAGTTGGTGTTTAGGGTTAGCTTATCTTCAATGTTGTTGAATAGGTGGGTCTTGTTAAAGATATGAACATGATCTCAATGTCTCTAAAAATGGCATGTTCTAGAAAGATTAAAAAGTTTTAGGGGGTTCATAGACACCTTCCCAACATGTTCAAACCTTTCCAAAAATATAGGTGTTGGAAATTTGGAGGAATTGATTATTTGTTGCATTAATGTTTTTCATTAATGTCAACACTAGCTTCTTTGGTTATCTACTGAGATCTGATAGAGTGGTTGTACTTTGATGATGATCAAGAGATTTGTCTCTGGTATATTTCAATTGGTGGAATTGGTTTGGTTCGGTCATTCATGTTATTTAGATGTGTGTCACATTCAGTTGGTTTAGGATTTGGTGATCCATAAGCTATCATATGTTCTAGTAAGCCTTTTGGTTACCGGTAAGGGTTCTGCCGGAAGAGCTTCATTGAAGATATTTTGATGGATTCGTTAAGTGGTGTTGGTGTTTCTTCTACAAGGTTCTCAACATGTTGATGGTTATCATGTTTGTGTTCCAATTGATTGGTGGTATTTCATTTGGCTTATGGCGACCTATTTTAGGCCTGGTCTTATTCTGCTAGGTTATGGACCGGTATATGTAACGTGTTGGTGGATGCTCCCAATGCGTCACCGGTTAGATTTATTGTTTGGTTAATGTTGTTTCGATCTTAGGCCAACTTGGATTATCATTGCTTTGTAGGTTTATGTAATGGATTTATTGTATTATCTTTTAGGTGGCTGACCTAATTGTTTAGGTCTTTGATTGGTATAAATATGATATAAGATCTCTTTGTAGATCGTGGTATCGGTCAGTGTTATGGGATTATCTATGTGGGAATAAAGTTGTAATCATATGCAGAAGGTTTGGTAGATCATAGGTGATTGAATTGGTTTTGTGTAGAGGTTGAAGACCTCTGGCATTGAGCTTAACCAGAACTGTACTCAGGAATAGGAGATGCTATTCTTGCATTTCATTCTTATTTCCAGATTGTAGTCTAGATTTCCTTTGTATTCAATGAGGCTCCTTTTGTGATGAGTAGTGCGCTCTAGGTTGTTGGCCTTCTTGCATGTGGAGGCCCCTTATTTTAATCACATACTTACTATACAATTATCATCTGACTGTAGGGTAAGCTTGCTACCATGGTTTTTCCCTTTATGGGGTTTTCCATGTACAAATCTTGGTGTTATGTGTTGTGGATGCATAGTAATTGGCTTATGATTTATGTTTATGCTTAATTGATATATCTACTATTTGGATATTTAGTTTATGCATTAAGATAAAAGCTCTTGTGTGCTTAAAGTTTCATAATCTGTTAACAACTGATTCACCACCACCCCTCTCAGTTGTTCAATGGTTATCCTAACAATTAGTATCGGATCTTTATCCTCTCTGCAGAAGCTTAACCGCTTGAGGAAGATCCTATGGTGACTAATCGTTCAACTTCAATTTCTTACCGGAAGGACAACCCTAGGCTTGAAGGAACAAATTACAGAGTATGGAAGCTTCCGATGGAGACTCATTTGAGATGTCCTAGCAAGGAGATTTGGGAGATCACTAACAAAGGCTATACCCCTTATAATCTAACATCTAGAAACCCTCCTCCAGCGGAATTTGATAAGAACATTGAAAATTACTGTAGAGCAAGAGAAGCCCTTTTGAGCGCCCTTTCAGATCAGTAGGTAATGGGATTAACAAACAAATCATCTACAAAAGATATATGGGATAAGTTGGAAACTCTGAATGAAGGTGATCCTACTATTAAAATTGTTAAACTTGATGGTTACCGAGTAAGGTATGAGACCCGAGAATGGAGGAAGATAAAAGAGTTACTTCTTTTATGGAAAGAGTTAATGAAATTGTTTTGGGATTCAATGTTGTGGTGGATCTCTGAGCGAAGATGAGATTGTTTTTAAATTATTAAGAACTTTTCCATCTGCTTAAAAGATGAAGGATACTACAATTAATGAGCTAAGAACAATGTCTAACACTTTTGTTAATAGGGATACTTTGGTTGGAAAGTTACCTACTTTTGAGCTTGAAGAATTTGGTCCTTAAGGAGCTGCAAAGACAGAATCTGTATTCAAGGCATCTATATCATCAACCAAAAAGAGTGATTGGAAAACATTATATGCGAAGGAACTAGAGGATATGAGGAAATGAAGATAAAGATCTTGAAGAACTTGAAGCCCTATTTGCTAGAAGAGTACCTAAAGGTCTAGTAGGAAGTAAGTATAAAGGAAAATCACCTTTCAAATATTTTGCATGTAATAAGATAGGACATTTTAGTTGGCAATTGACACTCGTTTGATTGGTTTCAATATGTTGTCAATGATGGAAACATGTTCTGTCTTTCATATTTTGGTTTGTTTGTTTACCGATAGACACGTCATCGGCACCAACACTCGAAGGTATCTTCACCAGTAGGAGGAATTATTTGGGTACTGGCATTGTAGGCCGACATGACTTCATTAGAATAATGGTATAGGATGCCGACATCATTTGGGAAGATCCAGAAATCAACAATTTATTTTGATATTTATGTATATATGTAATTGAGCCGACATGTATATTCATTCTCTAATTATTTATGTAACCCGACATAAGGCATGAAGGATTGTAAGGGTATATAGGTCAGTTGATTAGATCATTTTGTGATATGTTCGGATATGAATATATGTATTGAGAAATATAGAATGTTGTAATGCAAAGATTATGTAAGAGGTTATTCCGATAAGGGTTTAGGCTTATAGAACCAGAACAATCAAAGCTTAACCAGAACTATATTCAGGCATAGGAGATGCTATCAGTGCAGTTCACTCATTCTTCTGGATTGTAGTCTAGATTTGTATGTAGTCAGTGAGACTCTTTTGTGATGAGCAATGTGCTCTAGACTATAAGCCTTCCTGCAAGTGCAGGCCCCCATATTTTTTAATATATTTTTATATGGCCAGTGGATTGATATTGTGGGTCACAAATCCCACCATGCCTTTTTTCCTCTTTGAGGTTTTCCACATATAAATCCTTGTGTTATGGTATTCATTTGTGTGATTGTCTTATTGGTTGCTTTACTTCTTTCATTATTATATGTACCAGTTTACTGGTTGGTGAATCCATGTTTTAATAAGGTTAAAATTGATCATTCTAGTAGAACGCTGATTCACTCCCCCCCCCTCTCAGTGTTCTTGGATTCAAAAAATTGGTATCAAAGCTTTGTGCCTTAGAGGAAGTTTAACATCTTGAGGAAGATCCTAAATCTAGAATCCATGGATATGAGTTTGGAGAGACAACTTGAGGTAGCACTTGAAGATTGTGATGCTGAAAGGATGAAGAACTTGAAGTTACAAGATGAATTGAATTTTTCTTAGGAAATCATTCTTATCCTACAAGAGAGGTTGTCATTTGTTCAAGCTAGGAGGAAGGAAATTCTGCAAAATCAGGATAATGATGATAAGGATGCCCTCAATGAAAGATGTTAGAAGCTAAGTCAAGAGAACATGGTCATGAGGAATGAAATGCAAGCCCTAAATATGATGATGTCAAAGGAGATTGAAAACTAGAAGATGGAAGAAGGAAACCTTGGGAGATCTCTGAAAGATAAATCTGAAGAATGCATCCAATTGGTTCATGAAAATGATATGTTGAGAACTGATTTAGTGCAATCCTAGAGTAATGAACAAGAAATTGAGAGACAAATGATAATTCTGAGAGATGATCTGACTGCTGCAAGTAAGTACAAGGACAAATTCAAGGTTAGTTCACCACAACTTGATGTATTATTGAAAATTCAAAGACAGAATGGAGATTCCAGTGGACTTGGATTTCAACAAGGTCAGAGCTTCAATACTGCTAATGAAGATCAAAACCAAAAGGAACTGGTAAGGCAAATTAATGCTTCCAAATTTAATGGTAGATGCTTTGTTTGTAATAAATTTGGTCACATGGCTAGGTAATGTAGAAATAGAGCAAATCAAAACTATAATTTTGTTCCTGATCAATGTTCTAAATGCAATTTGTATAGTCATAAGACAAATGATTGTAGAATGAATGCTAAATGTTACGCATGTGGAAAATTTGGACATATGGCTAATTAGTGCAAGTCAAGTAATTATACCGGTTTTAGCAAAGCAATTCAAAAGAACAATGTTACATGTTATGCATGTTAGTCCCAACCGGTGCTGAGAGGGGAGGGGTGAATCAACACTTTATTAAATTTTAACAATTAAAACTTTTAACTTAAATCTACACTTATTTAATATTCATCAAATACTTAATTATTGCAGAAGAATATGCATGTATAAAAAGATATACAGTGACACCAAGATTTATCTCGTGGAAACCCAAATGGGAGAAAACCACGATGTGAGTAGGAACTCACAAAATTTGTACTCTTCTGGAGTATGCCTGACAAGGAGCCATCCATGTTAGGATATTACAAAGACACTATTAGGTGCCACTCAGTTAAGGGATTTTGTTTAAGGCCTATTAGTGCCTTTACCTTGTTAAAGGTAGTCTGATTAAAGAACTTAAGAATATCAATTAAGATGTCACCCAGTTAAGGGATTTTACAAAGGGACCTATTAAAGTCCACCGGGTTAAGGGATTTAAGTTGCAATGGTTAGAAAGCAACAAAAAGATGATCTGCTAAATTGGCTACTAATAGCTTGACCAGATCATAATGAGAATCATACTCTATCCACATCGGTTGTGTTTGCTCTGCACAACACCTATTTTTTTCTTATACCTTTGGCTCTGTACTCTGTCAGTCCTCTGACCTTCAGCTTTGCACTCTGTCGGTCCTCTATCCCTGGGCTCTGCACTCTATCGATCCTTTATCCTTGGGCTCTGCACTCTACCAGTCTACCTCATACACTCTCTACTCTGCTAAATATTTTTAGCACTTCCTCTCACTCTGCGCTTCACTTTGGATCGCCTTCTACAGGATCTTCTTTTTGCAAATTTTATGATCAACAATTTTTAAATGAAATAAAAATACTTTATACATTTTCTATCATCACCTTCAGATGTTTCCTCAATCAAAGCAATCATAGATTTTGGAAGATTTAAAATTCAAAATATCCCACTCTTTCTCTACACGCCCTGCAACAACTCCACCAACTGCTTAACTAGTTCTACCACCGCATCCCCCAAAAATAGTGACTTCTAGGTCAGTCATTTAAGTGTGAACTAGAAAATTTGTAAGTAATCATGGCTTGACTGCATGATAATGGAACTTTACTTCACCAAATTTTGGTTTGGCATAGACACACGCTCACTAACTCACCTTTTGCTACTGCAACTGAATAACTGATCACCGCTCTGATATTTATGGTGATCACCTATCTTCCTTTTGCCTTACTAGTGTATCGGTATACCACTTCATCCTTTGAATGTCAGTTTGTTATGCTAGAATCAAGTCTCTTTCCCTGTTTTGCAATGAGGTTCTGGTTTTTATACAACCTCAAGTCTTCTTGCCTAAGTCACCTTTTGTGACTTTATCATCATCATAATGACTGATCTTCTTGTGTGATAGATCGGTTGGCTTAGTCTTGATGAATACTAAGAGGGGGGGGTGAATTAGTATACCAAAAAATACTGTAATCAATCATTTAAATAGTTTAGCAGATAACCGGTACAACAGATTCACTAATAAACCGGTTAAGATAAGTGCAAACCAAATAGAAAACAAAGAATTCACCCACAAAAGTACAATCACCATAACACAAGATATTTGATGTGGAAACCCAAATGGGAAAAACCACGGTGAGTAGAAACTCACAAGTAACTATCTATGGAATAGTAACCAGACCGGTTAACGTCATATAATGTTCTTCACCAGAACAGATCATGTTAGGAATCTAGATCTTTGTTAGGAGATAAGTCATGTTAAATACTACCTTGTTAAATGATTTCAGATCCACAGTTGTGAACCACCTTGTTAGAGGATTTACAAAGGCTTTGCTGGGACTACCCGGTTAAGGGTTTCAGACTTATCAAAGATATTTGTAATCAACAAGTGAATGATCTAGATAATAGCACAATATGCTTAATTATATCCTTGACAACTCATTGTTAATGCATTTCAGCATTACTTTAGTCTTCAATATCTCCACACTCTATCTCTTCACATAGACCTAATCTTCTCTTCAATGATCACACATAACCTTTTCTATTCTATATCTCACATACACAAACCCTAGACATGATGTCCTTATAAAGGAATTTGATTTCATGTCTATCCAATAGAATTAGACTACAAGTTCCTAGGTACAATGCATCTAGACACATTTGGTAACGTGACACAAACACACCACCAAAGTGTCGGTGGATGATAACTCATCACACATTACAATAATACCGGTTTGTAACTCATCATAGATATATATCGGTTAATACAATATACCGATTACCAGTTGTCAAAAATAAAGACTGGAAGATCATAGAGTTCCGATCAAAAGTTAACTACCACTTGGGTCCTTCATACTGCTTGAGATTCTCAATCAATCTATGACTGGTAAACCATCTTCTGCAAATACTGATAGTCTACAGACTATACATTCAATAATACACAATACTGGTTGGAACAATTACCTGTTGAGCATAACTCATACATCAAGAAAGTGTGTGTCAATCAATGACAATCAAAACATCATCAAAATGACAACAATCTCCCCATTTGGCAATGATGGCAACACTTAGGAAAATTTTGACATCTAAGTGTTTTTACAGCAATAACACAAAAGATGCTACAATCAAAATTACTCCCCCTAAGCATATACACTACCCCCTTTGCAAAAATTACAAGTAAGTGCATACACATTCACCAAAATTTTAATGTATGTAAACTACTCCCCCTTTGCCAACAATGACAAAGTAATGCAAAGTAACCTTTTTATAAAATAACATAGAGTAGATGTTCATGACAATAAGGAATGAAATTTCTCAAAAATAGATTTAAAGTTCTGCACAAAAATCTTCATGTCCAATGTCCATGACTCAAGTAATGAGGTAGCAACCTCACTTTCAGTCTTCATCTAGAATTATAGTTCTTCCATTGCATCAATGGTACTCATCTCTTGAGTTACCGTGATCGCTTCCAAGTTGAGAAAAAATCTCTGAAGAACTTGTAGTTTAGGTAATAGGAGTAGTTGATGCTCTTGCAAATCTTGAGTCCAGTTGCTAATCTCTAAGTTCATCTTGGCAGTCTAATGCTGAAAATGATGAACAATTTGTTCATAGGCAGTGAATAAATCACAGGGAATCTTGAAGTTGCTGATATATTCTTGTAACTCCGATTGGAGTTGAGCTTTCTATTTGAGCACATCTTCACAAAATAGATGGGGTTGGCAGATTTTACTCAAAAGTAATTTACCCTCACCCATAGCAACACTGATATCATTTTGCTACTTCAGTAGTTGTGTCTCGAGTTCATTCATTTGCTTGACTAAGGAAATATTGAGTCCCTTTTCATGGTTCTTTCTTGCAGTTTCTTGAGCAACATCTTCCAAGCTTTGTACCTAGTCCTCTACTATAGTACAAAGAAGTTTGATCTTGGATAGAGAGGAGTTAGTACTGGGGAGGTTAGTACTGGGAATTAGATGGTAAGGGTGTCTACTACAATTTGTATGACATCCTATTCTTTTTTCCTCTGCAATTCTCCCAGTCTCTCCTGTGCAAGTTTGATGCCTTGAAGTAGCTCAGACTCATCTGCTGATTGAGTCAGACATGCAAGAGTTAGATCAATAGGACTGGTGGAATCAACTTGCTTGGTTTGATAACCAATTGCCTTAGGAGTCTACCCTCCTTCTTTGGTCTTGATCTCCACTTGTTTTCTCTTCTCTGCTTCCTTCTCCTCTTCCACTCTTTTCTTTTCTTTTTCTCTCTTTCTTTTTCTCCTCTTCTTGTTTCTTCTCCATTTCTTCCTTCTTCTTATCCTCTTCCTGCTTTTTCTTCTCTTCCTCTTTCTTCCTTTCTCTGCTTTCTCTTTGTCTGGAGTGACATCCTCATTATCTAATGTATCAACACAAATAGGGTCAATTTGTTCTATCACTCTTTCACCTTGACTATCAAATACCTCATCCGGTTTGCCTAAGGATAGGTCAGGTTCTTGATCAGCCTTCCTAGTGGCTTCAGATACTTGGTGTATTTCGACAGTATCTTTAACATGTATGTGTGTATCCTTTTCTACTTTAGAAGTTTTACCTTCTAGTAACCTAAGTCACCTCCTTCTCATAAAGAAGATGCCTTTGTTCTTATCCATAATTTCAAATAACTCAGAATTTGAAGCATCAGGAAAGTACTATGCAAAATGTTTCTCCCTAATCTCTTGTTCTTTCTCCATGGCAATTTTCCATTTGTTATCCAAAGAATTATACAAAGAATTTGGAGTAATAGAATTAATCTCAAAAGGCGACTAATCATTAATACATAAATATTTAATGACCTTCTATTCTACCTCCTCTTTCTCACTATCATTAAAGTCATCAAAATATTCCTTTAAGTCATCAAGCACTTTCCTCCTAATATTATTTATTGCCCTCTGACAATGTGACATTGGTTTATAAGAGGTAATATCTATATTTACCGGTGCAGAAGTTGCTGGTACATTACCAGTAGACTTCAACTTTTTTCTTGATTGCCTTGTCTTCTTTATTTGAATCTCTGGTTCAGTGTCCTCTGACTTTGGTGAGTGATTCCTAGTTTTCTGCTTCCTCTCAAATACTTTTGCTAGAATAATCTCAGGTTTCTTTTTGGTTGGTGACCGCTTGGTCACTTTTAGACTGGCAGATGTAACCAATGCAGATATCAATGGCACTACTTTGCCCTTTTTCTGCTTCAGTTCCTCAATCAGTGTGACCCTCTCCAAGTAGGTACCAATTCTTTTCTTCTTTGCATCCAGTGGTGAGGCAAGTAGGGTAGAAGCATACCCAATCAATATGTCATTCACCACTTCATACCCCATAGGGCCAACTACTTCCTTTCTAGGCTCCACAGCTTCCATTATGTAGTCATCTGTCCTTATTGTGAAGCAGATGTCATCTTCATACTTCTTCACTATATCACCAAATATCCTAATTCTCTGGCTCATCTTTCATTTGAATTCATCAAAATAATTATTTAGAACCTCAGGATATGTAGTTCCTACTACTTGTAGACTCTCCTTAATCTGTATGGAAATCAGTAGGTCAGTAAACCATTGAACATCACCTACTCCAGGGAAATAACCTTGAAAATAGAAGAATAGGCTAACCAAAAGTTGGCCAAACTTGAACCTCAGTGATTTATCCTGTTTGATGGATTTTAGATTCACCAAAAATTGCTTCTATAAATAGGTACATATGTCAAATTTAGTATATTCCTTAATCATCCTGTAAGTAGCATTTACCATAGCAGCAGGGACAAAATTCAATCTGCTGGCATAAAGTATCCTGTAACCAATCACCATGCAAGCATATTTTACTAGATCATCTTTAATGGTGTTGACAGTCATTGCCCGTTGGTCACTCACAGAACCAGTGAGCTCTATCATTTTAGTTTTGGTGACCTTCCATAGAGCTGGTACTTCTCCAACATTACAGAATTTGATGATGACATGAACTGCTTCTGGTGTGATGTCATGGGTCCACTCGAGATACATTTTGTTACCATGCACTTTGCTGAGGATAATGAAAATATGTTCTTCTGTAAATTCTTCCAGAAGTATACTACATTGTGTAGTTTCATCTTCTCGAGGATTCTATACTCTGGTTTGATCTTCTTGTCTTCTCCACAAAACAAACTAAGCTGGAAGTGAATTACTAGGGATCCTAGGTCTTCCAGCTTACAGTCTATATACCCTGAAATATCTTCCTCCATAATAACTCCAACAAGAATTTGAGATAGGGCATTGTATCTCATTTTCTTTTGAAGAAACTCAGGTGTATCTTTAGGTGCACTAGAACTAGAATGCGATGCAGAAGCCATAACCAAATGATAAGAAATAATTTTGGAAAATACCTTCTTAATCTAAAATTTAGGTTTTCCAATATCGCACACAGTTCACCACTTCGGCTGCTAGTTCACTGCTTTGTGTTCTTCACTGATTGCTTGAAGATGATTGCAAGATTTCGCACATGATTTCTCCAAATGCTAAACAAATTTCTCTAGTTTCTCTACTCTTGAAGATTCTTCTTTCATAAATAGATAAGTGAAAATGACAATGAAAAACCCTTTTAAACAAATTCTCATCGACCATAATAAATGTATCACAACTAGGGTACAAACCCTATTTTTTCCTTTTAGCACTTCAGATCTTCTGCTGACTGACAGGTAACATATACCGGTAAAGGTCTTTATCGATATAAATTGGGGGTTTGAAATATTTCACCGATATGTTCCCCCTAAGCTTTTTTGAAGCTCAGTTTGCTAGATCAAAGACTTCCACACTAGGTGCAGAAGCAGGTTCATCCTATGACTCTTCTTCTGATTTCTTTTTCCAAGTTTTATTCATTTCCACCTAAACAGTTTCAACATCAATCTTACCTTCTAGATTGATCAGTATATCACCTGATAAGTTCTTTCTCAGTCTGCAAGTTCTGGCAGTGTGTCTCGGTTTGTTGCAGTGATAACATACCATTCCAGGTATTCTCCATGGTACATTATTCATACTTCCATTCTTCCTTCTGCATATTACAATAGTGTGACTGCTACCACAATAGATCAAACAAGTTGCTCTCCAACTAGTTGCCACTTGATAACCACCTGACCGATGGTCATAGCTATTGTACCAATTGGGATTTCGGTTTATAAGAAGTTCCAGAATAACTCCTTGAGTCCTTGGAGGATATCTCTCAGTGTTGTACAAAACTGACCTACATTCAAATGCTCTATGCCTAAACTTGTTGCATGCATAACAGTTTCCATTGAATCTATTGGATCTAGGCATATTATTTTGAAAATAAGGAAAATTGTTGTAGGCCTTGCTTCTACACACATTGGCAGTATGTCCTTCTTTGAGACAATTAAAGAAAATGGGTTAAAATTTTTGCTTACCTTTATCCTTGGATGTCGGTTGCTTCTTTGATGCTTTAGCTTTTGTTCTAGAGGTCTCACCTTCCTCATACCCAGAGAAACCAAGTCCAGTGGTATCCTTTACTGGCTTTGCCGATTCTAGCTTTTGCTCTAGCTTAGCAGTACTCTCATTGAATTTGGCAAGTATTTCCTTTAACTCAGTAAGTTCCTTGGAAATAGCAGCTTTCAATTCCATCAAGGTTGCATTCTCAGAAATAGCCATGTTTAGTTCACCCTGCATTTCTTCTTTTTCCACTTTACTCTCTTGGAGATGAGCGGTAAGGGTACTGCTTTCTTGCTTCAGCTTGGCGATCTCATGATCTTTGTCTTTTAACAGATCTTTAGCTTTCCTTCTATTCTCAAGCTCTTGACACATTCTGATAGTCAGTCCTTGCAACTCTCTTCTCAGGTTGGCTTTAGATTCATTCAGTTTTTCAACTTCTTCAACTAGGGCATCCATGTCTACTTCATCAGAAGAGTTATTTTCAATGAGTTCCATCAGTTTCTTAGCATGCTCTCTTCTCTTGACTAAAGAGACTTTATACTTGACTTTGAGTTCATCATAGGCTCTCTTAGTCTGAGTGAGACAATGAGTAATTTCCCTAACACTATATTCCCCCATATCTCCTTCCATGTGGTTAGACTTATAGACAGGTTTGCTCTGGTTCCAATTGATGAATACTAAGAGGGGGGGTGAATTAGTATACCAAAAAATACTGTAATTAATCTTTTAAGCAATTTAGCAGATAACCAGTGCAACAGATTCACTAATAAACTGGTTAAGATAAGTGCAAACCAAATAGCAAACAAAGCATTCACCCACAAAAGCAAAATCACCATAACACAAGATATTTGATGTGGAAACCCAAATGGGAAAAACCACGGTGAGCAAAAACTCTCAAGTAACTATTTGCAGAATAGTAACTAGACTGGTTAAGGTCAGGTCAATTAAGGTCATACAATATTCTTCACCAAAACAGATCCTGTTAGGAATCTAGATCTCTATTAGGAGATAAGTCCTAATAAAGACTACCTTGTTAAAGGATTTCAGATCCGCAGTTGTGAACCACCTTGTTAGAGGATTTACAAAGGCTTTGCTGAGCCTACCCAGTTAAGGGTTTCAGACTTGTCAAAGATATTAGTAATCAACAAGTGAATGATCTAGATAATAGCACAATATGCTTAATTATATCCTTGACAACTCATTGTTAATGGATTTCAGCATTACTTCAGTCTTCAATATCTCCACACTCTATCTCTTCGCATAAACCTAATATTCTCTTCAATGATACATAACCTTTTCTATTCTATATCTCACATACGCAAACCCTAGACATGATGTCCTTATAAAGGAATCTGATTTCATGTCTATCCAATAGAATTAGACTACAAGTTCCTAGGTATAGTGCATCTGGACACATTTGGTAACGCGACACAAACACACTACCAAAATGTCGGTGGACGATAACTCATCACACATTACAATAATACCGATTGGTAACTCATCACAGATATATATCAGTTAATACAATATACCGATTACTAGCTGTCAAAAATGAAGACTGGATGATCATAGAGTTCCGATCAAAAGTTAACTACTGCTTGGGTCCTTCATACCACTTGAGATCCTCAATCAATCTATGACCGGTAAACCATCTTTTGCAAAATACCATTAGTCTAAAGACTATACATTCAATAATACACAATACCAGTTGGAACAATTACCGGTTGAGCATAACTCATACATCAAGAAAGTGTGTGTCCATCAATGACAATCAAAACATCATCAAAATGCCAACAAGTCTGTCTTCCCTTGAGCTGATAGAACTTTTCTCATCTATTTCTAATGTTGTTTCCATATATTTTTATGTAATCACCTTTTCTACTGAGATACACCACTCCACTGATATCACTTCACCAATTAGTGTTAGAAATCAATGACAAATCTTAGCACATATACCGGTTCTCTAGATTGACCGCTTTTGTCAATGCCAACAATGCATGCAAAAAGGTTGGACACACAGCTAAGTTATGTAGAGGCAGAAATCCACTGGTTTGATGGATCAAATGATAAAGGAAAAGAGAAGGTCAATGAAATCTAACAAGATCATATCAAGAAATGGGTTAGGAAGTCAGATGATCAATCAGTAGATGGGAATGCTTCAGTTACTCAACTGGTATAGGAGGTTGCTCGTACACTGGCATGAAGCTCATTCGGTAATTGAGGTAGATGCCTTAGGGGTAGGAAAAATTTCATGAACATACTACTTATGCCCCAGGAAGAGGTTCTGGAAGATGTTCCAGACATTGGAAATGCTTATCCAACATGGAGATGTTCAATCAAGATCCAGTATCTTTCACCAGAAGTCATTCATATCAATGACAAATTAGGGTTTCTTGGAGGTTAAAAATTTGAATCCACTTCATTTCTAATCACCTTGCATTCAGAGCGATTTAGAGAGAGTCTAAGGCGATTAAGTGCAATCCGATATCTTCTTCAGCAATTTCATCAGCTGTCAGAAGAGTTCTTTAGGGTTTCACCGACAACTATTTCTGAGGCACTTATTGATATTATATTTCATCATGGAAGCAGTATCATCCTTTGCACCTACTTTTATTGCAAATCCTACTATTGTTGAGGTTAAGGACCATCCTAGGCCGATTTTCAAATAATGTTCGCATATTGCCACCTTGGATGATTCGGTTGGTGCTTTTTCCCATGCCCCAAAAGGAGTTGTATATCTAGAAGATGTCAGAGCATACATTCACTGCCACATTGAGTATTTGGGTACCAGTGATATTAAGAGAATGTATATGAGAGAGTTTATGAGAGACTCTAGAAAGATCAAGCCCGAGTACAAACACATTGAGGATCTAGGGTTTATCGACATTATGGATATTCCTGAATTTGAGGATGAGATTATCAGATATGTTTTGAGTAGGGTGCATGGAGAATTCATTTGGTTGGAGAAACCTATAAGATCTTGAAGGAGGCCATTAGGGCCGTCACCAGTTGGCCACAAATTGGTCAACGTCTAGAGAAGAATATTTCTAATGATTAGGTTAATAAGCTCACCGACGCAACTTTGGACCAGCGATCGATGAGGGTTAGCACTATCTCAGAAAGAGACACCGGATTCAGTAGCATGATCATTGGATACAAGGTAACTCAATTCAATTGACTTAACTCTGTTTCTAGCTGTTGCATTTATGTTGCACATAAGACCATGAGGGAAAATGGGAAGTCAGATTTCTATGGATGGATGTTAGATGAACTATTTATTAACCTAGGGAAGATTAAAGGAGAGAAGAAGGGAACATTCCGGTATGGAAATCTTATTATCTATTTGATGTTATTTTTCATTAATGAAATTCCTAGTTTGGGGAAGACACTGGGCATTTGATATTTCGGTAGGAAGGCAACTGAAATAATCTATTGCTACATTAGGCAGTCAATGAGATGATAAGGTTTGGGGTTACTTCAAGGCATTCCAGAAGGCTATGAATTCTAAAGAGAGGGTTCCAAAGAATTTTTTTGAGAAATACTCAACCGAGATATGCTTCATGGTTAAAAAGGATGAAACCTTGATGGAAATAGTCAAACCCTGTAGGATATGGATTGAAGAGATGGGTTATAAAGTTGATGCACAAATTCTAGATGCTTATGCAAAGATGTTAATTGATGCACCTATTGATGAAGCTGAGAAATCCTTTGGTACTGTAGAACAAAAGAAACAAGAGGTTGAAACTGAGTTTAACATGAAGAGGAGGGAGAAACAACATGGAAAGGAAAGTAAATTTGTTGAACAAGTATCTCAAGATATCAAAGTATTAATTGATGTTGTTCCGGAAAAAGGAAGGAAGCAAAAAGAGCCTGAAATTTTTATTAAGCCTATTCCATCAAACTTTGGAACTGAGGATGACACACCTTTAGCATTCAAGAGGGTATTAAGGAAGAAAAGTGAAGAGACTAAGGAGGAAGCAAGGAAGAAACTAGTTAGGAAGGTTACAATCAAGGTACCAGCATAAAAGAGAGATCCAAAGGAAACACCTTCGGCTCCATCCGATACTGGAAGAAGAAAGAAGATGGATGATATAGACCTAGCAATGGTATCTGGTAATGTAACTATTATTCCACCCAAGTATTGTGTAGAATTTGTAGATGAAATAACTAAGGATATGTTGAACTATGTACAATTTTATTATGAGCATTTACATGATGATGAATAGAGAGAAGTTGAGGATTTCATTTTATTATATTTGGATATATATAAGAAATCTTTGTTTGAGATTAAAAATAAAATACCGACATAGTTATATGACAATTTAGATGCTAGAAGATTATCAGCAATGGAGTAGGATAATTGGATAAATAGTCATGAGTTGTTAACTACCTATGGATCCATTACCCCAGAGGAGTTGGATAGGACACTTGAGGTTGTAGACCAAAAAATCTTTCACAACAAGCATAGGATAGTTAGTCTTATGTTAGGAAGGGTTAATGAGATAATCACTGAGACCCACAAGGCATGGGTTCAATTCTTTTCTACAAACCCTGGATTTTACACTTCACTGAAGGCTAAAATTGACACTACATACATCCCGGTTGAAGGGAAATGTAAAGCTACAATGGGTACCTCATCTACAATTTTGAAGAATATTAAGATATAGGATATAGAACCCCTAGTAAAATCTAATTTACAAGACAAAAAGGTGATACCAGCAGATTCAGAGAGTGTAAAGGTCATAAATGTTGAGGATAATAGTCCTTTGGATCAGAATGTATAGGTTGAGGACACAGTTCATAAGGAGGAATTGGCAGTAACTGGTACTGTACCAAGTGGCGAAGCCACCTGTGTAAAAGAGGAAGCTATAAAAGTTAATCAACCATCAAAGGAGAAGAAAGAGGAATCCGATAGGGAACCGGTAGTGAGTGCATCATTATTATCAATCGACACCTCATGGGTAGAACAAAAAACCATAACATAGATGAGTTCTATTGAGCTCATGATGATGACTGCATAAAAGATGATGAAGGAAGGATCTATGGACAAAGGAGTTATTGATAAATCAATCCCAATATTACACAGACTTTTCCTAGAGTGCAAATTTGACAAAGGAGCAAGCCCATTCGACAAGCTTAAAGTAATCACAGAGCACATTTCTAAGGACTTTCAATCTTTATAGCAGATGTCAAACCGACAGGCACTAAAGAGGTTCACATAAGCCAAGAGAGAAACATTTAATCAAATGATTGAGTCATAGAAGAAGGATATTAATGATAAGTTGAAGTTTATTAATAATGCCTTAAGGAAATGTACTAATATTTACAGAGTATGTTGCAACACAGGTTTACTTAAAATGGATTTAGATAAAAGGATTAAGGATACTTAGGAGAAGATTGTAGGTATAGTCAATTTTGTTGATGGTTCAAATTCTTTGACATCTATTGATAGTCAGATTTTGGTATTGGCAGCTCAAGTTTCAACTCTTGAGAGGGATAAAGATAAAATCAGTAGGAGAGCTAGAGGTCTTAGAGGATACATAAGAAAGAGTCTATCGATATGGTTGGTAAGCCCATAGTGACAGAACTTAAGGATAAAGAGTCATATGCCCATATGCTTAATGGAATTATATATATTTCCACCACACTCAAATCAGTTTGGGATACCTATCTAGAGCTTTTGGAGAAATCATATCTAGAAATTTTCAAATGTATTCAGCTTTGGTAAGGTGTTTGGGGACATTTTTTGTACAGTCTTTTCATTCTTCGTCCTGGTTTTTGGTTTTTTTTTTGGCATTGATATCATAGGGAGGTATGGAGTATTTTGTTTAGGTTATGATCAGAGATGGATATTCATCTCAGGAGGAGCAGTCTTAGAATGAAACTAGCAGATGGAAACTATTATAATTTTTCACATGAGTGTTGCCATCAATTCCAAAGGGGGAGATTGTTGGAAATTGCCACTCACTTGATTGGTTTCAATATGTTGTCATTGATAGAAACATGTCCGACTTTCATATTTTGGTTTGGTTGTTTACCTGGAGACACTTCATCAGCACTGACACTGACATCAGCAAGTATCTTCACTAGTAGGAGGAATTATTTGGAACTGTCATTGCTAGTTGACATGACTTCATCAAGATAACAATATAGGAGGCCGACATCATTTGGAAAGATGAGGAAATCAGCAATTGATTTTGATATTTATGTATATATGTAATTAATTCGACATGTATATTCATTCTGTAATTATCTATGTAACCCGACATAAGGCATGAATGATTGTAAGGGTATATAGGTCAATTTATTAGATGATATTGTGATATGTTTGGATAGAGATATGGAATGTTGTAATGCAAAGATTATGTAAGAGGTTGCTCCAATAAGGGTTTAGGGTTACAGAACTGGAACAGTCAGAGCTTAACCAAAACTGTATTCAAGCATAGGAGATGTTATCATTACAATTCACTCATTATTCTAGATTGTAGTCTGGATTTGTATGTAGTCAATGAGACTCTTTTGTGATGAGAAGTGTCCTCTAGGCTGTAAACCTTCCTGCAAGTGCAAGCCCCCATATTTTGTAATATCTTTTCATATGGCCAGTGGATTGATATTGTGGGTCACAAATCCCACTATGGTTTTTCCTCTTTGAGGTTTTTCATGTATAAATCATTGAGTTATGGTATTCATTTGTGTGATTGGATTATTGGCTGCTTTACTTCTTTCATATTTATATGTATCGGTTTACCGATTGGTGAATGCTTGTTTTAATAAGGTTAAAATTGATCATTTCGGTAGAACATTGATTCACCCCCCCTCTCAGTGTTCTTGGATTCCAACAAATTTTCATCTATATGTCCTGAGAGGAATTCAAGATTTGAGGAGAAAGCTAGAAGATATTTTAAGCCTAACCATGAATATCAGAACAAGCATAAGTATAGGAGGAAAAATGACAAATCACGCTCTTATGCTGATGAGGAAGGTGTAACTGATGATTCTAATGATGAACCGATAAAATATTCAGCTAGTGGATCCAACAATGGAAAGGAATGGGTATTCTTAGCTATCAAAGAAGATGCTCTGAAACCTATCATTCATAATGAAGAGAAGGCCCTTGCTGCTAAAGTTGAAGACATAGATGAATTGGTAATAGACAGTGGATGTTTACATTATATGATTGGAGATAAAAGGATGTTTTTATCTTTCCAAGAATTTGATGGTGGTCTGGTTAGATTTGGAGATGATAAAGCATGCATGATCAAAGGAAGAGGAACTATATCATTGGATGGTAAGCATAAAACTGATACTATTTTGAGTGTAGGATAGTTGGTGGATAAGGGATTTCAATTATAGTTCAAGGATGGAAAATGCAAAATCATCAACAAATCTGGATTGGAGATTGCAACTGGTACTCAGACTAGAGGTAACATCTTTCATTTGAACTCCGATGAGAAGACATGTTTGATTGCACATATTGATGAGAGTTGGTTATGGAATAAGAGATTGTGTCATGTGAATTTTGATTGCATTATAAAGATTAGTTCAACTAAGGAAGTTAGAGATATACCTAATATTGTGAAGCCTCATAATCTGGTATGTAAGGAATGGCAAATGGGAAAGTAAGTCAAAACTTATTTTAAGAGTATTCAATATAAATCTAATGATGTTCTTGATCTTGTTCATACTTATTTATGTGGTCTTGCTAGAATAAGAAGTTTTTCAAGATGATAGATATTTCATGATAATCATTGATGACTATTCTAGAATGATGTGGGTTACTTGTCTAAGGGAGAAATCAGAAGCCTTTGAAAAGTTCAAGATCTTTAAAGATATGGTTGAGACAAAGATAGGGTTGAAGATCAAATGCTTAAGATGCGATTAGGGTGTTGAATTCACATCCAGTGAATTTAACAGTTACTGTGAGAAACATGGCATAAGGAGATAGTTGTCTACACCCCGGACACCTCAACAGAATGGTGTTGTGGAAAGAATGAACAAAACAATCCTAGATGTAGCTAGATCTATAATGATGGAATCTAATTTGCCTCATATCAATTGGAGAGAAGTTGTGAGAATGGTGGTCTATGCATTCAACAGAGTTCATATCAAAGGAGACATCGGTAAGACACATTATGAGTTATGGTTTGGTCATACACCTACTATTAAGTATTTCAGAATCTTTGGTAGTAAATGCTATATCAAAAGAGATGATTCCATTGGAAAGTTTGATCCTAGATGTGATAAAGGAATATGTCTTGGTTATTCAAATGAAAGAAAAGCATTTAGATGTTATAACAATAGATTGCAGAGAATTATGGATAGAGCTAATGTCAAGGTGGATGAGCAGTACAAAGGTCAAATCAAAACTTATGAGAGAGAACTGAAAGTGGAAATGATCATAACTTAATTGATAACACCTATACCGGAATAGAATGTTGAACCAGTTACTCCAACAACATCAGAAAATTCAATGGTAATTGAAGATCAGAGCAAAGAAATAAAAAGTTAGAAGACTCCTCGGTATGTAAGGTTGAATCATTCAAAAAATCAGATCATTGGAGGCAAAAGAAAAGGAGAGATGACAAGGAGAAGGTTGTTAGTTGAAGAGGTATGATTAATTTCTCAAATTGAACTAGCATCAATAGATGAAGCATGTAAGGATGAATGTTGGATGAAAGCTATGGAAGAGGAATTGGATCAGATAGAAAAAAACAACACATGGACTTTAGTTACTCAACCTAAAAATAAGAATGTTATTGGAACAAAATGGGTTTTTAGGAATAAATTGAATGAATACTGACAAGTTGTGAGGAACAAGGAACAAGGCAAGATTGGTTGTGAGGAATTGATTATGATAAACTTTTTCTATGGTAGCTAGGATTGAAGCTATCAGATTATTTCTTGCTTATGCTGCCCATAAGAAATACATTGAGCAACCTAATGGCTTTTCTCTTTCAGATGACAATAACATAGACTGCAAATTGAGGAAAGCTTTATATGGATCGAAGAAATCACCTAGAGCTTGATATGCTAGATTGGACAAATATCTTTTGAAGCTTGGTTTCACTAAAGGTAATGCTAATAGTAACTTATATTATAACATCACTAATGATGACATATTGATTGTTGAGGTCTTTGTGGATGATATCATTTTTGGAGGCGAGGAAAAGTTATGTATGGAATTCTTGGATAATATGAAGAATGAATTTGAGATGTCTATGATTGGAGAAATGAGATTTTTGTTAGGTTTGTAAATTAATCAGACTGATAAAGGTATTTTCATCTGTCAAACTAAGTATGCTAGAGAGTTGTTGAAGAAATTTGGTATGGAAAATTCTAAACCAGTTGGTACTCCTATGGTTACAAGTGAGATATTGACAAAGAAAGATGTATCAGCTCTGATAAATCCTACAAGGTATAAATCTATAATTTGAGGTCTCTTATATTTGACTCAGACTAGACCAGATATAATGAATGTTGTTTGTATTTTATCAAGATATCAGAGTGATCCTAGAGAGAATCATGAGAGTGCAGTGTAAATGATTTTCAGATATTTACAGGGAATAACTGAATATGGTTTGTGGTATCCTAAAAATGATGACTTTACATTATGTGCATATATAGATGCAGATTGGGCTGGAGATATAGATGACCGAAAAAGCACATCCAGTGGAGCTTTCTTTCTTGGAAAGAAACTTGTTTCATGGATTAGAAAGAAACAATCATGCACTTCTTTATCTACTTTTGAAGCTGAGTATGTTGCTACTACTACTAGATATACACAAGTTCTATGGATGAAGAAAATTTTGAAGGATATAAGGGTATATTGCAATGAATTGGTAGTTATTCACTATGATAACTCCATTGCTATTGACATATAAAATAATTTGATATTTCATTCTAAGACAAAGTACATATCAATCAAGTATAACTTTTTGATGGAAAAGGTGGAAGCAAATGAAATCAGATTGGTTTATGTAAATACTAAATAATAGATTGCAGATATCTTCACTAAACATTTGCCCAGGGAATCATTTGAGTACTTTACAGATAGATTGGGGGTCTCTACCCCTTCAGCTAAGAATTGAGTGATGTTAATTTGCATCAGTCCGATATGCATTATCAGAACTATCATTCATTCTAGATTGATGAGTTGGTGCTAATACTCAGGGGTGGTAGTCAGTTGTGTGGTTCAAAGGTTTTATGATTTTTCTTTAATGTTTATGTTAGATTTTTGGCATTGATGTCAAAGGGGGAGAGGTATACATGTGAAAAATAGAGCTTAACACAGATGTCTATTATAGATGGAGTTTCGTATATGGTTTGGTTATTTTGTTTAGAACTTCATTGATATATCATTTGATTGGATGTCTTCCATTGGGGGAGACTTGTTTAGCACTTCTTGGCACTTGAATGTTTTTCACATCTAGTGTTTCCATCAATGCCAAAGGGGGAGATTGTTGGAAATTTGAAGGAATTGATTATTTGTTGCATTGATGTTTGTCATTGATGTTAACACTAGCTTCTTTGCTTATCTACTAGGTTCCAGTAGAGTGGTTGGACTTTGATGATGATCAAGATATTTGTCTCCGGAATATTCTGATTGGTGGAATTGGTTTGGTTCAGTCATTCATGTTATTTAGATGCATGTCATATTCAGTTGGTTGAGGATTTAGTGATCCGGAAGCTATCATATGTTCTAGTAAGCCTTCTGGTTACCGGTAAGGGTTCTACCAACAGAGCTTCATTGAAAAACTTTGAATGGATTCGTTAAGTGGTATTGGTGTGGCTTCTAAAATGTTCTCAGGATGATGATGGTTATCATGTTTGTGTTACAATTGATTGGTGGTATTTTATTTGTCTTATGGCGACCTATTTTAGGTCTGGTCTTATTCTGCTAGTTTATGGACCGATTTATGTAACGTGTTGCTTGATTCTCGTGATGCGTTACCAGTTGGATTTATTGTTTGGTTAATCTTGTTTTGGTCTTAGGCCGACTTGGATTATCATTGGTTTGTGGGTTTATCTAATGGAATTATTGTATTATCTTTGAGGTGGCCAACCTAATTGTTTAGGTCCCAGGTTGGTATAAATATGATGTAAGATCTCTTTGTAGATCGTGGTATCGGTCAATGTTATGGGATTATCTATGTGTGAATAAGTTGTAATCATATGCAAAACGTTTGGTCGATCATAGGTGATCGAATTGGGTCTATGTAAGAGGTTTAAGACCTCTGACATTAAGCTTGACCGAAACTATACTCAAGTATAGGAGATGATATTCTTCCAGTTCATTCTTATTTCCGAATTATAGTCTGGATTTCCCTTGTAGTCAGTGAGGCTCATATTGTGATGAGTAGTGCGCTCTAGGAAATTGGCCTTCCTGCATGTGCAGGCACCTTATTGTAATCACATACTTACTACAAAAGTATCACTTGATTGTGGGTAGGCTTCCCATCATGGTTTTTCCCTTTGCCGGGTTTTCCACATACAAATATTGGTGTTATGTGTTGTGGATGCATGGTAATTGTCTTACGATTTATGTTTGTTCTTAATTGATATATTTTCTATTCCGGTATTTGGTTTATGTATTCTGGTAAAAGGACTTGTGTGCTTAAAGTCTCATAATCTATTAACAATTGATTCACCCCCTCCTCTCAGTTGTTCACCAATTATCCTAACAATAGGTCCTACATGATGTAATGACATGTTGAAGGCATGAGGAGAAGGTTTTAATTATACTTGAAAAGAGTAGGATGACTTTTAAAAAGGATAGGGGATTGTGTAGACTACTATCATGATATCATGGTTAGGTATGTCAAAAATGGTGGAAACTTGAGTTATGTTGAGTTGTGTTTCCATTGATGTCAACCTATTTGGTGTTGTCATTCATGTTTGTGTGTGTTATAGATAGACCAAAATTGAGTGTTTTGATGTTGTTGTGTGGTTTGGTGGTGATGTTGAGTAAGTATGAGGTGTTTTTGGAAGGCTGGTGTAGTAGAAGTTTCAACATGCAAGAAACAATATTTATATGCAGGAGGGTATGTGTAGGATCATGAGGGGCCAAAAAGTGGCAAGTCTTGATTGATAGGCTGATTGAAAAATATCTATAACTTTCAAACAATATCACATTATATTTTTTGTATACTATAGGATTTAAAAAAAATGAATTTCATAGAGTTTTGACCAAGTTATGGTGGTCAGACATATGAGTTTTATATTTTTAAAAAGCTATAGTAAACAAATCACAATTAATTATTCATCTAAAAAAATATATTAAAAATATGTGTCACATTTGGACAAGAGTCTTCTACTTGTATCTAAAATCTTATAAAAAAATATTATAATTTGATTGTGGTTAGGGTGGTTAGACAAACACGTGCTTATCTTTTTCGTGAAATTTTAGTACTACTACATTGAAATTTCAAATTTTTGTCAAATACATTTTTTTTTTCAGAAAACAACTAGTAGCTTAGAAACTACATTCAATTTTCTATAGATTCTTTCTTATATATTTTTGAAATAATGTTGGTAACTTCAAATTTTTGCATCAAGTTGCCTAACTCTATTTTTCTAATTTTTGTTGCCACTTAAGAGCCTATTTGGCCCACCATGATCTTGCACATACCAAGGAGAGAGTATTTAATATCCCAATAAAATAATTCTTTTCATTCCTCTGGTTTGTGAATATTATGACTTGTAGTTCTAGATATAATGATTATGATCTGTCTATATTACACTATCAAGTTTTTAGGTCCTTTGTTGCTTATATGGTGGAGTTGGTTGCTATTTTAGATAGTGAGGTTGTCTATCAAAATGGGTTCAAAGAATGTTGGGTGGTTCTTGTATATGTGGATTCTACTATTTTAGCTTGGAGTATATGTTCATTTGGTTTGTGCAATGTTCCAATTTAATTTTCTAGTGATAGTTTAACTGGCAAGTGAAGTTATGTTGTTCTATATTTAGTGCTATCAACTTGTTTAGTTTTCTGATGATTGAGGTGGTGTATCTTATTTGGATCATGCTATTTTGGTTTGGATATACATTTAAGGTTGGTTTTAGATGTTTATATGTATCTCACCATGGCGTGAGTGGATCCATAGTACATATTCTACATCAGAGGATGTTTTGGGGCTGACTGGTTAACACACAGTATCATTTATCTACATGTTGTATTTGATTCCAACTTGGGAGGATATGTTAGTATGTGGCATTCATTTGAATCATTTTAGAAGAATGTTTTGTGATTATTTTGGGTCGCTTTTATGTCTTAGAGTGGATCACATTATGTCTTATTGGTCTGGGTGGCCTAATTTATGTAATAATGTATATTTTGTCTATGGCCAACCTAGTTGAGGGTTTTAATGAGTGATATTATATATAGATGTGTGGTTGTATGAGTTGATTTATGTAATGTGCATGAATTTATATGAAGTGGATGTGAATATTATGCAAGCATAGTTAGTGTGAAATTCAATTGGTGTAGAGATTCAATGATGATATCTCTAGTGTGATGGTGTTCTAAGATACTGATTGATGTTAGATGTGTTTTGCCATATTATTGGTTGCTTGACATAATGGTTCAAGGATAATTTCATGATCAAGATATATTATTCATTTCAATTCATCTATTCCTTGTATTGGATAGAATATAATGCATTCCTTTTAGCACCTTGTATAATTTTATGTATCTTTTTCTGAGATAGTCAATTTTAGTAATGCAAGTCCTTTGTATTTTTCCTTAAGGTTGTGAACCTTGGTCTTACAAGTTCAATCAAGTTCAATGAGATCCTTGGCCTTGAGCCCAAAATATTATAAACAATTATTTATATTGTGAGTGTTATTCTCATTGTGGTTTTTCCTTGTTTAGGGTTTTCCACATAAATATGGTATTCATGTGTTTATTGTGCTTTAAGCTTTCATGTTTTATAATTCTAGTAATAAACTAATTAAAGTTTGAGGTGTAAAAGATTTTAAGTAGAGTACTTAGAGGTTTATATTGATCCACTACCCTCTCTTAGTCCTCTAATGTGTTCAACAATTGGTATCAGAGAAAGATTCCTCTTAGAGAAGATTAACTACTTGAGGAAGATCTAGAATGGTGTACAAAGTTAATTACAAAGTACTGAAGTTTGATGGAAAAAATCACTCCTATTGGAAGGAAATGATGGAATATCATTTGGAATCTTTATCGATTGGAATATGAGATATTATCAGGATTGGGTATACTACACTCCAACAAATGGTCCACAAACTCTGGATGAGATCAAGACACATCAAAATAATGCAAAGGCTATAGTTGTAATTATCACCTACTTAAGTGATTTAGTATTTTCTATTAATATTGGGTTCAAGTTAGTTAAACAAATCTAGGGGAAGCTAAATAGTATTTATGAAGGTGATTTGAAGACAAACCAAGCCAAGTTGACAAATCTAAAGCACAAGTTTGAGAACTTGTGGATGTCTAATGATGAGAAAATTGAAAGATATCTACAATGAGTAAATTGTTTCTATTTTGATGATGTTTAGTTGTGATTGTCATTGATGGACACACACTTATTTTTTATATGAGTTATTCTCAACCGGTACTATGTGGTGTATTGTTCAAACCGGTATTATATGCCATTGAATGCATAGTCTTTGTTTGTTGAAGACTATTAGTGTTTGCAGAAGGTGCTTGCAGTCAAAGCATGACTGTGGACTTCAAGCGGTATGAGGAATTCAAGAGGTATGAGGATCCCAAGCGGTAGCCAATATTTTTAGGATTGGAACACTATGTTCCAATTTACCAGTCTTTGTTTGTAAAATCGGTAATCGATATACTGTGTTTTGTTACCGCCAAACTTGTAAAGTGTGATGAGTTATCATCCACTGACACTGTTGCGGTGATTCTGTGTCATGTTACAAATTGTGTCTAGATGCACTGTACCTAGGAAATTGTAGTCTAATCTCATTGGACCAACATGAAATCAGATTCCTATATGAGGACATCATGTCTAGGGTTTTGGATGTATGAGTGTGAAGTGTTGCATAAGAAGATTAGGTCTTTGCAAGAAGGTATCTTGCGATAGAGATTGAACTTGCGAAGGACAAAGGACTGAAGTAATGCTACAATGCATTAATAGAGAGCTATCAAGTATCTAACTAAGCATTTTGTGCTACTTTGTAGATCACTTACTTGTTGATTACTAATCTCTTCGACAAGTCATAAACCCTTAACCGGGTAGGCTTAGTTAAGCCTGTTCTAAATCCTCTAACAAGGTGGTTCACAGTTGTGGATCTAAAATCCTTTAATAGGGTAGTCTTTAATAGGACTTATCTCTAATAGAGATTAGGATTCCTAACAGGATCTGTTTTGGTGAAGAATATTGTAAGGCCTTAACTAGTTTGGTTGCTATTCTACAGATAGAAGACTTGTGAGTTTTACTCACCGTGGTTTTTCCCATTTGGGTTTCCACATCAAAATATCTTGTGTTATGGTGATTTTGTTATTGTGGGTGAATGCTTTATTTGTTATTTGGCTTTTTTGTGTATTAATTGGTTTACTATTTAAAGGGCTATACCAGTCTGCAATAAAATTGCTTAAGTGTTTGGTAAAGTTTTTGGGTATACTAATTCACCCCCCCTCTTAGTATTCATCAAATATCATTTGGAATCTTTATCAATTGGAATATAAGATGCACTCCAACAAATGGTCCACAAACTCTAGATGAGATCAAGACACATCAGAATAACGCAAAGGCTATAGTTGTAATTATAAGTTGCTTAAGTGATTTAGTATTTTCTATGAATATTGGGTTCAAGTTAGCTAAATAAATCTAGGGGAAGCTAAATAGTAAATATGAAGGTGATTTGAAGAAAAACCAAGCCAAGTTGACAAATCTAAAGGACACGTTTGAGAACTTGTGGATGTCTAATGATGAGAAAATTGAAAGATATCTACAACGAGTAAATTGTTGCTATTTTGATGATGTTTAGTTGTGATTGTCATTGATGGAATATCATTTGAAATCTTTATCGATTGGAATATGAGATATTATCAGGATTGGGTATACTGCACTCCAACAAATGGTCCACAAACTCTGGATGAGATCAAGACACATTAGAATAATGCAAAGGCTATAGTTGTAATTATCAGCTGCTTAAGTGATTTAGTATTTTCTATGAATATTGGGTTGAAGTTTGTTAAATAAATCTAGGGGAAGCTAAGTAGTATATATGAAGGTGATTTTAAGACAAACCAAGCCAAGTTGACAAATCTAAAGCACAAGTTTGGATGTCTAACGATGAGAAAATTGAAAGATATCTACAATGAGTAAATGAGAATACGAGTCCAATCAGGGGAATTGGTGGAAAATTAGATGAAAGTGAAGTTGTGAGAAAATTAATTTTAATGTTTCCTAAATTATAAAATCTAAGAAGTATACCATCGAATAAATTCATAATATGGACAAATACACCTTGGATCAACTCTATGGCTTACTTTCTTCCATTGAGATTATTGAGATAGATGATATGTGAAAAGAGAAGAAAGAAGATGGAATAATTAAAATAAGAGAATAACTCTATGGCTTACTTTCCTCTTAAATTACTTGCTTCAGGTTCATGATGTACTTACAAGGAATATTGTGGTAAGCAAGCTAATGACGTTAATATGGGAAAGGACAATTACAGATGGAATAATTAAAATAATAGAATAAATGATAAAGATTGGCCTAAGAATAATTTATCTTCAATGGATACCTATTCATTTGAAGAAGAAGATGGAAATGACTCAAATGAAGAATCATTGTTTTTAGCTATAGAGGAGAAGAATAACGAATCTGGAAGTTATGAAGAACTATGAAAAACTAGTTAATTGGAAGACTGCATTGCATGGCAAAGTAGACCCTAAAGTGAAGATAATTGATTTTGAATGTTCAAATCATATGATAGGATAAAAAGGAAAATTCATTTATTTTTAAAAGTGTGATGGTGGATCTATAAGGTTTCTAGGTGAAGAAGTTACCTATTTGTGGTAAGGGAGCTATTTCCATTGATGGTAAGAATAAGAATGGTAATGTTTAAATTATCTTAAGGGTCTAAGATAGTAATATTTTGAGTGTGAGTTACATGGGTAGTAAGGGTTATAAGCTCATATTTCATGGGTTAGGATGTGAAATAAAAAAAAAGAAGTTTTCGGAGATTAGTTGCAAAAAGTATAAGAACTAATGACAATCTCTACTATGTGAAAGATAACAATGGAAGAAGTTGTTTACTGGCACATGGCAATGAATTTTGGTTGTGGCACAAAAGGATGGGACATATCAACTTTGACAATATGTTGAATATTATTTCTACTCATGTTGTGAGAGATTTACCAAGGATTATCAAACCGGCCAATACTATGTGTAGGGAATGTCATTTGGGAAAGGAAACAAAGAGGAGATTCAAGAACAAGGAGTATTTATGTGGACCTACAAAGACAAGAGGACTTAATGGTGTAAGGAATTTTATGTTTCTTATTGATGATTATTCTAGAATGATATGGGCTACTTTATTGAGAGAAAAATTTGAAGCATTAGAAAGGTTTAAAGTATTCAAGTCTATGGTTAAGAATCAAGTAGATGATAAGATCAAATGTTTAAGGTATGATAGACCTGAGGAGAGTTTACGATAAATGAATTTGATATATTTTAAGAGCATGGTATTATATGACATTTTTTCCTTCTAGGACCCCTCAACAAAATGGAGTTGTTGAAAGAAAAAATAAGATTGTTGTTGAAATGGATAGTACTATGTTGAAGGATGCTAACTTGCCTAATGTGTATTGGAAATAAGTTATGTATACTTATGTTTACTATTTTAACAGGGCACAAGTAAGAGTGAATCACACAAAGAAACCTTATGAAATATGGAATGGAAGATCTCCTACAGTCTTGTATTTCAGAATATTTGGAAGTAAGTATTACATAAGGAGAGATGCGGAAGATCTAGGGAAGTTTGATGCAAGGTCAAATGAAGGAATATTTTTGGGATATCTATAAGGATTAAGGAATATTGGTTTTACAACAAGAGGCTAAATAAGATTTTGGAGAGTGCAAATGTTAGAGTAAATGTAGAATGAAATCAAATTGAGATTGAATTTGAATTGGGGATCAACATAGAAGTTATCCCTATTGCTATAGAATAGATGGTTGCTCTAAAAGACAAAGAAGATAAAAGTGCAGAACACAAGGAGCTTGAACAAACACCTTTAAAAACACTAGCAAAGTATGTATGGAAGAATCATCCAAAGGAATAGATCATTAGCCTGACAAGAATAAAGGAGTTCAGACAAGAACAAGACTTGCAAAAACTAGTGAACAAGAAAATTATTATTTCTTATCCAAGGTGGAGCCACAGACCTACATGAAAGCTAGCATGGATGAAATTTAGATAAAGGCAATTGAAGAGGAGCAAAATCAGATAGAAAATAATTAGACATGGGAATTCGTACTTTTTTAATACTATCAAATGCTGAGAGGGAGGGTGGATCATCCTAAACTAAAATCTTATCAAATCAAACTACTTGAAACACAACATCCATTCAAACCAATATGTAGGAAAGAAATAATAAATGCATCCACACAAGGACATCAAGATTTTTACACAAAAAACCCAAACAAGGAAAAAGAACAGTGAAAATAAAACTTAGAATATATATTAACTATTTATAATGTTTGTGGCCATCCACCAAAGAGCTTATTGTAACATACATAAAAACTAAGGTGCACAATTTTAAGCAAGATACAAATGAAGACTTGCACAACTGAAGACCATATCTTCAGATTAAGATACAAACAACTATCTAGATAAAATATGATAAAATATCTTGAACTATAAGAGGTAAAGAATCTATCAAAATGCAGATAATAGTTTGCAATTTAAGCACTCATCTGACTGATCTGAAGCACTTCCAAATCTGTATTTAACTTTTAATTTGCATAATATTTTCAATGTCTATCTTCCTATCTTAACACCATTTCACACACCCATTTCCCAACAATTTTGACTAATATATATACTATTAGGACCAAAAAAAGTCTCCAAGAAGTTGGACTGATGAAGATATAATGTGTGTTTTACCACCAGACTAAAAACAATCAATTCCACCAATGTGAAACACACAAAATAATGTAGAGATCTTAATATTATCAACTTCATCATCCAAAAGAACTCTATCCATTCCACAAGCAACTGCATATCCAAAAACATCTTCATGGGATATTTTGTTACACACTAATCCTTAATCTACACCAGACTACAATCCTCATATATTTTGGAAACACATCTTGATAACCTTATTTGACCTTCTAGAAATCTTCAAATATATTGTGATCATCTGAATAATATCTAACACATATATACATAAACAATGCTTAACCAGACTAAACTGAATACCATAAGACTACTTCTAGACCTGAGGGTTGACATAAATGACAAGATGAAGGCATGTTTTTGCAACAATATCCCCCTTTGTCACTGATGGCAACATTGTGCCAACAAAAATCCAAAACTCCAAAAATTCTCCCAAAATCTCTCCCAAAAGCTAACACTAACACAAACCCAAAATCTCTTTCACTTTGACAATAATGACAAAGGGTGTGTTGTACAACAAATCTTCTCTCCCTATGAATAATATTCCATCAACAACAATATCTAAGAAAATATGTACACAACAATGAAATAAAACTATACCATTGAAGTTCACAAATTTTGTAAGGTTGGAGATATGATAGCTTTGTTAATGGCTCTTAAAGTTCACCTAGGAAAGCTCCAATCGACTTCAACATACACTAAAATCTTAATCTGACTTTTCATTTCTAGAATAAATTACACTGCAATATTATAGTCTATCAGAACTAAAATAGATGCACATAAGCTCTATGAGTCTTTTAGAATGTTAACCATATTGGTGAGATTCATATCCATAATATCTCACAACCTATAGAATTATTTTTTCACATGCTCTTTGGATAACTAGTTCATTCAACTATTTGTATAGATCCTCAATTATCATTCTTTCATTCGAGTCCTCATCATTATTTAGATCAATGGCTTTGGATGACTCCATGAATTTAGCCTCAATTGCTTCAATTTCCTTTTGGATTTGACTAGTGGACTTAGGTCATGCATGACAAAACCTATAAACTTGAATCACACTATCCACACTCTGCTAAAGTTTTGTAGTGTAGTCCTTCAGATGTTTGTGTGTCTCTGCACACTTGTTCTTTAACTACACTAGATGATTACATGTCAATTTCTTTTCCAAAGCATTTTAAATTACCATTTCAAGGCTTGATGCCTATCCTTTTAATTTCTCAACAAATTCTTTAAATTGATCTTCATCACTAAAGGAATCATCAATTTGCATACTTTGAA